>NW_006408780.1:1179980-1185956 GCF_000296735.1 Chrysochloris asiatica
AGAATCATCTGAGGTGGGAAATTTCCACTGGAAAGGACGAGTAGACTAGCCTGGAGTGGATAGAAGAACAGAAGATATTTCGTGAAGAAACACCAGCAGGAAAAATCAGAAACAATAATGGCAGTATGATTGATTACTACAAGAACAAGTAAGCTGTTTGCCCAGGAGCCATCAAGGCAAGTGGTTGGGTCCCCTCAGAGCAAAATCCCTTCCAAGACTAAGACTCAAGGGGAATACACGAACAGGCATGTGGTCTGTCTGGTGACCACGTTGGTCACCAATAAGGGGAAGAGGGAGGAAAAAACAGCAAAGAAGTTGAGATCTAAGTCCAACAACATTCAATAGACTCCTGTAAACCCGGGCAGAGATCTGGATGGCCAGCAGTTACGGCATGACCTGGGGACTCCTGGGCCCAGAGGCAGTGACATGGCCACAGTGGACTAGGACTAGAGTGGTGAGTGAAGCATCCAGCTGATATGAAGTGAGGGGAAATGCACAAGAACACCCATATTTTCAGATAGTACCCACCTGACCTGGCTTCAATGGCTGGATGATCAGAATTCAACTAGAAGAAGACAGAAGGGGGGAAGGGGGGAGTAACCAACAACAATCTGATGAACTTGACCTATATGTATGGATGTAGTAGCTCAAAAAAGGGAACAAATCTTTACAGCAAGGATCACTCCCACCCCCTCAGTACACTGGGTTGACAGGGATGGGAGGCTATAAAGGCCTCTACGGCTACCTAGCAATGTGGCACGGACACAAAATATAACCTGCTTAATCATCCTGGAAAAGCAGATGATCATCACCTATCAGTACAAGATAGCTGAACAAATACAGAGCCCACGTGCCAAAGGCCACTACTACAGTGCCAGGCCTATGCCAAGCAACAGTCTTATCTCAGCTCCCCTTAAAGCTGTGGGGCTCGGCTCTCTAAGGCAGCAGGGGGACAGGTCTTGACTAAAGACTGGCAGGAGGGGGTGGGAGGAGGGAGTGTCATTTGTAATAAGGAAGCCTGGGATGCAGAGGTTATTAAAGTGCTCTAGTGCTAACCAGCCACCAGCCAGTCCAGGGGAGAAAGTGATGGCACTCTGCTTCTGTTTACAGCTTGTAACTTTATGGGGCACTTCTAGGCTGTCCTTCCTATATGGGTCTTCATGAGCCCAAACCAACTAAGGACAATGTTACAGCACGTAATTTGCTGATACTGTATTTCTCAAATGTTCCCTCACAGATGTTCAAAGACTGGATTTATAAAGATATTGATAATAAAAGACTGTAATAATGAAAAACTAAAATAAACAAATAAGGCAGCCAACTTACATTTGAACCAACTTATAAATCATTGGAAAGAAACCCTTGCCTAAATCGAGGACTACTTGTATTCATTCCAGATTGATGAAAAAATAGCAAGAGCCCAGAATAACAGAGGGAGAAGGCATTCCAGGTCAACTCTGACTGACCCTCAGTCTAGACTCTAATTGCTTCCCAGATCCAAATTGAACACTTATGACAAGGAACACTGCTGCTGCTGCTGCCATTCTAGTTAGGTGCCACTGAGTAGGTTCCAAATCATAGCAACCCTATGCACACTAGGACCAAACACTGGTGGTCCTATGCTCTCCTCAACAATCATTGTTACACATGAGCCCACTGCTGCTGCCACTGACACAGTCCACCTTGTTTGGGGTCTTCCTCTTTTGGACTCTTTTTTTAACCAAACAGGATTCCCTTTCTCCAGGGACTGGACCCTCCTGATAACATGTCAGAAGTCTCCTCCCTCATCCTGCCTTCTAAGGTACTATTCATTTCAGTTACCTGTCACTAGTCGAAGGCCACAATGCTGAGCCATGATATACAGGACTTCGCAATTGCGGGAAACCGGCCATTATGAAGCTCTGGCATAGGAACTCCACACACACAGGTGGTAGGTTTCAGGTAAATCCCTCGGCTGCAGCGTGGTAATGTGGACTCTTCACTGAGCAATGTCTGAGTCACACAGATGTAAGAACCAGGCAACAGTCAGCTGAGAAGACACCCACCAAGACTGTGCTGCACTCCACTGATAACAAAGGCTGGGGAACTGGAGATGCCCATTTTCTTAGCCCGGGACATCTATGCTTTCCGGGGGGCAGGGGTTGCAGCACTGCAGTTGAACTAACGAGGGCACAAACATTTTTGATTGTCCTGACTCGGGCTGCTGACACCTGTTTTGAAAGGACATCCTCCTTAGAAGCAAGGATGGCAATAGTTAGTCTCGTGTACTTTGGACATGTTATCAGTAGGGACCAGTACCTGCAGAAGGATCCCATGCTTAGCAAAGTACAGAATCTGTGAAAAGGAGGAAGAACCACCCTCACCAAACGGACTGAAACAGTGGCATCAGCAATGGGCTCAAACTTAGCAGCAATTACAAGGATGCTGTAGAACCTGGTGGTGTTTGTTCTGTTGCTGTGGGTCGGAACCGAATAGACAGCACCTAACAACAACACGAGTTGGCACCAACTCAATGGAACTCAACAACAATGGGTGAAATACTGAATGATGCAGAACGCATCAAAAGAAGATGAAAGGAATACACAGAGTCACTGTACCAAAAAAAAGGGGGTCAATGTTCAAGCATTTCGAGAGGTAGCATGTGATCAAGAACCAATGGTACTGAAGGAAGAAGTCCAAGCTGCACTGAAGGCATTGGAGGAAAGCAAGGTTTCAGGAATTGTTGGAATACAAACCGAAGGCTTCCAACAAACTGATGCAGCACTCAAGGCACTCACTCATCTATACAAAGAAATTCAGTCAAGAGATTGGAAAAGATCCATAATTTTTACCCATTCCAAAGAGAAGTAACCCAACGGAATGTAGAAATCATCAGACAATATCATTAATATCTCATGCAAGTAAAATTTTGCTCAAGCTCACTCAAAAACTGTTGAAACAGTACACAGAGAACTGCCAAAAATTCAAGCCAGATTCAGAAAAGGACAGGGAACTAAGGTTATCACTGCTGATATCAGATAGCTCTTGGCTGAAAGCAGAGAACACCAGAAAGATGTTTACCTGTGCTTTACTGGACTACGCAAAGGCTTTCAACTGTGTGGATCATGACAAACTATGGATAACATTGCAAAGAATGGATATTCCAGAACAATTCATTGTGCTCATGAGGAACCTGTACATGGATCAAGAGATAGTTGTTAGAACAGAACAAGGGAATACTGAATGGTTTAAAATCAGGAAAGGTATGTGTCAAGGTTATATCCTTTCATACTTATTCAATCTGTATGTTGAGAAAATAATCTGAAAATTTGGATTATCTGGGAAAGAATGTGGCATCAGGATTGGAGGAAGATCCATTAACAATCTGTAATATGCAGATGACAACCTTATTTTCAGGAAACAAAACCTGAAAAACTACAGCCTTCAGTATGAATTGTACCTAATGTAAAGAAAAAATAATCTTCATCACTGGACCAATAAATACCATCATGATAAATGGAGAAAAGACTGAAATTGTCAAAGACCTCATTTTACTTGGATCCACCATCAACACTCATGGAAGCAGCAATCAAGAAATCAAATGACATATTCAATTAGGAAAATCTGCTGAACAAGACCTCTTCAAAGTGTTCAAAAGCAAAGATACAGTTTGAGGATTAAGATGCACCTGACCCAAAGCCATGGTATTTTTAATAGCCTCATAAACATGTTAAAGTTGGACAATGAATAAGGAAAGTTAGAGAAGAATTGATTAATTTGAATTATGGTGTTGGAGAATATTAAAAGTACCATGGACTGCCAGAGGAACAGACAAATCTGTTTTGGAATAACTACAACCAGAATGCTCCTTAGAAGCCAGGACCAGTCCCTGGAGAAGAACATCAGGCTTAGTAAAGTGAAGGGTCTGCAAAAAATAGTAAGCCCCCCAATGAAATGGATTGACACAATGGCAGTAGCAATGGGCTGAAATTTAACAATTGTGAGGACGACACAGGACCGGACAGTGTTTCATTCTGTTGTGCACAGGGTCACTATGAATTGGAACCATCTCGATGGCGCCTAACAATTATAACCATAGTAGACCTGGTGTGGCACCACAGACTAAGCACTGGACAGCTAAACCACAAGATTGGTGGTTCAAACCCATCAGCCACTCCTTGTAAAGCCTATCCAGAGTCGCTAAGAGTCAGAATTAACTAGACAATATTTAGCAACATTTCTAACGATATGGTCCAATTCACAACCAATCGTGCGGATGGCACAGGACCAAGCAACATTTCATGCATGGGGTCACCATGAGTCAGGGGCTGACTCAACATCACCATGCTAATGGAAAATCTACTCTAGATGGAAGAATAAATAAGACAATCTCAAGGGGAAAAAATAGAAAGTATAAAAAAGAATCTAAAGGGGAGAACAAACAAAATGGTGAATTGGGAAGATGTACAGTGAAGTGCTCCATCAACAACAACACAGAATACTGGACCTAGCAGGTGCAGGGAGGGTGCCAGAACTCTGAGCCACATATAAAGGAATATTGACAAGGTTGGAAGG
This sequence comes from Chrysochloris asiatica, assembly GCF_000296735.1. NCBI lineage: Eukaryota > Metazoa > Chordata > Mammalia > Afrosoricida > Chrysochloridae > Chrysochloris > Chrysochloris asiatica. Next base: position 1,184,535 of record NW_006408780.1, read on the forward strand.
CTTACAGCTAGGGGAATTGTAGCAGAAGCAAGAAATCCATTGCTTTCTAATCCAAGACGCTCAGATACTCCCGGAGCTGCCATCTTGGGCGAGACCAAGAGGGGGAAGAATCAGAGCAGCCATGGACGCCTGACAGAACTGCGGTGATAAAGGTGTGGACATTTTTTTTTTTTTCTGTTCATTGGTCTCTCGCTGTCTGCAAACCTCCATTCAGGTGACTAGAGGGGGTGCCAGAGAGAATGGACACCCCACCCACAGAGGGTTCTACTATGCATGCAACAGAGCTCCTCGAAATTTAAAGTGACAGTTTCCATTTAAAACCAAACTGCAGTACAAAACAGCCACAGCCAACCCTGAACTGTTTATCACTGGGGAAAAGGCCTGATCAGGGATTGTGGAGTGGGACAGGCAGACTAATCAGGAGATAGGTTGAAAATTAAATCCTGAGTTACGTCACAACGACCAACAGTGGCATCTTGAAATTTCTCAGGAAGAAGAGTGAAAACGAAAGCCCATTTCCTGATCACATCTATTTGGAGGCAATCAGAAAACATAAAAAATACCAAAATACACACCCATCTAAGATAACTCCTGAATATGTCCAATAAACAAACAGTCATATGACCATATCTGCACATGCCCAGAAATGAGATAAAGTGACTGGGGCAAATGAACTGGAAGTAGACCTACACTCCATACTGAAAGATGGGCAGGCTTTAGAAATTACTGAGGAGGACTTCAGAAAAATGAAAAAATGTATCAAAACACTATACAATGGACTTGAGAAAAATGAGGAAGAAGTCAGGAAAGAGCTACAGGAACAATAAAATAAGATAGATACAGCATTGGAAACAATGCAAAACCTACAGAAAGAGGTCCAAATGATTAATGATAGAATATCAGAAATAGACAATACATTGAAAAGGCAAAGGAGTAGAATTGAAGAGATAGAAGCCATAACTAGTGAGCTAGAAGATAAAGCTCTCAACACTACTAAGACAGAAGAGCCAACACAAAAAAGAATAAAACAATCTGAAGATGGCCTAAGATTCATGTTGAACAATATGAACAGGAATAACTTAAGAATTATTGACATTCCGAAACAGGAAGAATCACACAAGTCCACAGAAGAGATAGTTGAAGAACTGCTGGAAGAAACTTTCCCTAACATCCTGAAAAGCGGGTGAAAAAAAAGCATCCAGGAAGGCTAGACCCTAAAAGAAAATCACCAAGACGTAAAATAAGCTCTCCAAAATCAAAGAAAGGCCAGAATCCTGAAGGCAGCTAGGGAAAAGAGAAGTGTAACATACAAAGGCAAGCAAATCAGACTAAGCTCAGATTTCTCAACAGAAACCATGCAGGCAAGAAGGCAATGGAGGGAGGGTCTCTTGTGATACAACAGTGAATAATTGTTATCAGGAC
>NW_006408780.1:1186056-1186659 GCF_000296735.1 Chrysochloris asiatica
GGTCAGAGAAAAAGAGGAAGACCCCCAATGAGATGGATCAGCCAGGTGGCATCATTGATGGCGTCAAGTGTGGCAGCGGTGGTGGGGGTGGCCCACGATTGGATATTGTTTCATTCTGCTGTGCATGGGGTCGCTATGAGTCGGTTCCGACTCGATGGCACCTGACAACAACAACAACTATTGTAATAGACACTTGAGTGGGATAAAGGAATGTTGGAAAACATGATTACAGAAAACTTGTAAGCCCGTCTTCAGCCTATAACTGACTGGAATACCTAAAAGGGGTTCTAGAACTAGCCCAGTGAAACAGGCCTCTTGCAGAACCTTTGCAGAGTATAGGACCCTAGGTGGAATCCCATCCAGAACCATCTGAAGTGGGGCATTACCTCACTAGAAAGGACAAGCAGACCAGCCTGGAACACCTAGAGCAACAGAAGATATATCTTCAAAGAAAGATCAGCTGGAAAAACTCAAAACAAAAATGGCCATATGACTGGCTACTACAAGAATAAAAGCAAGCTGTTCGCCAGGAAGCCATCAAGGCAAGCAATCAAGTTCCTTCAGGACAAATTCCCCTCTAAGACTGAAACTCAAAGGAAACAC
>NW_006408780.1:1186759-1197606 GCF_000296735.1 Chrysochloris asiatica
TAATGTTCTCCCATGTAAACTATCACATAATTCACAATAAAACATTTAAGAAAGAAAGAAAAAAAATGTCAAGGAGCACACCTATCCATACCACCTATTCCACCCTCCAACACTTTACAAGTTGCTTGGTATTTTCCTTGAAGCATGGGTGATATATTGTTACACAGTTTCCATTGGAATTCACAGGGCTCCAGAAAGCCTGACAGAAAAAGATCACCAGTGGGGAATGGTGAAATGGACAATGTTTCACTCCTCCTTTAGCCATACAATGCATGTTAGGAATACGATCACCTGGCAAAAGCCAGGCCTGCTGGGTGTATACAAACTCAGTCACAGGGATACCTCTGCAAAATCCCACATACACACACTGCAGCAAACACCCTCCACAGCACTCCATGTTACACATACATACATACACAAAGACACACAGAGAAGGAGGAATTAATGCTTAGCATCTGCTTGTGAGGACTCGACACTAGGTTCTCCCCAAATCCAAACTCAGTCTACTCTTTGTGGATCTGTGGAAGGCACACAGTGGTCAGCACTGTTAAGGACTTCCAGGGAGGAAAATGTTTGAAATGGTTTGACAGAGCTATTCTTTTGAAGTCAATAAATCCTATATTTAATTTCCTTGCAATTATTAAATTTGTCTTCAGGTAAAAAAAAAAAAAAAGAAGAAGAAGAAGAAAGCGGCAATGGAGAGACATATATAAAACCCTGAAAGAAAGAAAAAAAACTGCCAACCAAGAATCCTCTACCCAGCAAAGCTGTCAATCAAATACAAGGGTCTAATCAAAACATTATAGGATAAACAGAAGCTAAGGGATTTTGCCAAAGCCAACCCACTATGAAAAACATCCTAAAGGGAGTTCTGTGGACTGCGAACCAACAAGAACAGACAACAACCAGAGAATGATGTATGTGGCGCATCACCCTGAACTCAAATCAACAAATGGAAGAGTCAAAAACAGAATAAAATCATAAAAACAGAGCATCTGGGAGGTCAGTCTATGATCAAAACAATTACAATGTGAAAGAAGGTAAACACAGAAGAACAGAGATCCAGGTGGTGAGAAGGTCAGGCAGATTACAGGATAAAATAAGACTGTCTTAAACAGAGGGAAGAATTAATGCAATATAAGGTAACCAAAATGCTGGGGTTGGGGTGGGAGGTTTAGTTTGGGTTTTTGGGGAGGGCAATACAAGAAGGGGGAGGGGTGGAAGAACAAGATAGACAGGGGAACACTGGGACAGGTTTGCATGGACTAAGTAGGACAGAGGTAAACAGAGATGCATTCTCAACCTTGGAACAACAGGGCTCTGTGATACACAGATCTAGGCATAGTTTGAAGAGGGAAAATAATACTATGATGCCTGACCGCCTTATGAATATTAGTTTCCCTTGCCTACTATTGTAAAACAGCCACTTGAGTAGGACAGAAAGGAATGTTGGGAAACATAATTACAGAAAACTTGTAAGCCCGTCTTCAGCCTCTAAATGATTGGAATACCTAAAAGGGGTTCTAGAACTAGCCCAGTGAAACAGGCCTCTTACGGAACCTTTGCAGAGTATAGGACATTAGGTGGAATCCTGAGCCCATCCAGAACATTCTGAGGTGGGACAATTCCCATCAGAAAGCAGACCAGCCTGGAACACCTAGAGCAACAGAAGATACATCTTCAAAGAAAGATCATAAGGAAAACCCAAAATAAAAATGTCAGCATGATTGGCTACTACAAGAATAAGCAAGCTGTTCTCCGGGAAGCCATCAAGGCAAACAATCAAGTTCCTTCAGGACAAACTCCCCTCTTAAGACTGAAGCTCAAAGGAAACACATGAACAGGCAGGTAAGCTTGCTGGCGACCACATTGGTCTACTGGTGAGTGGAACAGGGGGAAAGGCAGCAATGAAGAAATGGGCTGAGTTCAATCACAGTCCATTGACTCCCACTGACTTGGAGATGAGAGAGGGAAGAGGAAGGGCTGGTAGTCCCAAAGTGTGGTGAGACCTGGGGACACTTGGCCCCATGGACAAAGACATAGCCACAGAGGGGTAGAGCTGAGAGTGAAGGATCCAGCTGATATGAAGTGATGGAAGATGCAAAAGAACACCCAAACTTGTAGACAGTACCCATTTGACCTAGCCTAGATGGCATGATAATCAGAACTCGACTAGAGGAAGATTACAAAAAATTTTTTTTAATTTTTGATAAAGGAAACGGGTAAATTACTACAATTTGGTGAACCTGACCTATACTCATGGAGGTAGTAACTCCAAATACCAACAGAGAGGGAAGGGGTCTTCACATCAAGTATCGATGCTATCTCCCCTCTGTACACAGGGTAGATAGGGACGGGCAACTTAGACACTGGCTACCTAAAATGTTGTTGTTGTTATATGCCATGGAGTCGGTTCTAACTCATAGCGACCCTGTACAGGGTTTCTGAGGCTGTAAATCTTCACGGAAGCAGAAAGCCTCATCTTTCTCCCACGGAACAGCTGGTAGTTTCAAATTGCTGACCTTGGGTTCGCAGCCCAATTTGTAACCACTATACTGCAATAAAGGCACAAAGTGACTGGTTACAAACAAGGTTTCAGGAGGGAGTTTAGTTTAAGCGTATGGAGGAGAAGCAACAGTCCCCACTGAATAGTTTTCATCTTGTCTAGATGGGTCTGGTGAAAAGAGATGGGGATACGATTCATACTGATGGTACACAGAGGGGATTATAACCATTGTAATGAAACAAGGTGTATGATTTGTTGAATGTAAAACTGATGACGTGCCCTGTAAACTTTCACTCACTCCACAATAAAAACTTTAACAATAATAATAATTTAATGGAAACCCTGTAATTGAAAAATACAGCATCTATTAATTTTGGTTTTTTTATCGAGGCTGGAACAAAATGACCAAAGCCACTTGAAAGATTCGCTAGGAAACTTCGAGCACAATGAGTCTATGACAATAGGGAAAAAACAACTAAGACAAAGAGAGTGAGCAGGGACGCACAAGTCAAAGACTGTAATCAGTGGCACTGACTTATCTGTACAAACTGAACTGGTGTATGCTTTGTTGTGTATATTCTCAACAAAGGTAAAATAAAATTTTACAGAAAAAAATCAGAGGCTGGGCTCTTAATATTGTATTGGAAGGAGATGACAGAAGAGTCAGGGAATGCAAAAACAGATTAAGAGAAATCATCTCATTTGAAAATTAGAGAAAAAAAAAATTTACATAGAGAAGACTGACCTCAGGTGAACAGTATCAAAAAGCCTGGATTCCCACCTAGAGGGAGAGTCAGACAGCTATTAAAATTGCAGAAAGAGGGAAAACGACCAGAATGACTGTCTGAAACTTGCTCTTGAATGTAGAGCAGTTAAATCGAACAGAAGAAATTTAAAGTTCAGAATATTCCATACAAATATCTAGATTCCCAACTTTTCTTATTAAGTTACCCAGAATGACATACCTAGGAAGTCACGGAGCCAGGACATAATTCCAAGCTGATGGTCTGTCACTGTTAAGTGCCGTCAAATCAGTCCCGAATCATAGTGACCCTGTATAGCGTTTCTGAGGAGTGGCTTATGAGCTTGAACTGCCAACCTTGAGATTCAAACAGACCTTGCATTCCAGCGCATTAACCCACAGTGCCACCAGTATTCCAAGCTGATGATCTTGTTGTTATTGTTAAGTGTCCTCGAGTCAATTCCGACCCATAGCGATCTTCTATAGGGTTTCTGAGGAGCTGCTGGTGAGCTTGAACTAACAACCTTGAGGTTCAAAACAAAGATGTAATCCAGCACATTAACACACTGTGTTAATCATGATCTGAGTGTTGATCACACTTTTCAAAACTGCTTGCTCCATACTGATATTTCCCATTTTCTTTTAAATTCCTAAACATATTACACATAGCTATTTTTATAAAACATGCCAGGATTTTATGAGTCTATTTCTATTGTTACTAGTAAGGTTTTAGATTTGTGGTGCTTGCTTCTTGGAGCTGCTTTATAATTATTTTTCCTCTAAGTTTACTATGAGCAGCTCATTTTCCTTGGAACTTTGCCTGTGGCGATTCCATAAGGCACAGGCTCTCTCAGAGAGGATCTGCCCTTGCTCCCTCCGTAGCACTGCTACCCACTGACTACTTCATTGGATCTGTACAACAGTTTTCGTTTTTTACCAATTATAAAGGGTCCCCTATGAGTTGGAACCAGTTCAAAGGCACTTAACAACATACCAATAAATCAGGAAATATTTCATTTGTCTAGTATTTCATGAAAACTACAAAACCCAAAAGGCAGAAACCCTGAAAAGCTCAATAACCAAAGAACAAAACTAAAATGCCAAGCCCCCAAAAAAGGTTCCCTTTCAGTGACCAATCTTCCTTATATGGGGAGGAGGCTAGGCTAAAAACAGAGAAGTAGGGAAGAAAATCATGATAGGGCAAACTGATACACTTACTACCTGCACTGACCACTTTAAAAAAAAAAACAAAACTGTTTGCTTCCAGTACTTTTTTTATATGCAAGAAAAAAAGGAACTACAGCTGATAAAAACCAAGCATCACTGCCATTAAATCAATTCTGACTCAAAGTAAGCCCCTATAGGACAGACTAGAACTGCTCCATAGGGTTTATGAAACTAAATCTTTACTGGAACAAACAGGTCTGCCTCATCTTTCTCCCAAGGAGCAGCTGATGGATTTAAAGCACAGACCTTATTGTTAACAGCCTATCGTTTAACCACTATGCCACCAGATGACTACAATCCTAGCAACCGCTAATAGGTACTTTAGGGTTTGCTCTGTGGTGTTCGTTAAGACACCATATCAAGACCTGACTGCTAGAAGAAAGAGCTAGTGAGAACCAAGCTGCCCGCCACCACCAAAAATGCCCTCAGCAACTTCCTGGGTGTTCCAGCTCTTCCCACACACCACACTAGAAAGTAGGTTTGAAAATCATTTCATTTCACAGGTGTAGTGTGGAGACTGTGCTGCCGAGGTATGAATTTGCCCAAGGGTGGACAGCTAGAAAGCAAAGGAGTCAGACTTCAAAGCCATGGAGTCCAGTTCCAGGTACTGCTTCTCAAAGGTTTGTGGAGAAGAGGAAACGAATAAAACAAAGATAAAGTCTAGTTTATTCTCACAGCTTAAATTCCATTACCCACTTTCCCCAGAGGCAATCACTGTCATGAACTGACTGCATTCTCCAAGTCTATGAGCAACACAGAATTGCTGTTTGGATTTTGTATTTATATCAAGCTCTCCTAGTTAGTAGATCAACATACCTTCATTTCTCCACAATGCTCTGTATAAATGTCATTCAGTCTCTTCAATTGTTGCACATTATCCATCATATAAATTATTTAAATAAAGGAGCCCCTGGGTGACAAACGGATAATTAAGTACATAACTCCTAGTCTAAAGATTAGCATTAGGCAAATCTGCTGCACAAGACCTTTTTAAAGTGTTGAAGAGCAAAGATGTCAGCTTGAAGACTAAGGTGTGCCTGACTCAAGCCATAGTATTTTCAATAACCTCATATGCATGCGAAAGCTGGACAGTGCATAAGGAAGACTGTTGAAGAATTGATGCTTTTGAGTTATGGTGTTGGAGGAGAATACTGAAAGTGCCATGGGCTGCCAGAAGAACCAATAGATCTGTTCTGGAAGAAGTGCAGCCAGAGTGCTCCTTGGAGGCCAGGATGGCCAAACTTTGTCTCTCATACTTGAGACATATTGTCAGGAGGGACCAGTCATTGCATGTTTGGTAAGGTGGAGGGTCAGAGAAAAAGAGGAAGACGCCCAGTGAGATGGATTGGCCAAGTGGCAGCATCAATGGACTCAAGCATGGCAACAGTAGTGAGGGTGGCCCAGGATCGGGCAGTGTTTCATTCTGCTGTGCGTAAGGTCGCTATGAGTCGGTACTGACTCGATGGCACCTAACAACAACACAACCAACAAAATGTTAAAGAACCTCAATGTCACTTTGAGGACTAAGGTGGACCCAACCTGAGCCATGGTATTTTCAATCACTTCATATAACAAATAAAAGCTGAACAATGAATAAAGGAGACCTAGAAAGAAACAATGCTTTTGAATTATAGTGTAGACGAAGAATACTGACTATACCATGGACTGCCAGAAAAAAGAAACAATTCTGTCTGGGAAGAAGTACAGTCATAATGCTCCCCCTAGAAGTGAGGATGGTGAGACTTCATCTCATGTACTTTGGACATACTGTCAGAGGGACCAGTCCCTGGAGAAGGACAACATGATTGGTAGAGAGCCGGCAAAAAAAAAAGGACAATCCTCAATGTGATTTTAGATCAATTCACTGAGAGAGAAAGAGACATATCTCAGGCTTGCAAAGCTGAGATGGTGAACATGGAGGTGTGTACTACCTGGGCCTTCGAGTATCAGGTGTAGCCCGAAACCACGTTCAGGAACAAATCACTACTGTCATGAAGCTGTTAGCTTCACGCTCTGCGTGCTTTCTGATCTTGTTGTTGTTAGGTGCCATCGAGTCAGTACTGACCTATAGCAACCGTATGCAAAGCAGAACGAAGCACTGCCCGAACCTGGGCCAACCTCACTACTGTTGCCACGCTTGAGTCCATTGATGCTGCCACTCGTCTTCCCCAAATATAAAAGTAGTTTTTTAATGTTGATTTTGTTAAGTGCCATGGCGTTGGTTCCAACTTGTAGCATCCCTGTGTAGGATATACAAGGTTTAAAATCTTTTGTGGGAGCAGAAATCCTCATCTTTCTCCCATGAAATGGCTGGTGCTTCAGAGACCATGCTTATCCTAGGAGCCACTACTCCCAAATACATATCTAAATCCTGTGAAATGTAAAGAATCATGTAATTCCTAGGAATGTATTAGAAAAAGTTCCTCTTCCCCTTAGAAAATCACTATCAAGTATTTTAACTATTAATTTGTGGGGGGAATTCTCTAAACTATATTTTGTTGTTGAGAATATACACAATAAATCCAATCCAACAGTTTCTACAGGGACAATTTAGTGACATTGATTACATTCTTTGAGTTGTACAAAACCATGGTGGTGCTGATATGCTGTGGAGTCAGTTCTGACTCATAGCGACCCTGTATAGGGTTTCTGAGACTATAAATTTTTACAGGAGCTGAAAGCCTCATCTTCCTCCCACGGAACCGCTGACAGTTTCGAACTGTTGACCTTGAGATTAGCAGCCGGACTTGTAACCACTAAACTACCAGAGCTCCTCATATAACCAACATCACCTTTTCTGAGTTGTTCCTTCTTCATTAACATAAACCGACATTAAGTTTCATATCTAATCTTTCAGGATGCTGTTGTCAATTTGATCCCATAAAAAAGCAGAAAGCTCAAGGCAGCTCTTTTTTCTTGTTAGTTAAACTAGACTATTTTAAGGTTTTAAGAGAACTTCAGGGGATAGTTTTGGTTTAAGGTTTAAAGCTTATCCCCAGACTATAGTTTCAGGAGTTCATCCAGCCCTCTTGGCTCCAGAAACCCATGAGAATTCTGTTCTGCATGTTCCCCATTTTTACCAGGATTCTTCTGTAGATTGTCTGATCAAAATGCTCAGTAATGTCAGCTGGGCACCATCCAGTTCTTTTGATCTCATGGCAAAGGAGGCAGTTATTCATGGAAGCAATTAGCCACACATTCCACATCCTCCTCCTTCTATTCCTGACTTTCCTCCTCCTCTGTTGTTCCAGAGACCAACTATTGTGCCTTGGATGACTGCTTGCAAGCTTTTAAGTGCCCAGCATTAAGCCATGAATTAGGAGGTAGAACTGAAACATTACACATGTTAGTAAGTCAATTAACTGGGATGACCCATGAAGCTAGGACCCTTAACCTCTGAACCAAGAAACCAAATCCCATGAGGTATTTAGTTGTATATAAACAGCCTCAACAGCTGTTTTGTTGTTGCTATAAATGTATGTATTACACAACTTTGGCCAATTCAACTTTTTACACATGCACAATTTATTTGACAACTTAAAATGATTGGCTGTACAACCTCACCCTTAATTAATGTGACTTTAAAAAAAAAAAAAAAAACTTTTTATTATGAATTGAGTGAAGGCTTACAGAGCAGATCATCAGTTTTACCTTTAACAAATCATCTACTTCATTTCATCTCCAAGACTGTAACCCCTCAATGTAACATCACTTAGCCCACTTCCTTCTGTCCCAACTCTTCTGAATTTTGTCCTTGGGTAAATCTGCTCTTTTGGTCTCAAATGTTAGCCATTCTGTGGTGTGTGTACTCACTGATATTACTGTCTCCCATACAGACCTGTCTGTCTATTGCTTACCTGAAAATTGAGCCACAAGGCTGAGTCCCATTCCAGAACTGAAGGGAGACCAAGGACCATAAGGCTCAGGGATTCCACCAGTCTCTATCTGACCAGTAAGCCTGGGGGTTTTTTATACATATATAATTTTTTAGTGTTGGTCCACATTTTCTCACTCTATCCAGGACCTACAGATGTGATCCCTCCCTCTTTTAGAGGAGTTGGTAGCGGGGTAACTGGGAACAACATGTAGTCCTGGTGTCAGGTTTTGGGATACTGATGTTCACGTGATGCATTACTCTAGTAGACTAATTGCTTCCAAGCAACTTCAATTTTTATCACTCTTCTTTCCCCCAGACAGACAGCCCAACAGCGGCACCTTAGATGGCCACCACTCATCAGCTTTTAAGTCCCCAGTCATATTCATCAAGGTAGAATGTAAACCACTGTCTTTGTGGACCGTGTTCTACCAATTGACCATGGAGTCCTAAGACTATGGTCCTGAGCCCCCAACTTATCAACTCATTCCCTCAAGGTGTTTAGTAATATCTAAGACAAGTTCATCTGTCAATCTGTCATACTATGGTGGTTTGCGTGTTGCTGTGATGCTGGAAGCTATGCCACTGGTATTTTAAATACCAGCAGGGTTACATGGTGGACGGGTTTTAGCAGAACTCCCAGACTAAGACAAGTAAGGAAGGTGGACAACTTCTAAATGGTTAGCCATTGAAAACCTTATGAATAGCATCAGAACTTTATCAGATATAAAGTACTGGAAGATGAAAAAATTATGAATAGCAACAGAACAATGAGAGATACAGTGCTGGAGGATGAGCCCCTCAGGTGGAAGGCACTCAAAACATGAATAGGGAGGAGCTGTCTCCTCAAAGTAGAATGATGTGAATAGAGCAAAGCTTCCAGGACCTTCATTTACTGAAGGGACATAACTGAAATGAGGAGACAGCTGCAAACATGGAGTGTACACAGTACCAATCAAAGAAAATTGGAAGTTGCCTAAAGTGAAATGGAACACATAAAGATTGATATCCTAGGAGTGGCATTGTGGGTAAATGCGCTGGACTGCAAAGTCGGTTTGAACAAGGTCGGTGGTTTAAGCTCACCAGCTGCTCCTTGGAAACCCTACACAGGTCGCTATGGATAGGAATCAACTCAACAGCACTTAACAACAACAAAAACTGAGCTGAAATGAACTGGCATTATCCATTCTAAACCCGACAATCACACAGTTTACTATGTTTAGAATGGCAAATTGAAGAGGAATGGTATTGCATTCATTGTCAAAAGCATTTCAGGATCTAACTTGTAGTACAATGCTGTCTGTGGTAATATTCACATGCCTACAAGGAAGACCAGTTATTACCACTATTATTCAAATTTATGCACCCAACACTAAAGCCAGTGGTGATGAAATTGAAGAATTCTACCATGTTATACAGTCTGAAAATGATCAAACATGCAGTCAAGACTTGCTGATAATTACTGGTGATTCGAGTATGAAGGCTGGAAACACAGAAGAAAATATGGTCTTGTTGATAGAAATGATGCTGGAGATCGCACGACAGAATTTTGCAAGACCAATGACTTCATCATTGCAAATATCCCTTTTAAACAACATAAAAGGCAACCCATCCATTCATTGAGTAAGAACTCAACCTCAAGGTCAGTTTGAACTACGAGGTTGGCTGTTCAAACTCACCAGCCACCCATCAGAAACCCTATACAGAGTCGCTATGAGTCGGAACCAACTCAACGACATTTAACAACAACAACAATCAACGTGGACCTCACTGATAGAATACACAGAATCATACTGACTAGATCTGTATGGCAAGACAATGGAGCACCTCAATACCATCAGCCAAAACAAGCTCCGGGGCGATCGTGGGACACAACATCAACTGCTCTTATATTAAAGAAAATTAAGTCCATGAAAGTCAAAACATGACTTTGAATATATTCCACCTGAATTCAGAGACCATCTCAAGAACCAATTTGATGTATTAGACACTAGATGACATTAAGAACACCATACAGGAAGAAAACAAAAGGTCATTTAAAAGACAAGAAAGAAAGAAAAAAAGACCAAAATGGATTTCAGAAGAGACTCTGAAACTTGTTCTTGAGCAGAGAAGCTAAAGCAATGGAAGAACGAGGAAGTACAAGAACTGGACAGAAAATTTCTAAGTATTCAAGGAAAAGTCCAAAGGCCTGGAGTTAGAAAATCAAAAGGGAAAAACATGCTCAACTCAAACTGAAAGAACTGAAGGAAAAATTCACACTTCAAATTGCAATGTTGACGAAATCTATGGGTAAAATACTGATTAATACTGGAAACATCAAAAGAAGATGGAAATAACACAAGACTCTGTGGGCAAAATACTGATTATGATTTGGGAATATAAAAAGAAGGTAGAAAGCACACACACAGAGTCATCGTACCAAAAAGAACTGGTCTACGTTCAGACGTTTCAAGAGGTAGCATGGAACACCTATGGAAGCAGTAGCTCAAAAGAGG
>NW_006408780.1:1199316-1211909 GCF_000296735.1 Chrysochloris asiatica
ATGAAAGTTGGACAAGAAATAACGAGGACCACAGAAGAATTGATCAATTTGAATTTGGTGTTGAAGAAGAGTATTAAAGGTACCATGAACTGCCAGAGGAGCAAACAAATCTGTGTGAGAAGTACAGCCAGAATGTTTTTTTAGAAACCAGGATACCAAGACTTCATCCCTCGTACTTTAGACATATTATCAGGAAAGATAAATCCCTGGCAAAGGACAGCATGCTCGGTAAAGCAGAGGGTCAGTGAAAAAGAGGAAGACACCCCAAAGAGATGGACTGACACAGTGACAGCAGCAAGGGACTCAAACGTAACAACTGTGAGAATGGCAAAGGACCAAACAGGGTTTCATTCTGCTGTGCATAGGGTCTGGTCTCTATGACTTGGAACTGACTTGACAGTACCAACAACAAGTTTTCTTAAGTTTGCCCCTTGTCCACTAATAAACTTTGTCTCTACATTATCTGCCTTTTATATAAGTGAGGCCATATAATCTGTCCTTTTATGATCAATTTCTTTTGCTTCAAGCTCCATCCATACTATAACTTGTATCAAAACCTCATTTTTGCCACTGGATAAGTAGTACAAAATTCTGATTCATAACAACCTTACACTGTCCCATAGGGTTTCCAAGGCTGGGATAGTTACAGAAGCAGACTAACATTATCTTTCTCCTGCAGAATGGATGGTGGGTTTGAACTGCTGACCTTTCTGTTAACACCAGAGTCCACTGCACTACCAGGGCTCCTTCCATTGTATGCATGTAGCACACTGTGTTCATCCATCATCCGATGATGGACATTTAGGCTCTTGGCTATTGTGACTAGTACTGCAATGAACACTGGTATACAAGTTTTTGTGTAAGTCTCTGCTTTCCAGTTTTGGGAGGTCCACAACTGGAGAGGAATTGTTGCTGCAGGTTAATGAGCAAGACTACAAGGTTAGTTTGAACCACAAGGTTACTGGTTCAAGCTCAACAGCTGCTCCTTGAAACCCCTATACAGAGTGGCCATGAGTCAGAACCGATACAACATGGTAGTTCTATTTTTGGACATATTGTCAGGAGGGAACAGTCGCTGGAGAAGGATGTCATGCTGGGTAAAATGGAGGGTCAGAGAAAAAGAGGAAGACCCCCAACGAGACAGATCAGCCAGGTGGCATCATTGATGGTGTCAAGTGTGGTGGCGGTAGTGAGGTTGGCCCAGGATCGGACATGATTTCGTTCTGCTGTGCATGGGGTCGCTATGAGTTGGTTCCGACTCGATGGCACCTGACAAACAACAACAAAGTTCTATTTTTAGGGTTTTTTGTTGAGCTGGCAAATTGTTTTCCACAATATCAATGTCACTAAATTGTCCATGTAGCGACTGGTGGATTGGTCTCTGTTTTGCTGTGTATATTCTCAACAATAACAAAATAAAATTTAAAGGAAAAAAATTAAGAGTTATCAGGGATTTTCTAAGGGTAAGAGGAACTGGGGGTGGGAAAAATTAAGCATATCACTGTTTCTCAATACATTTTTAGGAAAATGACTACATTTCACCAGAGACATACATGTATATTTGTTGTTGTTGTCAGTTCCACCAAGTTGGTGATGACTCATAGCGACCCTGTGTAGGGTTTCTGAAGCTGTACATCTTTGTGGGAATAGAAAGCAGCTGGTGGGTTCAAACTGCCAACCGATGGTTTGCAGTCCAATATTAATTGTACAGAGCCACCGTGTTCCCGTGTGTGTGTGTGTGTGTGTGTGTGAGAGAGAGAGAGAGAGAGCGCTTACATGTTAAAAAAATTAAAAACAAAAACAAATTATCCTTATGAGTGGAAAGAGAAAGCTCTGACAGCATGTAGAGCATGAAGGTAGCAGCTCCATGACATTATTGATGGGTTCGCAGTTTCCGGCTACACGAGTGTCATGTATTGAACTGTGCCCCTCCTCTCCACATAACATGGGTCACCTGGACTGGGTCATGATTCTCAGTGGTTTCGCAGTTGTGTAAAGACTCCCCCATGATGTGATCTGATGCAATAAACCACTAAGAGGATTCAAGGTGGGATGTTCAAATGCCATCCAGTTAGTTCCAACTCATAGTGACCCTGTGTAGGATTTCCAAGGAGCAGCTGCAGGGTCTGGACTACGTATCCTGCGCTATCACAGCAAGACTCTTAATCCCACCACGCCCCTGATCTGATATACAGCAAATTCCCAAGAGTGTGGCATACAACACCTTTGATCTTACAAGAGATAAAAGGATAGAGCCTTGAGCCGAGAAAAAGGGACCTACTACCGTAGCATAGTGGTTATGAATCGGGCTGCTAACCTCATGGTTTCACGTAAGAAAGATGAGACTTTATGCTCCCATAAAGATATAAAGCCTTGAAAACTCTACACAGAGTCACCATGAGTCAGAACCGACTCCACAGCACATAGCAAGAAGTCCACAGCACATAACAACACGTAGTGCTGCAGGTTAATGCCTTGGGCTGCAAGGTCACTTTGAACCACAAGGTCGGCAGTTCAAGCTCATCAGTTGCTCCTCGGAAACCCCATACAGGGTTGCTATGAATCAGAACCAACTTGACGGCGGCACCACCACCACCAAGAAAGAAATCCTGGTGTAGCACTATAAGACAAGCACCAGACAAAGTCAGTTTGAACTGCAACATAGACAGTTTAGACTCACCAGCGGCTCCTCAGAAACCCTATCAAGGGTCACTATCAATCGAAATCAACTCAATGGCATGTAACAACCACCACCACCAAGAAAGAAGAGCTGGAAGTGGAGTGCATCCTTAGGACCTAGAGGCCCTGCACTGTGAAGCTCCTGGATCTAAGGGAAGATAATGCCAAGATGGAGGTCTCCAAGGAATGTTGGGCCTACAGACGCTGAAAGGAGCCAAGAACCTTCCCAGAGCCAACAAAAAAGAAAACGCCTCTCCCCAGAGCTGACACTCTAGAATTGGACTTTTAGCCTCCTAAACTGTGAGAGAATACATTTCTGGTTGTTAAAATCATCCACTCATGGTACTGCCATTACAGAAGCACTAGAGAACTGAGCCAACATGGCCTAGACGGCTCAGGGTTGGACACACTTCTGTGTTCAGCAGCTCTGAGCTCTGAAAGCCTCTCCTCTATGTACTGATCTCATATCTCAGAAGAACCATGGGCAGCCTTGGGTGGCACATTCATCCCTGAGCCTAGCAGTATGGCCAGGGGGATGCAGGCCCCATTAACTAGCCAGCCTTTGGTCACACACCTTCCTCGGTGGCTGGAGAGGATGGACAGCCCCTACAGAACAGAGAAGGGACAGGTCTCAAACATGAAGAAAAGGGTGCTGGGAAAACAGCACAAAAATAAAGTCATATAAGAAAGGGAAAATAAACTATCACAGGACCTGAGTATTTGGGTTAGTAAAATAAAAGTTATATATATATTTTTTAATGTGGATTAAAAATGGACAAAAATGTTTTGCTACTTGCAACACCAAGAGGTAGAATCCACTTTTCCACCACCTGGCATGTGACCTGGGCCTGTTAACTGTTTTCACCAATAAAATATGCTAAAAGTGACACTCGGTCAGGTCTCAGCGTAGCCTTGAAATGGACTAGCAGGTTTTGTGTCCTTCTGGGAACCAGGCACCATGCTGGGAGGAAGTCCACACTGCCTATGGAAAGGATGACACTGGGAAGGCGTGAGCCCCAGGGCCCAAAGCAGTGCCAATGAGCCAGCTTTGTGAATGAGACCAACGGAAACAATGTAAAGCCGAGACAAGCTTACCCTGGCAAACCATGACCATAAACTGCAAAACTATAAACAAATACATGTTGTTTTTTCCGGCACTAACTTGTGAGCAGCTTTGCAGGAATAGATAGCTGAAACACCAAGACACTGGGAAGCAGTGCTGAGGGGAAACAAGAAGGGTGTGAAAAAATGAAATCCTCATCTCCCACAGATGAATTTCATCAATGTGCTAGCAATGTGAAAGCTCTAAAATTGGCAAAACAAGCAAGTTGTTTTAAAAAATACAGACAGACACAGAAGAAACAGCTAAGAGAACAAAGAGACTGTCTTGGGGAGGGGGACTAATGTGGAAAGAGAGAGGATTGGTTTTATGTTGCTGTCCTATGTATCACAGAAAAACTGTCTTTTCAGTGTACATCTTTCAGTTTGACAATGAAATGGAAAAGTTGGAAATATACCTAAGCATTATGGTTGGCAAGCTTATAGTTATTATCCTTTCACTTTTCTGGACTCTAAAATTTTTCATAAACTTGATTTTCTGATCGTAAAACTAGGGGCTAAGTTTTGGCTTTGTCATCACTCACTGCCATGGAGTCAATTCCTACTCACAGTGACCCTATATAGACAGACTGTCAGTCTTTACAGGCGCAGACAGCTGTATCTTTGTCCTATGGAGCTGCTGGTAGATTTGAATCACTGACCTTGTGGTTAGCAGCCCAAAGCCTAACCCACAGCACTGCCGGAGCTTCTTTTACCACCATGATATATCAAGAAACTGTGCATCCTTGGAAAGACCATCTCTGTGGGCTTCAGTCTGAAACCACAACTTAGTCTCTGCTACAATATTCCTGGCCAGGCAACTCACAGTTGAAGGAAAACAGGAGAAAGCAAGGCAGGGTGCCAGGACCAGGGCAGCCGTCAGGAGCCACAGAGATGGCTCTAAACAGTAACAAGAAGAGAAGCAGGCTGTGGATACTAAAGGAAGCAATAATGGCTCCTGTGAGACAAGAGACCACAATCAAGAACTGGAACAGGCTCAAAGGACCAGCAGGGTCCACTCATACGCTCCTTGGACCAGTGCGCTTAGCCCCAAGGATCCACCTTAGACTGTAACAGGCAGAAATGTGGAACGAAGACAATATATGGTCACTGCTCGTGCGCCAGCAAGACACAGATTCTGCTATCTTGGAAGATTATCAGCCTACAAAAATGACCAGGATTGCCTGCCCAAAGAATGCAGAAAGTAAACAACCTATGAATTATTTTGCTATTATTTCTTCTGAAGCCCTCCTCAATGAACACTCTGGCTGGCCCATGGCAGGAACCTGGTCAGAGCGCATGGTCTCTGCCTCATTTCTGTCCTTTACTGATTCGATGTGCTACTTCACTGAGCTCCTCTGACAAAGCAAAGGCAGTCTATAGCACACTAAATGCTATTGCTGTGTGCCAGTGAGTCGATTCCAACTCACAGCAATCGTACAGGGCAGAGGAAAAGCGCCCCGTAGGGTTTTCTAGGTCGTCAGCTTTACAAAAGCAGATCACCAGGTCTTCTCTCCCAGAGAGCTCTTGGTGGGTTCAAATTGCAGACCTTTCCACTAGCAGTCCAGCTCTTAACCACTGTGCCACCAGGCCTCCTTGTAGCAACACTAGAAACAGAGAAACTCACAAGCAATTAGCCTATACAAGTAAACTTACTAGACAACACAAATCACCATTATTTCTTTTTAAAGCATGATAATTAGTTGAATTTTAAAGAAACAAAAACTTTTACCTTTTTTTACACATTTCAAAGCTCAACAAGAAAGAACCCAATAAACTCAACCATGAAAACAAACCGAACTCATTCTCCACAAATAAAGAACTCAATTTTTTACAGAGAAGAAAGGGACAGCTATGCCCCAACAATTCCAAACCTAGGCACATGCTTAGAAATAAACACAAAACTGCAAACAGAAATCTGCAAAATCAACATTCACCAAAGCACTTTTCACAGGAGCCAAGAGGTCTGAAACCGAACTCACATTTGTGACTAACTTTCAGACAAGAAGTAAATAGGTATACAGGGGACAACAACACTAGTGAGGTATGTACACCATGGAATGGTCAACCATTCAAAATCAAAAGGGCAGCACTTACCCAAGGACAACATTCAGAAGGGTTGGTAAAGAAGGTGGACTGAAAACACCAATCACAGAAAGGAAGTAGAATAAGTGATGTTACATGAAAGGAATTATAATCGCTGAAGTGAAATGAAGTATGTGATTTGTTGAATGTAAAACGGTTTATCTGCTCTGCAAACCTTCACTCAATTCACAATAAAGTTAAAAAAATAAAAAAGAATTCTTCAACGTAGCAATACTACTACCATGACAACTGAAAAATAACAATTCCTCAAAAACAAACCTAATCAGTGTCCAGATTCCTACTAACTGAACCAATGATTAAGTATCTCCTCTCCTAAGTGATGTTGAGTTGTATCTCTTGCTGAATCAATCTGACTCAGATGTAAAGAATCTCTCTATGTTGCAATCGGTTAACATCTCTTGTCCTTCACAGTCCCTTCCATCACTCTCATTGAGGTGACAGACCAGCGTACCAGACTCACAGTTTCCTACATTCTGAGTTTTGTGGACCGCAATCCTGTAGTGTACTTTGGCCTGTTCCTCTCGCCACCATATTTCCTTAATCAAACTCAACTTTGACTGGAGGGGAGAGGGTACAGGAGGCAAGATTCCCACAGGTTTTTCAGAGATGATCCTTGGTTTAATATCTTATTTCCAATATTTCACACACAGGTCTGAGAGTTCTGTGAAACCATGGACTTAGGTTTCTGCTCCTCCCCGGCAGGCAGTGGATACAATGAATACAGAAATGTGGGACAGAAGGACACTGCCAATCAGACTGACAGAAGTATAAGGGGCCACCCCCCCCCACCCTTCACATATAGACAATGTAATATCCAAAAGTCCCTGGGGATAGAATCAGAGGTTGGCCCTGCAGGGCTCTAACTCTTATCACTTGAAGTCTGTGACTCTGAGTCAGAGTCCTGCTGTGAGGTTTCCAAGAGGTAATGAAGGCCTCCTGCCCAACCCCCCTGCCATCCAGTTACTTCCTACTCCTAGGGACCCTGTAAGACAAAGGAGAACTACTCCATAAGGTTTTCAAGACTGTTAAGTCTTTAATGGAAGCAGAATGCCTCATTTTCTCCCATGGAGCGGCTAGTGGGTTTGAACTGCTGACCTGGCAGTTAGCAGCCCAATGTTTAACCTACTGCACCACCAGGGTTCCTTAAGCTCTGTACAGACAGCGCCAACTATAAAACCACTCAGGGGAAGCAACACGGAAGCCTTCTGTTTCCAACATTTATTTGAATTTTTAATTCTAGTCATTTCAACTCAGAAAAAAGAGAGCAAACAGTTGCACAACTCAAAACCATCAACATTACTGAATGGTACATGCGGAAACAGCATGACTGGTGAATGTTCTAACCAACGAAAAAGTCAAGTATTTTTTAAAAAGGCAAAAGTCATCTAGAAATTCATATTTTCATAAGATGAAAACCCGTAAGAAAGGAAAAAGCAGGAAACCCAAAAGCCATCTCTGCTCGTTCACTAGCTGCCTCTCAGGTTCCTGGCACTTCCAGAAGCCGCAGGCAAAGCAGAAGGTCCATACCCTGAAAACCTTCCAGCCAGGCGAGGGGGTGAGGCAAGACCCGAGCAATGTGCTATCAAACCAGAGCCTGGCACTCAGGCACGAGAAACTTAGGAACAAAAAGCAAACCCATTCTGCAGTGGGTGGAGAGAGGGAGAGGCTCCACCAAGCGGCAAGAGGACGTGGCCAAGAAGCAACACAGCAAAGAGCTGCAAGGCCAGGTAACAAGGAGGTCTCCCAACACAAGGGGCTGCTCAGCCTAGATGGGAGGAAGACAGGAAGGGACCATATGCCATGTGCAAGGCACAGGGCTCTCACACTGTGAAGACCAGGCTTACACTCTCCTCTCTCCTCCTATTCCTCTGTGACCCCTCTCAGCCCAACCCTCTCAATCCCAGGCTTGCATTTGTTCCCTCTTCCCTGTCCACACTTCGGTAGGCCACCAGCTTCCACTCCAAGTCTACACAAGGCACTGCCCTTACCTTCCCCCACCCCCAGACAGAGCACAGTTGAACGCTGCATACTGAATCCTGAGGATCCGTTATTCGCCCGAGGTGATGAGGATGGGCCCGTATCAAAGCCAACCAAGAGGAAGAAGCCCCTGCCCTCATATATGCCCACTGATAGGTGCTCTGAAGAAAACACAAGGTGTGCAGTGAGAGGCCGGCTATTTAAAGATGGTGGTCAGGGAAGATTTGGACAAAGACCTTTAGGCAGGCATAGAGCATGTGGCCAGGTCTTTGGGGACAGTGCACTCCAGGCCTATGGCCTGTGACCTGGTGCAGAGTGAGAACAGCGCAGCCAAGGATGGGAGAGGACCACAAACTCCTGCCATCGAGTCCATTTCCACTATTAGTGACTCGAGAGGGCACAGCAGAACTGCTCCTTAGGGTTCTCCACGGCTATCATCTGTAAGGAACCAGACTGCCTCATCTGTCTCCCACGGAGCAACTGGTAGCTTTGAACCGCTTACCTTTGAATGACTTAACCACTGTGCCTCTAAGGCATAAAGATTTTCCCACCAGGGCCTCCTAAGTGAGGCAGGGAGTCAGGGAAGGCTTCCGGGGAGAGCTGAGAAGGAATGAAGGAAAAGCAGGCAGGCAGGCAGGCACGCCTGGGGGGAGGGGAGGTGGCGCTAACAAAAAGTGTCTACGCAAAGGCCCAGGGAAGAAAGATGGCAGCCAGAGAGGGGGCCAGGAGAGGTTGGGCGAGGGAGGATAGAGGCCCTAAAAGGCGGGAGAGACAGGACTTTAACCCCAAGGGCAATGGAGTGCCTGGAAGGTCGCTCACGTGATCACATTTGCATTTTAGAAAGACCGGCAGCTTGAGGGGAGAGAGCTGAGGAGGGAGTCAAAAGGAAGGCCAGAAGGCGCTCCCTGAGCTCCAGGCTTCCCCGAGAGAACAGCAAAACCCACGTGAAAACTCAGTCATCGGAAGGAGAAACTGGCTGAGACCCACACACTCTTCCATACCCTAACATGTAATTCCCAGCCTCCACTGGTGAGGTCAACGCCACTCAACTTTAAAACTGTGGCCCCAACTGCTTTCACAAAGGGAAAAAAAAAAAGTTTTTCCTATCCGCCCACGAGGTAAGCCTGGCATCTGTCAACCATCTCTCAACTCAACCAAACCTATGCAGGAATCTACCCTGGACTATTCTGTGGAAACCATTCAGTATTACAAAAACTAAGAGGCTCTAAAAACTCATAGATGGCCCTTTGCTTGAGAGTGGCAGGCTTCAAGCAAAAGTTAATCATTTGAAAAGTCTGTCTGGATTTTTGTTTTTACTAAGTAAACCAAATTTCATCAGCTCCATCAATTCCTTCAAAAGCTATATGACAAAGTGCAAATGTAAAAGCTGATGAGTTCCTGGGCAACCAAGAAAGATCTTTTCCTCCCCAAAGTCCTTCCTATAAAGAACCATTCCTGAAAGAGAAATAAAGTCCTATAAATGTAGTTTATAAAGTATGAGACCTATCCTCTAAAGCTTCCACTGTGTGGCTTGCTCCTGTATCTACACACCATCTACTCTTTTCACCTTGCCTCTGCAAAAAAAAACAAAAAACAAAAAAAACACAACAACAACAACAAACCCAGTACCATCTTCTGAAACTGTAAATCTCTATGGGAGCAGACAGCCTCATCTTTCTCCTGCAAAGCAACTAGTGGGTTTGAACCGCTGGCCTTTCAGTTAGCACCCTAACGCCTAACCCACAGCACCACCAGGGTTCCTTTTACCTTGCCCAGTGACAGAGTAATAGGCAAGGAGGTAGAGTAGAAACCTTACCACGGCTGGCTTCATCTTAGTGGCAAAAAACATTTTTTTCTTCTATGCTCTATCTGTTGCGCTTGCCTGTTTGCCATGCTCCACGATCCCTTTCTTTTTAATTTTTTTAACATCTGCACTAACTGGGATGAGGAAAGAAAACAGGCCTGCCTGGTTCACTGATCCTGGCTTCACAACTACAGTAGTATCTCCCCTCAGGCCAGTCCCTTACTCTCCACTCAGTTCCACCAAAGGGTCCCTTTCTGCTCCACACAGACCCAACATGGGCATTAAAATGGGTGGTTTCTTCACCATAGTTACATACTGTCCACCTCTTCTTCAGCATTTACTATGAAGACACTAGCAGAAGCTGGGCTGCCCACAGGGGTGACAGTCCTACCTCTACACTGTGACAGCAGGAGAGAGAGGCAGCGTGGGACTGCCCAAGACAGGGTACACTGAGCTCAGAAACAGAAGACAGGCAGCTCCCGCGACCAAGAACAGCCCAGGCAAAGGCCTGGAGTCAGTACAAGGCACCAAGGGTTTGTGGCACAAGGACGCATTCACTGCGGTTGGGCAAAAGAGGAGATCACTACTCAGAGAACAGGATGCTGCTCCAAAGCTGCATACCATCTCGAGACATTCACAAGCTGCCAAAAAATAGCCACCAACCAAATAACCAGCCCTGTGTCAGCATCTACTGGATAAAGCCTCGTGTCTGCAGTTCCTAGTGGTGGACGAAAGCTTTTCCTTAGGGCACTTGCCCAGATTTAAAAGGCCAGGGCAAGAGAAGTTTGGCCTATTGACTGCAGCACCATCTTAGCACACCCTTTCAAACGTGCCTGGATCCGGAGCTCATTAAGCACCTTTAGGTGACAGTATTCTCTCACTAGCACTTTTTGAGAAGTCTAATTCCACCTCCTTTTATATGTTTTACACTGACATGTCAACTCATAAAAAAGGAAGTAACTAATGAGTCTCCATTCTACTGTGTATGTATGTAAACATGTTAAAGTTTGACTACTTATGGAAGGAGGGCATCAGAGTAGGTGGCAGGCTCCACCCACTCCTCCTAACTAACCCACAGGATTTGTTTCTGGCCCATTCTTCACTTGGTTCCTCACCTTCTCACACACAAAACAAAAACAGAAACAGAAACCCAAATCCATTGCCATCTAGCCAATTCCAACTCACTGAGACCCTATCAGAGATGAGAAATCTTTACAAGAGCAGACAGCTTCATCTTTCTCCTGCAGAACATTTACACGTGTACTGGTGAAATGTTGGTGTGTGCTATCAAGTCAGTTCTGACTCAGCAACCATGGAGAGGCTTTCGAAGGAGCGTCTGGTGGGTTTGAACTGTCGACCTTGAAGTTAGCAGCCTAGTGCTTAAGCTACAGCTCCACACCAGAACGCCTGTTTAACAGCTCTGTACAAATGAGTTGTGGCATAAGCATTGGGCTGCTAACCGGAAAATTGGCAGTTCAAACCCCCTAGCCATTCCAGAGGAGAAAAGTGAAGCCGTCTGCTCTGGCAAAGAGTGACGGCCTCCGAAACCCTATCTATACAGGGTTGTTCAGAGTCAGAATCAACTCAGTGGCAGTGGGCTACAATACCATCAACCTAGTATCCAAGCCTGGCAGCCTTTTTACCTTCTGATTTTGCTCTGTCTCTCCACATTTCAAGTTTTGTTATAAATATATGTGTATGCACATGCAAGTAAACTGCCATCAGTCCCCAAAATTAGTAGACTGATTGATCTAATGCTGCTAAACTGTTCACCCGCCTGTTTTGCCTTAAAGCAGAAACATTTTCCTGCTGACTAGCTAAGCGTTCTTTACAAACTCCCAGCCCCACTGTAACCCCTCAGAGTCTCACCAACCACTGGCCCAAGGGTGGCTGAGAAAATGGAAGGAAAGGAAATGACTCAAAGTGATCATGCTAAAGGCATGAGTCCTCTTCACTGGCAGCTGCAGTTTAGATTTGAACACTCATCAGATGGAAAGGCCAAGAGCAGCCAGCTATCCCCCATGACACGGCTGGGCTCACCCCATCTCCTTCCCTTCACCAGACTGTCTGCTGCTTTTTAAATATTTCTGCTGTTGTCCCATATTTCAATGAAATAACTAGGCCACTTGAAACATTTGGGGGAATTTTTTTTTTTTTTTAAAGCAAACCTCCCCGTTTCCTGAATGGAATAGCTCCTAACTTACTCCCACCTTGATCATCTTTGTTTAAAAACAAAACAAAAAACCCACTCAATTGAGTTGATGGAAAAATAGGTGACCCATAGAAGAGATTACGTATCTAAGGACTCGGGGTCACATGCTGGTATGGGACGCCTTTACCTGGCAGGGCCTGGCCATCTGACCACAGTGGGCAGACAGTTCCACCCCAGCTCCGAATACACTCCTTAGCAAAAGGGTCTCTTCATTTTCTTAATTAGACCAGGTCGTTCTGTTTTTTCAAAAGAAACATCCCAGCCCAGAGTCTTGGCCTCCAATTGAGGCCCGTTAGCGGACCGATTGTGATACTAAGTTTCACCCCGAATGTCCCGCGTGTGGCCCTGGGGTCCCGGCGCTCCGGGGAGGGCGGGGTCCGGTCACCGGGCCCGTACTATGCCCTCGTCCATTTTCCAGCAGCCCAAACTCCAGCGGGCACCTTTGAAAGGCCGAGATTTGAAAGCGCCGCGCCCGAGAGCGGGGCGGGCACCAGGCCCCTTTTCCACAACGTGTCCCTGGGCTCCCGGGACGCGTCCCTCGACGCTCCGGGCACCGGGAGCACACTCTGGCGGAGCCCACCTCCGCGGCGACCCCACCTGCCAGTGGCCTCGCCCCGGGGCCCGCTCGCCCCAGCTGACACTGGCCTCGGCGACGCGAGGGTCAGCGGGCGCCGCTCAGGACGCACAAAGCGCCGCCGACCCCACGCCGGCTCTGCG
>NW_006408780.1:1212562-1216714 GCF_000296735.1 Chrysochloris asiatica
CGGGAAAACTGCGCGCCGCTGATTGGCTGCCGCGCTGGCGCTGCCGGCCGACCGGGCTTTTCAAATCCTCGCCGCGCCGGCGCGGGCGGCTGAAGAGCCGGGGGCGAGGGCCGGGGCCGCACGCCGACAGCGGCGGGAGGCGAGGGCGGGGACCCCGCAAGCTGCCTCAGAAAAGCTGCTCGGAGAAGCACCTCTGAGGAGCGAGCGCCCGAGCGCGCGCTCCACTCCCGCTACTCCGCCGGGTGCGCGCCAGGCAGCGGCAAAAGCAAAAACCCGAATCCCGGAATACTGAGGACGGAGTGGGCCAGGCGTGCTGACGTCAGGGTCCGCGCAACCAATCACCGGGCGTGAGCCCGCCCCGCGCGGTGCCAGTAGCGAGCCCGTGGGCGCGCGGCCGTGGGGGCGCTGACGTCGGGCGCCGAGCCGCGCTTTGTAAGCTGCAGGTCAGCGGCTCAGAGGACCCGGCCCTGGTCCCTGGGGCCTCCTGTCATCCTCCCAAGCCCACGATCTTTCTCACGTACGTGGCCTCCGTTCTGTCTCCACACTAGGGTCCCGCACGGACTGGGCTCCCCGCATTCGGGACCAGATCCCTGGACACACGGCCACCCAGTCTCCAGTCTTGGGTGGAGAAGGAAGTCACCTGGAAGCAGAAGCGCAGTGGCAGCAGCGCCTGGCCAGTACAGCCCTGTATTGGGAAAGCAGGAGGTGGTGTTGTAACGGACCCTGCAGCTGGGCCTCACTCTCAAGTCCCCGCGCCTTTCATTGTACCAGTGGGAGCTCTTATCCTGGCTTAGGCCCTGGGCCCCCCCAAAATGCCTGTGCTCCTGGAAAAAAAAAAAAATGCTTGTGCTCCTGGAGCCAGCTATAGGGAGCAGAGAGACAGACAAGAGAGTCTAAGGAGGAACAGCCAGGACTGGCCACCCAGTGGCATGAGATGTCATCCCGCAGGTTATCTGCAAGCGGTGGACTTGGCTCTGGCCTAGAGCTGAGCCGGCTAGCGACTTGCCCTTCTAATAAGGCCCGGGGATGGCACAGTAGCAGAGCATAGAAGACTGTGGAAGATGCCCAGTAGGACCAGCATGTGGTCCCAAGTGGACTGGCCAAGTCAGAGTCCAGCTTGTGTCTCAAGGACAGTAGGCTGGGCGAGTGAACAAGAGATATGCTATCCAGGCATACCTTCTAGGAGGGTCTTGCTGTCCACCCTCCAGCTCCCTGCTCCTACAGGGTCTGGGACACCCCATAGCTGGTGACTGAAGAGTGGGGTAGAAAGCCCAGGTGGGTGCACTGATTGGGGACTGGCCTAGGCAGTAGTTGCCTCAGATGCCTGAGTAAGGTCTGCTCAGACCTGCCTCCAGCCCCTCCCTGACACCAGTGTGGATTTCCAATAAACATCTTGCACACCAAACTTCATCTCAGGATCTATTATGAGTTTAATTTTGTTTCCCCACAATAAGGAGCTCTATTGGCTTAGTGAATTACACATTGGGCTGCTTAACTGCAAGGTCAGCAGTTCAAATCCACCAGCTGTTCGGCAGGAGAAAGATGAGGCTTTCTACTCCCATAGAGATTTACAATCTTTAAAACTATATGGGGGAGGGGGGGCAGGCTACAAAGGCAAGAAGTGATTGGCTTACAAGCTTTCAAGAGGGAGCCTAGATCCAGAGGGCACGGAGGAAGGCAGAACCTCCACACCCCAAGTCATCCCTTCCTCGGCACTGTACCTCTCTGTTGGGTTGGATAATTCATTGCAATGGCCATACACAACTCATAGATTATAGGGTTCATTAGGGAAATAATGAACAATTATTTGCTGTTGTTAAGTTACAATTCAGCATCAGAAATAACTTAGAATATAACTCACCATTCAGGACAGTCTCTTTTCAGATATGCCTTGGGCTAGCCCAGCTTCTTCCCCACTCAAACAAGGGTTACAAAACTCTTGGGTACTGCCGATAAGGGTCTGGAGGCACCCCACTCTACCAATAAGCCTCATCCTGAAAGCACTCAGCTCTCCTGTGGATTAGTGAGCCTAGCTCTACCAGGTGCCCACTCAGATCTCTTGCTCTGTTGGCCAGGAGGCCCAGCTCGCTGTCCCCTGTTGAATTGGTTCTGCTTCCACTGTTTCTCCAGCACCACATCCCAACATCTCTGGTGATACAGTTCTTTCCGACTCCTGGAGTAGGGGCTGCACCACTTTACCCTAAGGCCCTGTCCTGCCAGATATCCCTCTTCAGTCTGGCACAGCCAGGTCACGTACAAATACAGCAGACACCCATGAACCTGGTATTGGGGCTCAGGGATATGACTCAGGACCTGGCCAAGTCCCTTGCCTCAGCCTTAGTCCAAACTTCTCTCAAGCCTTTGAGTCTATGCAATGTGATGAATCACTTTTTTAATTTTTATTTTTATTGTGAATTGAGTGGTAGTTTACATGGGGGAACATCAGCCATACACTTATCCCATGGTATTTCATTTCATCGCAATGACTACAATCCCTTCCATGCATCAGCATTCAACAGCATTTGCTTCCATTTTTGTTTTGTTTTTTTGGATGTACACTGAAATACTCAGGAATATACAACCATTCAAACAACCAAAGGGCACACCCTACAAGCCTGGCC
Source organism: Chrysochloris asiatica (assembly GCF_000296735.1). Lineage (NCBI taxonomy): Eukaryota > Metazoa > Chordata > Mammalia > Afrosoricida > Chrysochloridae > Chrysochloris > Chrysochloris asiatica. The sequence continues at coordinate 1,215,184 of NW_006408780.1, forward strand.
CCCAGCCACCAACACACAGTCCCTCTTCCCCCTTGAGTCTAGAGTCCCCAGCTGCTCCATCTCTCCATGTGGGACAAATCACTTTTATGTTTTTTCTAACCATGCATGTGACTCCTACAAAATGATCAGTTGGGACTAAGCAAATAAGGTATTCATGGCCCACAAAGAGGATTTGACAGCTTACTGCTAATGTAAATACGTTGCATGGCATTCTTGTAGGGAAGGGACCATGCAAACAAGCTGTATGGAACCCTAATGAGGGATTGGTCAGTTTTCTCTTCGTAGGCTTAAAAAGAGATCCAATCCCATAACAGATGGGGACCTCACTACCACTAGGACAGAAGAGCCAGGATGGAGTGTGTCCTTTAGACCTGGAGTCCCCATGCGGAGAATTTCCTAGAACCAGGAGTCAGAGAGAGCTGAGATGGCACAAAATGGTGGGAAGCAAAAAATATATATATAACAAAAAAAATTTTTTTTTTATTTAAAAAAAAAAAAAGTGGGAAGTATGACAAGGAAATGGCAGTGGCAGAACCAGAGATCAAGACAGGGTTAAAGAGCGTTGTAACACTTGCCCGAGCAAAACAAGACACCAGCTCATACATACTGAGGGGCTGAGGGCCAAGGAGAGGTCTGCCTGCAGGCATGGCTGAGAACCTCTCCTGACCCAAGAACTGATATGCCTGATCCTGAATTGTAGCTTGTTGTTCCCTAGTAAACCCTATGGTGGTGGTGGTCATGGTGTGGAGTTGTGGTGGAGTCGGTTCCGACTCATAGAGACCCTGTATAGGGTGGTGGTTGTTGTTGTTATATGCCGTGGAGTCACTTCTGACTCACAGCGACCCTATACAGGGTTTCCGAGGCCGTAAATCTTCATGGGAGCAGAAAGCTTCATCTTTGTCCCGCGGAACAGCTGGTAGTTTCGAACTAGTGATCTTAACAGTTCACAGCCTGATTCACAACCACTATGCTACCAGAGCTACTTTGTATAGGGTTACCAAGGCTATAAATCTTTTAAATATATATATAAAGTTTTTTATTGTGAGTTGAGAGAAAGCTTATAGGGCAGATCATCAGTTTTACATTTTTCACATTCAACAAATTGTATACCTTGCATCATTACAATGATTATAATCCCCTCCATGTACCATCAGTTAACAGTATTTCTCTCTATTCACTTTAACTCTTTTTTTTTTTTAAACACTCGGGCATATATAATAATCTATACCACCAAAGGGCACATTCTGCAAGTCTGCGGAGGCTATAAATCTTTGCAGGAGCAGAAACCCTCATGTTTCTCTGGCAGAATGGCTGGTAGTTTCAAACTGCTGACCTTGAGATTAGCAGCCTGACTCATAACCACTATGTGACCAGAGCTCCTTAATAAACCCTACTGTTGTTGTTGTTAAGTGCCGTCGAGTCGGTTCCGACCCATAGCGACCCTGTACAGGGTTTCCGAGGGTGTAAATCCTTACAGGAGTAGAAAGCCTCATCTTTCTCCCGCGGAGCGGCTGGTAGTTTCGAACTGCTG
>NW_006408780.1:1217984-1226289 GCF_000296735.1 Chrysochloris asiatica
GGAACCGACTCGACGGCACTTAACAACAACAACAACTTTTGGAAGCCTTTCTTCTGAATCATTCTTGATGGGTTCAAATCACCAACCGTTAGGCAAATGCTTAATCGTTCATAGCCCAGGAGCCTCTACTAAAGGAAGACCTTTTAAATCCCAGCAGCTCAAGACAACCACTTCTCCTTTCCATCTATTTGGACTTAAAAAAAACAACAAACCATTTGCCATCGAGTCAGTCCCAACCCGTAGCAACCCTGTAAGTCAGAGCAGAACTGCTCCACAAAGTTTCTGAAGCTCCACACCTTCCTGGGAGCAGACAGCCTCATCTTTCGCCTGAAGAACAGCTAGTGGGTTTGAGCTGCCAACCTTTTGGATAGTAGTCAAATGTTTAACTCACTGCACCACGAGGGTGCCTCTGTTTATAGTTATTGTTGTTGTTAAGCGCTGTCGAGTCCGTTTCAACTCATAGAGACCCTGTACAGAGTTTCCGAGGAGGAGCTGGTGGGTTTGAACTGCTGACCTTGTGGTTTCCAATCCAGTGTTGATCCTACATTGCCACACTGGGAGTCTCTATTTGGAGTTGTTGTTGTTGTTGTTATGTGCCGTGGAGTCGCTGCTGACTCATAGCGAGCCTGTACAGGGTTTCTGAGGCTGTAAATCTTTACAGGAGCACAAAGCCTCATCTTTCTCCCGCGGAGCAGCTGGTAGTTTCTAACTGCTGACCTTGCGGTTCATAACCCGATTCATAACTACTATGCTACCAGAGCTCCTTCTATTTGGAGTTAGAGCCTCTTTAAAAAAAAAAAAAAAGGCAGGAAAGAAGCTGCACGTTTGGTATAGTGTGGTCAATATGTACATTTATTCAAAACGTCATGGAAGTGTGTGCCTGGGTTGTCTTGAAGAAAGTTCTTTGGGACTAGCTGGGCTTTTCCTGGACAGTGAGAGTCCCAGGCTGTCTCAGGGAGACAGGTGCCAAGCCCCATCGGATGATGAATCTAGCTACTAAAACAGACCTCCGCCCGGCACGCCCCGAGGGCTCACCCATGGCCAGAGTGACATTTCAGTGAATGGATTCTTCTGTCAAAGACAAGAGCCATGCTTGCCATAAGCCTTGGAGCATTTCAGGGAGAGGAGGCACCTGGCAGGTGTCTGATTTCGCACAAGTGGCAATTGTTCTTGAGGCTGTCTGTGCTTCGTCCTTCTGAGTACCTGGACAGTTTCCTGGCAGGACAGCCAGAGAGAGACAGCAGTGGCTCCAGGAGAAGGCAAGTTGCTGAGGGGCATGTCTGAGATGAGGCCTGGAACCATGGGGGACCCAGAGCAGAGCAGACTCGGGAGCAGCAGCAGCTGGGCCCTAGGCCTTGTTTGAAGTCTTCAGGCCTCTTGTCACATCTCTGAATGAGAGCTCTGTATTGAAAGTGGAGGGATTGCAAAATCCTGTGCTGTTTGTTTTCAAAGTCTTGTCCTAAAGTGGCCATCTCCAAAAAGAGGCCTTGATAGGAAGGCCAGGGCTGCCGCCCGCTTGGGTACCTCTGCCTCGCTCTCGATGCTGCTGCCCTCCATCTTGACTCCCACCCACGACCTGCCCCTGCTGGGTCTCACCCCTACTGAGCCAGCAAGGCACAAGGATCAGGCTACCCGAGGCCCACAGCCATTGAGTAAAGGACCAAGCTGAGCTGGGAGAACCCAGCTGCCGCCCTGCAGCCGCACCTGCCTCTGGCTGCCTCCGTCTGTGTGGCCCTGGCTGGAACCACATCCCAGCAGCTGCAGGGCTGGGACCGCCCTGGGAGAGCTGTTGCCCCAAGAAGCCCCTCGCTATCCCCTGCCAGAGCTGGGGTCCCCGAGGGGCCAGACTCACTGTTTCCATGGGGATGTGCGCTCTCTGACCCCAGCTTTTCTCCATCCCCAGCCAAATAAAGAGGATTTCCAAGTGGAAACCAGCAGTCCCCAGCTGCCCCTCCTCCAGAGCCCCAGGTGGCCCCAGCCTCCAAGGAGGGGAGGGAAAGGGAGGCCCCCTCCCCTCAGCCCAGAGGAGAACAAAGTCCAAACTAAGCTTTGAAGGGGTGGGGGGTAGGCCCAAAGAGGCGCAAGGCTCCGGAGGGCTCTCCCAGGCTGGGTCCTTTCCAAGTCTGACCACTCAGTTCTCTGGGCTCCAACTGGGGCTGTGTGCTCCCTTCCCCAAAGTCCCTGCAGTGCCCCCTCATCCCCTCCTGCCCACCACTGAGATTGCATCTTGAACAGCAGCAGCAGATATAGGCACATGAGGTCAGCACGCCAGGACCCTGGAGGTCATGCAGGCTAACCCTCCATGGAGCTGGGGTCCCACAGGGCAGGGGAGACAGACATGAGGACCAAAACCTAGCTGAGAAAGCCTCTAGACGGTCTGACTGAGAGGTTGCCTATTCCCACTGCTCACTCGTCTCGTGAACCCACTAGCTCAGGATTGACCGGAGCTGTCCCTCATCTGCCACCTGTAAGGAGTAAATCACAGCTGCCACCTGTAAGGAGTAAATCACAGCCGGGGAGGCTGGGGCAACAGCTGGCCAAACCAAGCCAACTCCATTGCTGTCCAGTTACGTTCGGACTCACGGACACCCTATAGAACAGAGTAGAACTGCCGTAGAGGGTTCCCAGGGCTGTAATATTTACAGAAGCAGACAGCCATGTCTTTCTCCCGAGGAGCAGTGGGTGGGTTTAGACCTTTCCATTAGCAGTCAAGTGCTTAACTAGAACTCTTAACTACAGACTCCTCCCACCCCTCAAATGGCTGCCTCCTGAAGATCCCACCCATACAGACCTAGGACATACCCCAGGACTCCAGTTCCCAAATCCTCTCTAGTTCGGCCTCTCCCCTGCAGCTGTCAGTCCCATGCCTGCTAAGGCTTTTGTGTAACCCCTAACAGGAATTAGGAGACACCTGCCTCCTCACTGGTCTCCCAGCCTCAGTTTCTCTACCACCTCCATCCATTCTCTGCACCCAGTTTCCTAAACCACAAAACTCACCATGTCATCCGTGTGCTTAGAATCCTACTATGATCTTTTGCTTATGGCTTTTGTCATACATACATGCTTAAGTTGTGTCTGTGATACACAACGTAATTTTTGAATCTTAAAAAAGTAATACTTATACGATAGGATGAATGTAAAACTAATGTTCTCCCAAGTAAACTGTCATATGACTCACAATAAAAGATTAAAAAAAAAAAAAAAAAGTAATGCTATCTTGCTGTAACATATACAAGTTTGCAACAGTAGTAATGCTGTTGTTAGGGGCCATCAAGTTGGTTCCAACTCATAGCAACCCTATGCACAATATAATGAAACACTGCCAGGTCCTGTGACGTCCCCAAAACTGTTAAGCTTGAGCCCATTGCTGCCACTGTGCCAATCCAGCTCATTAGGGGGTCTTTCTATTTATCTCTGACCCTCCATTTTAGCAAGCATGATGTCCTTCTCCAGGGATTGGTCCCTCCTGATAATATGGTGTTATTAAGTGCTAGTCAAGTCAGTTGCAAATCATAGTGACCTTATATAGGGTTTCCAAGGAGTGACTAGTGGTTAGCAGTCCCATGCATACCCTATAGCACTACACCAGGGTTCCTATCAACAGTAATAATAATCCCCAAAACGTGTGTGGTTATACATGCATGCATATTTATGTATGTGTGTATGGTGGTGGTGGTGGCATGCCATGGAGTCGGTTCTGACTCATAGCAACCCTGTATAGGGTTTCCAAGGCTGTAAATCTTTGCAGGAACAGAAAGCCTCATCTTTCTCGTGCAGAACAGTTGGTAGTTTCAAACTGTTGACCTTGAGGTTAGCAGCCCTACTCATAACCACTATGCTACAAGAGCTCCTAATATATGTGTAGAGAAAAGCCTATTAGAGGATATGGGTATGCATGTCTACAGATAACTGTAGGCATATATGTACAATACATGTTTGTGTGTACAACCTATATGTTCACATATATAACAAAGTACATGGAAGCACAATTATGGATGCTTCCTAGATATCAACAAATGCCTCGTGGGATTCATTTACTGGGTTAAAAGGCTTGTTGTTGTTGTTATGTGCCGTGGAGTTGGTTCTGACTCATAGAGACCCTGTAGAGGGTTTCTGAGGCTGTAAATCTTTACGGGAGCAGAAAGCCTCATCTTTCCCGCGGCCCACAGTTTTCATGAGACAACTCAGTTAATTGGCATAACACGGTTCATGAAGACAATGTTCTACATTCTGGTTTGGTGAGCAGCATCAAGTGTTTGAAAGTCTTGGTCTCAATGCATCTGGTGCAAAAGAGAATGAAGGCAACCAAAAACTCAAACGAAGAAACTAGTCTGCAGGACTCACAAACCTCCATGCCTTCTAGCCTGACACCGGGAGAACTAGATGGTGCCCACTACCAACCTTTCTGACCAAGGGCACAGTAGAAGGACCTGGAGAGAGTGGGAGAAAAAGAAAAACTCAGACTTACTAGACTGATGTTGTTGTTGTTGTTAAGTGCCGTCGAGTCCTGTACGGGGTTTCCGAGGCTGTAAATCTTTATGGGAGTAGAAAGCCTCATCTTTCTCCCACGGAGCGGCTGGTAGTTTCGAACCACTGACCTTAAGGTTCACCGCCCGATTCGTAACCACTACACTACCAGAGCTACTAGACTGATAGTGACCCTAAAATACCCTTTGAATTGGAATTGAAACTTTTTTTTGAAGGTTTCCTTTCAGCCAAATAATAGATTGAATTATAAAATAAATAATATTGCCCATGAGGAAGGTGCTCCCTTAAATAATCAACTATAGGAACCCAAATGGTCAACATTTATGCCGAAGCAAAGAGGAGAAGACATGGGGGAGGGAAGCCAGATCACAGGAGACAAAACAAACAGACTGGAAATAGAGAAGATGCTGACAAGTGCGAATTACAACCAATGGCATGGAAAAATTGTTAAATGGGAACCTAATTTGCCATGTAAAATGTCACCTAAAACACAAAACAATTTTATTTTTTAAAAATAATGCTATCTTTACTTCTATCTTTTAAAACATACTTTTAAAGGTACATTTTCTATAAAGTAATAGTCATAGAAATTAAGTGGCTATTTTGACGAGTTTTTGCATCATAGAAACCAGAACAGCATGTATTTCCATTGTCCCGTAAAGCTCCTCCTTGCCCTTTCCTGTCATTACCCTAAAAGCAATGCTTATTGTTATTTCGAGGAGTCCTGGTATAGTGCTGTGGGTTAATGCACTAGACTGCAAAATCAGTTTGTACCTCATGGTCAGTGGTTCGAGCTCACCCGCTGCTCCTTGGAAACCCTATACAGGGTTGCTATGGGTTGAAACTGACTCAAAGGCTCTTAACAACAACAATTCTTATTTCTATCACAGTGGATTCGTTTTGCTCATTCTTGATTTTCAAATAAATGAAATTCTACATTGTGAACTCTTTTCTGTCTGTGTCCTTTCGCTTAATGAAGTTTTGAGATTTAAAAAACTCCTTTGTTCCCCATTGCTCACTCCTCAGCCAGCTGGTGTAGCCTCTTCCCAGTCCCAACCAATTCTGAGTCTGAGACCTTGGTTGTTGTTATTGTTAAGTGTGGTCCAGTCATTCCAACGCAGAGCAATGCTGTAGGGTTTCCAAGGCTTCTTAAGTCTTTAGGGGAGCAGAAAACCTCATCTTTCTCCCACAGAACCGCTGGTGGGCTGACCTTCCTGTAAGTAGCACAGTGCTTAATGTGAATGTGCTACAGAGACTGTTTGTGGGCTCCCATAGTTCAATGTTTATAACCCTGAGGTAGCACTTACCGGGAGGCGGTAAAACTACCTCTGGAGGTGGGCTGTTGGGATTTGATCCTCGTTCCTCCTCGTTGGAGCCGCTGAGTAGTACAAATGTGAACACAGTCGCTAACTGAAATGTTAACGGTTTGAATCCACTAAGAGGCCCCTAGAAAGAAAGGCCTGGCGATTTACTTGGAACAAAGCAGCCATTGAAAACACTTAGGCAATTCGACTCTGAAAGACATGGGGTCACCTTGAGTCTGAGTTAGTTGGATGGCAACTTGTACGCCGGTGAGCAGGTTTGTTGAAACTCTTCCGTTGCAGCCTTCCAGATATCCTCAAGGAGCGAACCAGCCAGGCCGGAAATTCCTGATGGCCGGGGCGTGGGTAGCGGGACTGGGGCAGAGTTAGGGCCAGGAAAAGTCGCACATTTGTTCAAAAGGTTAGAGAGCTGATCCTGAAAGCCTGAGGGCACTCACTAGGCCGCTAAGGCCCGCGAAGATAGAGACCTGCCCTGGCCCCGCCCTACAGAGCACCACCGCCCTAGCCCCGCCTCGTTTAGCCCCACCCCGGCCCTGCCCCACAGAGCTCCGCCTTCTATCTGTCCCCGCCTTCCGATTTCCGTCTTAGGCGCAAGCTCTTTGGTCCCGCCTACCAACTTGGCCCTACCCGGTCCTGGCCGCGCTCAGAGTAGGCGTCCCCTTATTTCCCCGCGGCGCTAAAATGATGTCTTCCGCTTCCTCCATTCGCCCGGAGCCCCGGGTTGCTGGTGGACGGTTTCGTGTTTACTGCTTCGGGCCTCTTGAAGGAAAGCAAGTGCGGCCCCAATGCAATAGCGAGAAGGCGAGCGACTTGACCGTTTCACCCACCACCCATTCCTGACGCCCCCACAGTCCTCTTCCAGGACTTCCCAGTCCCTAGGGTTGATGGCCACCTAGGGCAGTGCCCGCGTGGCCTATTCTTTCAGGCTTTGACTAAAGGAACATTGGTTTGTGCCAAAGGAGTTTTTGTTTATCTAATGAGAATTGTAGGAAATTAAAACCAGAAGACAGAAATTGAAGGCGTTCCCTCTCTAAGGTCTGTTCCCTGCAATCAATTGCAAGCGCTGATATCAACTTGTGGGAGCTCCTCGTGGCCATTCTCTTCTGGACCAGGAGCTGTCTTTTCCCTCAGACTGATTGAGAACTGACTAGAACCCACACGGAACCATCCTGGCTGGCAGCTACACAAAACCAAAGTTCCCCACTACCAGGAGCCAAAAAAATTTCATTATTAAATTTTTTTTTTAATTGTGAATTGGTTGAAGTTTTACAGAATAGATTATCATTCAACAAATTATATACTTTGCTCTATCGCGTTGATTGTAGTCCCCTCCTTGGCCATCAATTAACATCTATTCAACTTGAACCCTTGCATTCCTCCCATATCTTCTGCTAACTTTCCTCGTGTATATAAATTCTTTTTCTGAAATAATTTGTCTTAGTTACTTAGTGTTGCTATAAGGGAAACACCGTAAGTAGATACTTTAAAGAACAAATTTATTTTCTCACAGTTTAGGATTTCAGAACATGGATTTTAGGAGGAGGCTGTCTCTTGGTGACTCTAGGGGAAATCCTTGTCTCTTTCAGCTTCTGTAGCCCCCTCCTCCTTGGTTCCTTAGCAATCTCCACAGGGCATCTGTCTTTCCCAGTATCTGTGTCTCCTGAAAACTCAAAGGTGATTAGGTTTAGGGCCTGCCCTACACAGTGAATATGGAAGACTATAGAAGAATTGATGCATTTGAGTTATTGTGTTGGAGGAGAATATTGAACGTACTATGGACTGCCAAAAGAACAAACATCTGTGTTGGGGAAAGTACAGCCAGAATGCTCCTTGGGAGCCAGGATGGCCAGACTTCATCTCTCATACTTTGGACATATTGTCAGGAGGGAGCAATCCCTGGAGAAGAATATCATGTTAGGTAAAGTGGAGGGTTGGAGAAAAAGAGGAAGACCCCCAACGAGATGGATTGGTACAGTGGCAGTAGCAATTGGCTTAAGCTCAGCAACAATTGTGAGGTTGGCACAGGCCTGGGCAGTGTTTCATTCTGTTGTGCATTGGGTCATTTTGAGTCGGTGCTGACTCGATGGCACCTAACAACAACAATTACGTTGATACGGACTCATTAACGTAACAGGATTATATCCACAGGTATAGGGGTCAGGATTCCAAGATATATTTGGGGGACCATGAGTCTATCCATAACATATTTTTTACTATTAGAACAGTTTAATATTTAAAGAAAAGTTGCAAAGATAGTAAGTTCACATATGTTCATCACAGAGTTTCTCCTAATGCTGTGGTTGTTTGGTGTCCTCACCAAAAAACCAAACCCACTGCCATTGAATTGATTCCAACTCATAGCAAACCTATGTAGTGTTTCCAAGGCTGTAAATCTTTTTTCTTTTCTTTTTTTTTTTAAGGTTTTTATTGTGAATCGAGTAAAAGTTTACAGGGTAGATCATCAGTTTTACATTCAACAAATCATACACTTTGTT
>NW_006408780.1:1228819-1230166 GCF_000296735.1 Chrysochloris asiatica
GTCTAGTCGATTCCGACTCACAGCCACCCTGTATAGGGTTTCTGAGGAGTAGCTGGTGGGTTTGAACCACTGACCTGTGTTTAGTAGTTCAGGGTTTATTCTTCAGAATCGCACCAGGTTCCACCAGCACTCTGTTGCGGTGGTGGTTGTTAAGTGCTGTCGAATGTTGTTAAGGTTCTGATTCATAGTGACCCTGTTTAGGGTTATTGAGGTACAGCTGGTGAGCTTGGAACTGCTGACTTTGTGGTTCAAACTGACCTTGCAGTCAAGTGCCTATCCTACAGCGCCAACACCAGGACTCCAATTATAATTCGTTATAACCTTATCTGTCAGAGTAGAACTTCCCCATAGAGTTTCCTAGGCTGGTGTGGCACTGTAGAATAAACACTGGACCACAAGGTCAGTGGTTCAAACTCACCAGCCGCTCCTTGGAAACCCTATAAAGGGTTGCTATGCATCGGAACCAACTCGACGCCTCTTAACAATAACCATCTTTAGGGAAGGAGATCTCCAGGGGTTTCTCTTGAGGAGCTACAGAGTGCGTTTGAACTGCCAACCTTACAGTTCGTTACCGATTGATTAACCATTGCACAACCAGGGTTAGGAGTGGGGGGAGGAGAACAATTTGATTCATAACAGTAAAAAGGCAAGTTTCATTGGGAAAAGTTAAGTTCCCTAATACACCACCTTGCACAGTGTAGGTGAAGTCTTCAGAGTCTGTTCTTCTATGGCGACCCCTACTGGACACTCCTGGTTCTGAGCCAAAGGTGAGTCAATAGAAGGGCAGGTGAGGCTGGTGGGGCCTTCTGTCCATTGTTCAGTGTCCTTCAAAGTTCTCCAAAGGGACAGTCTCACAGATGAGTCAGTCACAGTCACTGCCTTGCTGCTCCGCTCAGACTGGGGAAGGGACAACACAGCATGGTCAGTGAGCAGCCAGGATTCTCACTTCCCTCTTGCTCATGAAGGCTTTGGACAGGCCCATCCAGAGCTCTGTGGCCAAGTCAGCTACGAAAAATAGGACTGACACCTGTGCTTCAGGTCTCAGAAAGCCTGTCCTCTCTGCTGGCTCAGTCTGACTTTTTTTTTTTTTTTTTTAATAATTGTTTTATTGTGAATTGTGTGATAAGTCTACATGGGAGAACATTAGTCCTACATCCATTCTATCATCTATCGTTTCATTGGCATAGTTACCATCCCGTCCATGCATCCTCACCCAACCAAAGGGTGTAAGCCTGAACCCCCACCCCCCCACCACAATCCTCAGCCCCTTTCCCTCTCCAGATCCCAAGTCCCCAGCCACACCATCTCTTGACATCATCTTTTCTGCCTCCATCTCAGGCCTCACTG
>NW_006408780.1:1231775-1310011 GCF_000296735.1 Chrysochloris asiatica
CGGGAGAAAGATGAGGCTTTCTGCTTCCGTAAAGATTTATAGCCTTGGAAACCCTGTATAGGGTCGCTATGAGTTGGAACCGACTCCATGGCACATAACCACCACCACCAAGGAGGATGGAACCAAGGAGGATGGAAGTTTCCTGGGACTCAGGCGCCCTCCATCCCTCCATCTGCTCTCCCTGCCTCACCTCCTTGGACAGCCCTAGGCCTGGGGGTATGTGACCTCCATGTGAGAGCTCAGAGGTCATGGACTGTTAGGAAGCTTACCCCAGTGTCCTAATGCCAAAGTGGGCTGGTATTAGGAGCAGCCAGCGGGAAACACCGAAAGCCTAACTTGTACCTCGATGTCTCTGGGCCTCACTTTCCCGTTCCAACATTCAGAGGAAGGGCACATTCCAGGGCTGGAATCCTGAAGCCTTCCATCGCATCAGGATCCTGGTGGGCCTGAGCCAAATGAGGATCCTCTCTGATCTCTGGGACCCATCTCCGCCCCAAACCTGGTTCAGAGTGTGTGAAGATCTGTGTTGCCTTGCCACCGCTAGGTGTGAGCACTGCAATGCCTGGGGGTGACACATCCCTGTTCTTTGGAGAAGGACTCTGTGCTCCCGCCCCTGATGGTGGCTGGTTCTCAGAGCAGCGGGGACCAAGGAGCACTGCCCTGGAGCTCAGAAAGGGCCCCATGGGGCTGTGAGTGCCCTGGTGCTGTCTACTGGAGGTGAAAACAACAGTTTTGGAGGGAGAGGTTGGACCGGGAACAGGGCCAGGCTGACATGGTGCTTGAATAGACAGCCCAGCCTCCAGCTGCCCTTATGCTCTGCATGGGAGGCCCCTAGTGGGCCTCCTGTTGCAGCCGGTTCCATTTCTAGAACATTCCAGAAGGTGCTTGGTAAGCATCAGTGCAGAGCTTGTTAGTTGTTTTATTGTTTATTCGTTTATTTTAATGTTTATTGTGAATTATGTGATAGTTTACATGGGAAGACATTAGCTTTACATTGATCCCGCCGTATATTGTTTCATTGCCATGGTTACAATCCCCTCCATGCATCATCCACCAACCAAAGGGTATACTCCGCAAGCCTGCTCCCTGTCGTCCACACACCACCCCTCTCTCTCTCCAGGTCCAAAGTCTCCAGCCGCTCCATCTCCCCATGTCATTGTTAGCTGTTTTAGATGCCATTGAGTCACTTCCCACTCATAGTGACCCTGTGTACAGTACAGTGAAACCCTGCCTGGTCCTACACCATCCTCACAGCTGCTACAATGCTTGAGCCCATTGCTGCTGCCACGGTACCAATCCATCTCATTGGGAGTCTCCCTCTTTTTTGCTGACTCTCCACTTTACCAAGCATGATGTCCTTCTCCAGGAACTGACCCCTCCTGATCATATGTTCAAATGATCATATGATCATATGACAGACAAAGTCTGGCCATCTTTGCCTCAACAAACATTTGTTTGTTGTTTTGGCAGTCCATGGTACCTTTAATATTCTTCTCCAACACTATAACTCAAATATATTGATTGATCTATTGGTCTTCTTTATTCACTGTGTAACTTTCACATGCCTATGATGCTATCGAAAATATCATGGCTTGGGTCAGGCGCAACTTAGTCCTCAAACTGACATCTTTGCTCTTCAACCCTTTAAAGAGGTCTCGTGCAGCAGATTTGCCTAATGCAATACATCATTTGATTTCTTGACTGCTGCTTCCATGTGTGTTGTTGGTGGATTGCTAAAAGTGGGAACCAACAAGACTGCACCTAACAACATCAGACCTGCCCCTGGCTTTCAGCTCTGTATGCTGTGAGTGCAGACTGCCCTTCCTTGTATTGAAGATGGCAGGAGTGACTGGTAAACTCAGAATTTAGCTGGGACTGTTCAACAACTGATAGCGTAGTGGTTACGAGTCTGGCTGCCAACCTCAACGTCAGCAGTTTGAAACTACCAGCGGCTCTGCGGGAGAAAGATGAGGCATTCTGCTCCTGTAGAGATTTGCAGCCTTGGAAACCCTGTGCAGGGTCACTATGAGTCGGAACCGACTCCACGGTCCTTAACAACAACAACAGGTTCCTCAAGAGCATAACTAAGTGTTCGGGAACACTCATTCTTTGCCATAGCTTGTTGAAAGTCTTTGCATCATCAGTAAAGCACAGGTAAACATCTTTCTGGTATTCTCCGCTTTTAGCCAATATTCATCTTTTTTTGTTTGTTTTTTTGCCAATATTCATTTTATGCCAGCATGATACGTTGTTGTTAGGTGCCATTGAGTTGGTACTGACTCATAGGACCTTATGATATACCTCTTTGCAATCCTCTTCTGAATCCAGCTTGAACCTCTGGCAGTTCCGTATCAATGTACTGTTGCAGACATTTTGAATTATCTTTAGGAAAATTTTATTTGCATGTGACATTAATGATTTCCGCATTCTGTTGGGTTATCTCTCTTTGGAATGGGCACAAATATAGCATAATGTCCTTCTCTCGGGACTGATTCCTCCTGATAGTATGTCCAAAGTATGAGGGACGAAATATGGCCATCCTTGCCTCCAAAGAGCATTCTGGCTTTATCTATTTCAACACAGACCTGTTTGTTCTTCTGGCAGTACATGGTACTTTCAGTATTCTTCTCCAACACCAAAACTCAAAATGCATCAGTTTGTCTAGGGTCTTCTTCCTGCAGGACAACAAAAAAGAATGCAGCGCATCTGGGCCCACCGCGCCTGCGCCTTGGCTTTCGAGGCCACCCCCGGTGTTGGGCGGGACTTGCAGTCCTCAAGAGTGAGAGAATCCGGCCCTCCCGGCCGCTCGGTGCACACCGGGAGCTGTAGTCCGTGGGAAGGAGCGGTCCCGGGCGTCCCGGGCGCCAGGTGCATGCCGGGAGCTGTAGTCCGCGGGCGCGGGCCCGCCCGTCACCTGGCTGGCGGCGAGCTCCCGATGTGCCCAATGGGAGCAGTGGCCGGCCGCCCCGCCCCGCGCCCGCCGGACGTCGGTGTTGGGACATGGCTGCCGCCGGTGCCGGGTCCTTGAGCTGAGCGTCCGCCGTCGGGAACTAACCGCCGCCGCCTGCCATCCACGTGGGCCAAGGCTTGCCCGCTCGCCGGGCGCCGAGGCGCCGCCGGCACGGCGAGGAGCCGCGGTTGCGGAGAGGAGGCCGCAAGCCGGCAGCGGACGCGGCGCCGGGACGCATGGCGTCCATCTTACTGAGGAGCTGCCGCGGCTGGGGGCCCGCCCGCCTCCCGTCGCCTTGTGCCGCCGCGCCCAGGGGTAAGCGGACGTGCACGCTGCTAAGGGTGCGGCGCCTGGGCCTGTTGGGCATCGAACCTGAGTCCCCGGGCGAGTCGGGGCCCGGTGCCACGGGCGAAACGGGTCAGCGGCCTGTGCTCGGAAGCCGGGTCCCTGGGTGTCGGGGTCACACCGGGGAAGGAACCTCAGATGGCCCCGCTACTGCCGGGAGGAGCCATCCGCCAGTCCCCGCCGCAGCACCGGGCCCACCGCTTCCCAGGCGCAGCAGCTAAGCGCAGGGGCCGGACATGCTGCCAGGGCAACGCCAGGCGACCTGGGTCGACCCGGGCTCCCAGTGCCCGATGGCTGCAGGGAAGTCCCTGCTGAGCCTGGCGACCCCTGAGTCCTGGTGCTAGTCAGCACTGCCGCTTGGCTAGGGGTGGTGTTGCCGTCACTGTCTCCATTCAAGCTGTGTGTGACCTTAATGTTTCGGGTCGCCGCTAGGCTTAGGAAAGTTTTGGAAAGATCCGGCACGCTGATTCCATTCTCTTTGCCAAGTCTCGATGGAACCTGTCACAACGTGCCCTTTGACCGTGTTCAGGGATCCTAAGGTGGAACTGTCCCGGTGGCATGGCAGCAGATCTGTGAGGTTGCAGGAGGGCCTCAAGACCCTATAGTACCCGTGCATCATTGTGGAGTTAGGGGGCACCCACCTGGGCTTCCAGATACTGTGGGCAGGAGATGAGCCAGGTGTAGATCTTGTGTGTTTCTGACTCTAGAAACTGCAGGAAAGCTGAGCGTGTATATGCACGTCCTTGAGTGTCTAACTATCGAAGCTTTGAGAATCCTGACTTTCAGAAGCTATGAGACTGCAGGGCAGTAGGATATGAGCTGGACTTGATGGTCAGTGGACAGTGGTGTGGATGGCAACTTGGCAACTAGGATTGTACTGTAGCAGAGGGGCCCCAGGCTAGCTGTGCGTGACCTCTAACAAGTGCCTAAATAATCTGGATCACCCCTAACTAACTCATAGGCTCTTAGGGATTAACACACAAGGATCTGTGTCTCTCTGTGTGTGAATTATTTCTTTGAGAAGCATCAATATGAGGCGGAGGTAAAGATGTCCCAAATGTCTAACTTTTCCAAATTGCTGTACCACTCTATCATCTCTACTATCAATTCCTTCTCCCCTCAGGACTCTCCCTGCCATCTTTGGGTTCTGTAAATCCCTGCAATATCTCATAGAACCCACACACTGTCAGAGAAATGGATCACACAGTTGTTAGGTACCGTGGATGCTGGCAAGCCTCAAATCTGTGGGTCAGGCATCAGTCTGGAGAGTTCTTTTGACTTCTCCTGGTCGCAGGGGCTGATGAACTGAAATCAGCCGGTCATGCTGCTGGCTCACCAGGCTTGGGAAGTTGGCAAATCAGGTCAGACAATAGGCAGTTGGCTCAAGTTCCAAGAATTTTGGAGGTCAGGTGATGACAAGCCAGAGGCAGGATCCAGAGCAAGAGAGAAAACTTTGCCAGAGCATTCCTGTATTTTGGAATAAACCACACCCTCAAGGAAACTAAGGGTGGTGATTTGAGTTACACCCTCTGTTAAGGCTGTGACTCAAGCTACATCCCACCCTAATCCTGACTCATTAATATAACGGACAATTCATTCCCAAATGGGTCCATAATCACCAGCATAGAGGCAATTCACAAAATGGAAGACAATTATATTTTTATATAACTGCCTTATTACGTAATTACATGTAACTACTAAACCACTGAAAATCATGGCCCAGTCCAGTTAGCCAGCATGGGTTCCATGTGGCATTTGCATTAGCCACAAGCGGTTCAGTCCTTTTGGTGAGCCACATGCACCTCCCTGGCATTATCCCACTTGATCATTGTGTGGGAGTCATAAAGACTGGCCAGAAGGCCCATGTCGAGTCCTTCACGGTACGGCTCTCTTTAAATTAATAACGTTTCTGGGTTTGTTTCCACATTTGCCTATTTATTAAGAGTGAGATGAGGATCAGGATCATATTTGTCCTATAAAGTTGAGAGCCTGAAGTAAGATCATATAAAAGAGGTGTTTTCCAGTTTGTAAAGCCACTTTAAGAAACCCCATTCTTGTCACTTTCGACCCCAATGGCAGGTTGGTAGTTGAGAGCTTTGGAGCTGTGGGCAGCGATAGTTGGAGTGAACAGCCTGGATCTAGATCTACTACAGCTTCCAACCTTTCTATCTGCTCTTAGAGTGTGCGCTCACTGTTTTCCTGAAACGTTACTGATGGTAATATAAATGCTCTTGCCTTTCCCATTTCCATAGCATATTATGCTTTAAGAATTGTCTGGTTTGTGTGTGTGTGTGTGTGAGAGAGAGAGAGAGAGAGAGAGTGTTTTCTTCATTCTTTTACTTTTACTATGATTTGAGACAGCTAAGTTTACTGAGCAAATTGGTTTTTCCATTCCACAATCTTAACACATTTTGCTACATTGCTTATAGACTCACAACATAACAACCCTCATCCCACCTCCTCCCTGTTTACCGCTCTATTCATCATTCCTTCCTATCTCTTCCTGCCCTCTGAACTTTATCCCTGAGCAAACGCTGTACTTTGAGTCTTGTATGGTCGATTGCTCTAAGGAGTGTGTACCTGCCTGGTGTGATTGTTCACCTTATAAGCCTGTCTGTTGTTGGGCTGAAAGTTGAGCCAAGTGGGTAAGTTGTCTTCTAGACTTGGACTGACTGAGGGCCACAGTCATGGAGTTCCACCAGTCTCTATCTCTCAGACCAGGAACTACTGTTACATCGCATGGACTATCTGAGGGAGCAAGAGTTGGTCATATAGCCAGTTTGCAGTAGAACCAAAAGAAAGTTCAGAACCAACCTTTGGCCAGCTTCTCCTGGTGATGGGCTTTGGAGAGATTCCTGACAGCTCGGAAATGAGCACCCACACCCCAGTCGAGTGCTTATAGGTCCTTTCCTGGAGCAGGGAGCTTTGGTGGTCATCAGATAATGTAGGACCCCCTTGTTTCTGTTGTTAAGTGGTTCCAACTCATAGTGACCCTGTATAGGGTTTCTCAAGCTTTAAATCTTTGCGGGAGATGAAAGCCTCTTCTTTGGTAGGCTCAAACCTTGGACCTTGTGGTTCACAGTCCAGTGCTTACCACATGAACCCACTGTGCCCCCCGAGACCCCCGTATTGTTGTTGCTAAGTGCTTTCCAGTCGGTTCCAACTCATAATGACCCTGTATAGGGTGTCCAAGGCTTTCAATCTTTTGGGGAGTATAAAACTTTCTCTCTCTCCCACGGAGCAGCTGGCAGGCTTGAACCGCGAGCTATGTGGTTCGCATTCCAGTGCTGAAGGCCCACATGACCATGGCTTATTAATTAATTGAGTCATCCAATATTTACTGGGCTGACACCCTCCCTCCTTTGTTGCTGTTGTTGGCTGTTGTTCAGACTCCCAGGGACTCCAGGTACAACATTAGACCCTTGTTATTCATAGGGTTTCCCTGGCTGCTTTGCAGGCCTTCTTTCTTCTTCTTAGTCTGGGAATTCTGCTGAAGAGTGTTCAGGGTCGTCTTAGGAAATGGATTCTGAGTTCTGTCCCTGGTGGTCAGCAGGTCCTTGTGAGACACACAGACTGGCTACTTGGCAAGGTCTTCCCAGGTGCCAGCCCTGTGTGTCCTATCTGCCCCTCTCCCAGCTGTATGATTTGATTTAGACAGGAAACCCTCCGGCTCTGTTACTTGCTTGTTGTAAAGTGGGGACATGGTTACTGCCTGGAAGTTGTTGAGTGGAGGGGTGGTGTATTAGCACGTGTAAAGTGCTTAGGGGATCCGTGGGTGGTTAAAGTGCTCGGGGCTGCCAACCAAGAGGTTGGCAGTTCCAATCCACCAGCCACGCTCCCGTGAAAATGACCACCTTGGAAACCTTCTGGGTCAGTTCTCCAGGGTCGTTAGAACTCAGAATCTACACCTGGCTCATCATCTTTTTGAAAAAGCAACTTTATTTGGAAGCAATCAGATTTGCAGAGAAAACATGAGATGCTAGTGAAAGACTTGCCCTAAGCCCCACACCTGCCCTGTTGTGAACCTGGTATGGCTCTGTGGCTTAATGCGCTGGACTGCAAAGTCACTTTGAACCGTGAAATTGGCAGTTCAAGCTCACCAACTGCTCCTTAGAAACCCTGTCCAGGGTTGCTATGAGTTGGAACTGACTTGATGGTACTGAACAACGTGAATGTGGCTCTTTTGTCACACAGAGGAGCGAGTGTGACACATTATCACTAACTTCCTAGTGTCTTCTCCGGAAGGAGCCCTGGTCACATAGTGGGTCATACCTAGGACTGCTAACCACAAGGTCAGCAGTTCAAATCCACCAGCTGTCCTGCGGGAAAAAGATGAGGCTTTCTGCTCCCATAAAGATTTACAGCCTTGGGCGCTCTGGATTGATTGGACATCCAGCACTGTCCTTAGGCTCCTCTGTGCTGTGACCATTTCTCAGATTGTCCTTGTTTTCAGTGACTTTGACGAATTGTACTGGTCAGGTGTTAGAGGAATGCCCCTCCTTGGGATTGTCTGACATTTATCTCACAGGTGGACTGGGCTTGTAGGCTTGGGGGACTACTGCTGTTGACGTGAACCTTGGTCACCTGCTGGGGTGCTGTTGTTGGGTCTGTCCTGCCTGTACCTTTGGAAGGGCGTCATCATGTGTGGGCCACACTGAGGGAGTTGGCCAAGGGTGTTTATAGACGTGGGCTGAGAGAAGAGGAGAGAGGCTCACCGGGGAGCAAGGTGGGGGGCAGGTGAGAGAGAGAGCTGAAGGAGGAGGGGCCGCCTGAGGCAGCAGAAACCCAAGGGAGTGTGACTGACACACACACACCCCTACCCACCCACCCCTGTGCCAGGGAGTGCCAGGGAGTGGCCCTTGGCATTGCAGTCACTGCTGGAGGCGGGCAGGAAAGCCAGCAGGGGGCATTGGGAGACTCCTGGGCAGCCTCTGGGCCTAGAGCCTCTGGGAGTGGTTTTGGGGAGAGCTTGGTGACAGCAAGGGAATGAGTGGCTGTCTCTCAGAGAGGCCACTACTGGGGGGCAGGGGCAGTTCTCAGAGAGGAGGGGGCCTCACTACTGTGGGGGCAGGGTCTGTTCTCAGACAGGAGGGATACTCACTACTAGGGGCAGGGTCTATCCTCAGAGAGGAGGGGGTGTTCTCACTACTAGGGAGGGGTCTGTCCTCAGAGAGGCGGGGCCTCACTACTGGAGGGTGGGGTCTGCCATCAGGAGGGGTGCACATTACAGGGGACTAGTCTATCCTCCCAGAGCAGGGGGCCTCCCGCCTGGCTGTGGTCAGAAGCTGGTCGGAGGTGCTTTTCATGTTCACATTTGCAGGATGGGAGCTGTGCTGCCTGTCTGCCTGAGGTGGGGAGCCGCCTCTGGGAAGTGTAGGGGCTGGCCCTGAAGGAGCACACAGGGGTGCTCGGGTGGTGGCCTGGGACCCGTCCACATTGCTTCTGTGGAGCAGGGGAGTCTTAGAGGGAAAGACTGGGGATGCCCTGTTCAGTGACCCTATACAGGACTTCTAAGGTGTGGTTGATGGGTTTGAACTACCATTCTTGCAGTTAGCAGGCCAGTGCTTATCCTATAGCCCCGGGACAGAACTCCGAATAAATCATACACATTTATAGTCTCCTTTGTATTTTGGAACTTCAGTGTAAAACATAAGTAACATTTGCTCCATACAATGTAACATTTTTTATCATGAATGAGGGAGACCTGAGTATGGGTAACCCATCTCCATTTAAACCTAGCCCAGGATTAGCAGTCTGAGTTTCTAATGTCACCTTGGATGGGAGTGCCCCTCACCCCGTGTTGGCTGCTCCTATGTTGAATGACACGAAGAAGCAAGGGGTCCCACTGTTAACAGCTGCCTTCCTGCTCTGAGGCATGAAACCTAACACCTGCCCCTTGCCCCTCCTACTTTTTTCCCTTGCTGGTCCCCAGAGTGTCCTGTCCGCAATCCAAACTAGCACAAGCCTGGTGTCGCCTCAGGTGCCTGTCCTTTCTGTCTGTCTGGAACATCTACTTTGGATCTTCTGGCCTTAAATGTTGATTATTTGGATGAATTCTGACCTTACACTGACAGTAACCTACATCTAGAGTGAATTAGGGGAAGCATCAGAAATAGCCGTTTGAACTGCAAGGTTGGCAGTTCAAGCTCACCAGCTGTTCCTCGGAAACCCTATACAGGGTCGCTATGGGTTGGAACTGACTCGATGGCACTTAACCACAGCAGCCTGTCTACTTGTGTGTCCGAGAGCATGGGTCTTCTTGGCTTGCTCGTTTTCTAACTCTTACAGTCCCTGCCCCCCATCACTTGTGAAGGGCAGGTGATGTGGTCATCTTTTGTGGGGACTTCTCCTGTTGCATGGAGATCTCATGGGGTCCCCAGCCCCTGTCTGCCACAGCCAGCCTGAAGTGCACCTTGGGAGAGTGGTCCCACCCTGTGAGCACCCTCTTCCTTAGCTTACTTGCCGAAGTGTGGCGCCTCCCTCTGAAGAGTTGACTCTCAGGGTGCACAGAATCAGGGGATACTCCAGGCCCCCCTTTTTCCCAAGACTCTTCATTTCATAGTTGGGACAGACCCTCACTTAGCCTTCCACAGCACTTAGAACAAGCTTCCAGAAACTCACAAGAGCGAACAGTCTCCCTTAGACTTTCAAAGCTGTGTCTGGTTTGCTATTTGCTCACTCACCTTTTCTCTGTGCTTGTCATAGGCAGTCTGGGGAACCGTGCGTGTCTCAGCTGTACCAACACTGTGGGACTGATAAACCGTGTGTAAGTAAACAATGTCACTTGTTACTTGTTTGTGTGAAATGCTTGAGTCAGGCGTTCCTCTGGATTTCGAGGGGAAAAATTTCCTACGTTCCTGACCTTTTTCTCAAGGAGTTCTGGTAGGATGATGACACCACAGCTGTAGGTGGTAGGAATCTGGGAACATGGTTCAGTCCATAACAGGGAACACATTACATATGCATAACTTCCCACCGCCTTCTAGTGCTGGTATTTTACCTGTGTGTAAAATGTGTGTACTGTGTGTACAGTCACGTGAATGCCAATAAATTGTACTTTCCTCTTAGGACTCTAGATTCATGGAAGGAGAGGGACTGAGTATTGGCGGCCAGCAGGCAGGCTTGCAGAATGTGCCCTTTGGTTGTTTAAATTATTACATATTGCTGAGTGTTTTTGTGGACATCTCCCCACCCCCCATCTCCCTAAAAAAAAAGGAAAACCAGAGGGAATGGAAGCAAATACTGTTGAATGATGCATGGAGGAGATTGTAATCATTGCAATGAATCGATGGTGTAAAGCCGATGTTCCCCCATATAAACTATCACTCAGTTCACACACACACAAAAGTAAATAATAAAAGGAAAAAGAATTTAAAAAATTGTACTTCCCTCTTAAATGTCTTTTGAAGGCCCTGGTGGCATAGCAGGTTTAGCATTTAGCTGCTAACCACAGGCCAGTGTTTCAAACCCACTAGCTGCTCCGCTGGAGAAAGACGAGGCCATCTGTTCCCATAAAGATCTGCAGTCTTAGAAACCCTCAGGGGCGGGTCCACTCTGTCTTTCTGGGATGCTGTGAGTCGGAATCCACTCAATGGCAGTGCATTTGGTCCTTTCCCCCACTTTCCTGTCCTTCTTATCCTAAGTCACGTGTGTCAGAGACTTGTTGGAAGATAAATAAATGCTTGGCATCCTGGTGCCTGGTTAGACGTGTTAGCTTCTTGGTTCTGGCTATTGTGACCATTGCACTTCTGTGACTGTTTTATATTTAATACTCTGCCTGGGCGGCTGTACCTTGTTGTCACTCCTTCTCCAGGCCTCCACACTGTTGTCACTTCCAGTGTCCCTTCACTCACGCACAGAAGACTTGTGTAGTGCGGTCTGCCTGTGGACGGCAAGACAGCTTTCCCCACCCCGCCCCCCACCCCTCAAGTTCCTGTCCGAACGTCCTTCTCCCCAAGTGTGTGTATTGGGGGAAGACCGTACGATGTACTTCACGGCTGGTTTAGAGCGTGCACCTGTGAGCCCCCTCCTGATGCCCATGGTCTGTCAAGGTGACAGCTAATTGACAGGGAATGAGGCTGTGAGGGGCGCACACTGCTCCCCCTGCAAATCTGGAGCGAAGGCGTCCATGCTGGCCTGGACCTCCACTTCCCCCAAGCTGGCCATCTGCTGCTGCCCCTCCTCACTTGTGTATTGTGGCACCTGACCCTCTCTCTGGGACACCGAGTCTGTGGTCACCTCCCCTCAACACTCTCCTAACAGCCTGTCAGGTTCAGATCATCTGGCACAGAGCTCGACTCTGCCCCCGCCAAGTCTCCCCAAATGTCCTACCCGGGTGAGCGATAACCTGCCAGTCAGCCACCCCAGAGAGAGATGCAGGGATACGTGGGTTTCCTGATTCATTTTTATTGTCTTAAGTTGGCTGTGAAACTTTCTGGGGGGTGCTTCCTGCAGTATTTAAATGCTGAAAATAAAAATGTGGTTGTAGTTTGCAAAACTGGCATGATGGCATCTCACCTCACAAGGGGAAGGAGAGAGAATCCCCATTGGCATCAGCCTAAGGCTGATTCCTCTGAGGTGAGTGCCAGACACGTCAAGTCTGACCCCAGCCGTCCCTTCCCGGCACTCTCTGTTCTCTGTTGGGTTTGATAATTCAGTGCAGTGGCCACAGAACTCAGACGACTCACAATTATGGGTTCCAGTTCAGGATCCAGAATGAGTCAGGATACAGTTCTGGATCAGGACAGCCTTTCTCAGCTGCTGTCTTCAGCTCCTGTCCCCGTGGCCCGGCCTCTGCCCTGCCTGGGCAAGTGCTGTAAAGCTCTGTAGCTCTGCCAGCTCGGCCAGCAGCACTGACTCTGTGGGTCAGCAGGTCCTGGGTCACTGCCTGGCTCTGTGGGCCTGCCTGGCTCTGTCTTGTCCCTGTCTCTTTCTGTTGAACTCTTCCTGTTGGTGATGAGGGCCCCTCTCTCCTGGGATTGGTTCCCTTTAAGCCTAGTGGGATGGCAAAATGCCTCGTTAGTGGTCCATGTATTACTTGCATGACTCTCCCCCCAAACCCGTGCACCTTATTTGCATTTTTAGCAGACTGTCCTGTTCCCTTGGTGGGCCATAAGCACCTTATTTTCATAGTTCCAGCCAACTTGTATGGGAGTCACAAAGGCCATGGCTAGAAGGGCAAAGTGAAGTCATTGTCTGTTCATAGGCAGGAGGTAGTTCCAGAAGGGAGGCACTATCACAGGGAGATGACCTGGGTTCCTGGACTCATCCCTGCTCCCCTGGGCTCCTCAGGGCTCAGTGCCTCGTGCTGCGAGATGGGCCCTGCTGTTGGCTCATGGCAGAGACGAGAGGCTTTGCATCTTGGAGAAGCAGGCAGAATGGAGCTGGGATGCACAGCCCCAGCCGACAGGTGCTGAATTCATGGCACCTTTCTTGCCCTGAGCCTCCGTGGGATGCATGTGTGGGGGGGGCTTGTCCTTGCCCCCAAGGTGCATGTTTTGGACCTGGGTGGTTGGTTTTAATTCAAAGGAAACAACGGCTTTGGAGGGTGACCTGCTGGGAAAGACCCAGTGGAGATGTTTGATCAGAAGCTGATGGGAAGGGCAGTGGTGACCACAGGATGCCACAACTCCCCCGGGAGCGCGGCTGAGCTCTCACCTGTGAGAACACACCTCCCAGCGCTCAGCCACTGTGACCTGCGGGGTGCACTGAGGCCTGGCACGCAGTCTCGGTCTGTCACTCAGGCTGACCGGCAGTGTGTCGGTTGAGAGATAATGGCTGGATTCTCACTGCTTTTTCCTTGTTTTCCTTTTAAAGGCATGTGACGTGTGGGTGCTGCCCTGTCCACCCTGTGTACGTCTCTCTCAAGGGCGATCATTTCAGCCGCTGGACTCTGAGGCCAGAGTGCACACGCACAGGGCCAGGGGCGCCATGGACCCCCATTTCAGTGGGTTTGGTTGTCATGAGACCCTGGTCTCTTCCTGTACGCTGCTGGCACTCGTCACAGCCCTTGTGGGATGACTCCCTGGTCGAGAAGTCCCTCAAATCCTTGAAGGACAAGAACAAGAAGTTGGAGGAAGGCGGCCCAGTGTACAGTCCCCCTGTGGAGGTGGCCGTGAAGAAGTCCATTGGGCAGAGGGTGCTGGACGAGCTAAAGCACTACTACCACGGCTTCCGCCTGCTCTGGATCGACACCAAGATCGCTGCACGCATGCTGTGGCGGATCCTAAACGGTCACACCCTGACGCGCCGGGAGAGGAGGCAGGTAAGGGAGACGCACCTGAGCTGGTGCTGACTTCCCTCTTCGGGAAGCTTCTCCAATACCTCCACCCCTCCCGTGTAGCAGAGCGCTTTAGTACACACATGCTTGCTTTCTCTCAGCTTTGATGTCATGCTACTGTCTCCTGGCTCAGTTTGATTACATTTCTCTTGCAGGTACAAATGCCTGTTTTGATGGATTGTTTTTCAGTTCTCTGTCTTTTGGGCTGTGAAAGCAAGTTTCAGGAATGTGTTTTTAGTGAATGTGTTTTTAGTGAATGTTTGGGATTTGTTCTTTCAACTCTGAACTTTCACATCTAGCTTCGTTTCTAGAACAGGATGTCAGCTCTAGAACTTGACTCCCTGCTAGCTCTAAACGCGAAACAGCTTTGGCATCTGTTGTCATTGCTAGAACTTGATTGGCCATCAGCTCTAGAACCTGATCACCTGGTAGCTCTAGAAGATGATTCTCCATCGGCTCTAGAAACTGCCTTCGGCTCCTCTCTAGAAGTGGCTCTTGGGCACTTAGAGGCTTTTGCTCAGACAGTGGTTGCACCAGCTTTCTCAGTCTTCTGTGTCTTTTAAACCATTTTTCCTGTTTTCCATCCCTCTGTCTCAGGGCTGCTACCGAGATATTTTCCTTCTAGTTCATTCTCTCTTCAGCTGAAGAAATCTGTTTAATTCATTCTTTGGGATTTTACTCTCAGTTACTGTGGTTTTTATATGTAAGTTTGATTAATATCACAAATTGTTTAAATATTTGACAGTTGTTTTCCAATAAGTTCCCTTTATAATCCTTTGCTTTTTGTATATATAATTTTTAATTTTAAAAAATGCTAATGAAAATCTATATTCAGGGTTTTTATCAACCACCGTGGCCTTTTTTGATAGGGCTTTGTTCTTTGGGTTTTAGGCTCCACCTTGATGTCTTCAGCCATTTAAACTATGCTCATTAAATTCAGCATTTCTCTTTCCTGACGTTCTCGGTGCTGAATCCTGATCCTGATTAGGTTGACTTTTGTTACTGGTGAGTGAGGTGTGCACTGGAGTTATGGACTGGGAGTTGATCCTCAGAGAGATTTTTGTCTGTGGAGACCCTGTGTGGGCTGGGTGGTAAGCTGAGTTCTGTGGTGTTTCTGGGGGAAGGTACAGCCTGTGTGGGCTTATGCCCAAGCTTTGTGTGAATGCAGCCCACCCTACCCACCCAAGAGCACCGTTGCCTCTGTTTGAGCCCCTGAGCCTTTCTTTACTTTCTTGTGAGCTCTGTGATTTATTTATTACTTTTAAATAACCTTTTATCTTGGGATAACTTCAGGTTTATAGGAAAGTTGCAAGCCTAGTGTAGCACCCCTGTAGTCCCGCCCCCAGGAAGCCACCAACCCTGGCCCGGTGCACATAACTGAGCCCAGATTTTATTTGGATTTCCGTTTTTTGCCCTTTCTCTGGCCCAGGTCACCACGTCGTCACCTTTCCTGTCTTCCCGGGTCTGTCGTGACCATGACAGCTTTGAGGAGGATGGCCGCGAAAGCCTCAGACACGGGATCAGGGTGGTTCTGCCAGGCCCCTCTCTGTGGAGTGACCAACTGTTACTCTGTGTGGAGAGACATCTCGTCCCCCAGCTCTACACCCGCCATGGTTCTCCAGCGGCCTCTGCCTTGCACTCACACTCACGCACTCTGCCTTCTTGATGTCTCCTCACGTGCTCTGGACCCTCTCGCCCTGATTGCCTCCCGAAGCCCCCTCACTCTGAACAAGCCCCTGAGACCCTGATGCTTCTCTTGCTCCCTCCTCACCCAAAACAAACTCCTTACCCTCTGACTGCTCCCCCTCATACTGAACCAGTGCCTGCTCCCCTTCACTGACTAAGCCTGGGGTCCCTGGTGCACCAGCCTCTCTTCCATCCATTCTCCCAAACTCACTGCCCCAGGTTCCTATCTAATCGTCCAAATTGCTGTTGTCAAGTTGATCCCGGAGAGTGCAGTGCTCAAGGCAGCCATTCTGGGCTAGGTCTGCTGAATATTTGGTTTTAAGAAGACTTCAGGGGATACTGTTGGGTTCCGATTTAAAGATGATCTCAGGGCAGTTGTTTTGGAGTTTCACTTTATGGCTCCAGACAGTCTAGAGTCCGTGAGCATTTTGTAATTCTGTCCTGCATTTTCCCTCTCTTGATAAGGATTCTTGCTTCTATAATCTTTGATCAAAATGTTGAGTAATACACATGTACTCATAAACATTTAGAAAGTGGTTTCTTCTCTTGCCTGGGGTGTTTTTCAGAAAGTGTTGTTTTAGGAGAACAGCTAAGTCACGTTTGAATATTTGAAATGGGTGTTCAGGTGATGGATGCTCTTGTTAAAGTGTCGTCTAGTTGGTTCCAACTCACAGCGACCCTGTATAGGGTTTCTGAGGAGTTGGTGGGTTTGACCGCTAATCTTGTGGTTCGCAGTCCGGTGCTTATCCTACAGCGCCACCCCAGGAATTCCTGGTGATGGATAAAGACAGCTTTTACCTACTGGGCACAGAGACCCTGGGTTTCAGGAGACACAGTGCAGTGAGCGTGTCTGCGTTTGTTTCCAGTGTGAATGCTTGGCAGGTGCAGTGTGGTGTGCCCTCCTAGTGTCTGGTTAGATGCTGCAGGTTACATGCGGGCAGTGTGGTTTTTTGGTAGGTGTGTAGCTTCTCCGCCTCTGGCAGAGACGCTCCATAGTGTGGCGTTAGCATCTGGAGTGTTCCATGCCTTTAAACTCTCTGGGTCCTGACAGCATCCAGGGCCACCAAAACAAAGGCACAAAAATGCCCCTTCCGAACTTGCGGTTGACACACTCATAGCAACTTCTCGAAGTTGGCTGTCCGACTTGCCACAAGGAGCAAATGGGAACTTGATTCAGACTGCCTTGGGAAGTCCCTTGCTATGGATAGCGGTAGCTGCCTTCTGGTTTCTTACTTGTCCTCCAGGACCGTTGAACACGGGGGTGGTAGTGGTGGATTTTTCCAAGGAACTCGTTTATTTA
This sequence comes from Chrysochloris asiatica, assembly GCF_000296735.1. Lineage (NCBI taxonomy): Eukaryota > Metazoa > Chordata > Mammalia > Afrosoricida > Chrysochloridae > Chrysochloris > Chrysochloris asiatica. The sequence continues at coordinate 1,248,336 of NW_006408780.1, forward strand.
TTGTTTCATCTTTTTCCCTTTTTTAAAAAAAACCTTTTATTGTGGTTTGGGTGAAAGTTGACAAAATAAATTGGTTGTGCATTCAACAATTCATATGTATTTTCATTCCTGACATTGAATGCAGTCCTCACAATGTAACTGCTTTCTCCCCACTTCCTCCTTGTGTTTCCTGAAACTTCCACCTATCCTTCTTCCCTGTCCCTTTCTGCCGCCGTCTCAGCTTCACCGCTGACAATGCCGCCCTTTTGATCTCATGTGGCTGGTAGTTGGAGCGGGCACCGCCCTGGTGTGATTGTTAACCTTACAGGCCTGTCATTTAGGCTGAAAGTTGAGCCAGTTGGGGGAGTTTTATTTAGACAGGAATACAGTGACACTTTGAAAAGGAAAGTGCTGAATTAGATTGAATTTCAGCAGCACCGTGCTTGTATTTGTTAGACTTGGATTTCATTGCAAATTGTAGCTTACGTATAGTGACAAGACACTACTTTTATCACACAGAGCTTCCTTCTGCTTCTCCCTTTCCGTCTTGCTGTGAGAAGTCTGTGTTTTTTGTTTTGGTTGTGGCTGTTGTAAACAGCAGCTTGATTGAGATCCAGGCATAGAGCATGCAGTTTGTTCATTCAGCTGCTTAAAGTGCACAATTCAGCGGTGGTTAGTGTATTCGGAGTTGTACAACTGCGACCAGAGTCGACTTTAGAACACTTCCATCACTCCAACAAGAAATCCATGCCCTTTAAGTATTCTTTCTGCTCCATCCCGCTCCCCAGCCCCAGTCCTAGTGAGGGGTCGGTCTGTGCTTTTGCTGTTTCATTGAAGAGGATGAGACTATAAGGGGGACATTGTGAGTAAGTTGAAGCAGCTGAGTGAGTGCCCGAGCTGGGGTCCCCACCTAGACAATGGATGAAGAAAAGAATTGGGGTGGAGTTGGACCTTCATTTTTTTCTGACTGTAGGGAGTCCTGGTATGGCACTGTGGGTTAACGCATCAGACTGCAAAGCTGTTTGAACTGCAAGGTCGGCAGTTCAAGCTCACCAGCTCTTCCTCAGAAACTCTGTATAGGGTCGTTATGGGTTGGAACCAACTCGGCGGCACTTAATAGCAACAGGGACTCCTAGGTCATTTGGATGTGAAGAAAATGTTATGAGTCCTGGCGGTTATAGAAAAAGTGGTCCTTAAAAATGATCATAATTCCAGGGGCAAAGAGAACGCACACAAGACAGCGCGAAGCAAGTGCATCAGATCTGTAGGAGACTTTTGAAATGTTCTGAATTTAAGCTTTTGTAACTTTTGAATGCTTGCTGTCTTGGCGACCCCCTTGGGTGTGCACATGCTCCATGGGGTTTTAAAGGCTGTGACCTTTCAGAAGGACAATGCCAGGCCTGTCTGCTGAGGTGCCTTTGGGTGGGTTTAAGCTGCCAGCCTTTTTTTGACTAGCCAAGAAGTGCTGTGCCGTTGGAAATCTTGCTAATCATGCTCACAGGAGAAAGACAAAAACGCTTCTGAGGATAAATGTGGAATGGAGGCACTTTGGAAACCATTGCTCACTCTGACCTGGTTCTTGTGGACCTGAAGGCTTCAGTGGGAGGGAAGTTTCGGTGCCACCATGAACACCCAGCCTAAGACAGAGGTGCCCGCATTTCTAACCCAGAGAAGTTCTAAAGTGTCAACAGAAAGATAGGGGCAAGAGGGATCAACTAGGAGTTCATCAGACTGCTAGCTGCATTGTGGAACTCAGCAGTCAGCTCTGCGGGAGAAGGTGAGGCTGTTTGCTCCTATGGAGCTTTCGTCTCGGAAGCCTTGTGGAGGGCTGCTGTGAGTTGGAATGGACTCAATGGCAGTGGGTTCATTGGATGGCCCTGACCCGCGTCTGTGACTTCGGGAAAAGGTGCAGCAAGCAGCAGCCTTAGCTCTGGCCGGGTTGGACTGTCCAGGGGTTCTGATTTGCATCAGGTGCAAACCGTTTTTTGCCTAGGCAATACCATGTGAATTGTCTGCCCCCAGGGACCGCAGTCTTGCACAGCAGGTGAGGCCGAGGTGAGAAGCTTTACTCTCTTCCCATCCTCACTATGCTCAGCATTCAAGCAGGCTCATGGCGCTCGCCCCATTCCAGAACCTTCCCTCTGCTTCTCTCTCTGCCTCCCCTAGATGCAAGGCTCTTGAACAGAGAACTGTGTGCTTGTTTAAGGCACCCCATGTAGCCACTCTTTTAGAATGAGACAGCTGCTAACAGCCCTTTTATGCCAGATATGTTGTTAGGGTTTACTTATCTAGGACTGGTCGTAAATAATGCCCTCTGCTAACCCAGCTACACCACGGGACCTTCTGTAAAGTTTTGCAGCCTTGGAAAGGCTACGGGTCAGTTCTACTCTGTCCTATAGGTTGACCGTGAGTCAGAACCAACTCAATGGAAGTAGGTTTGGGTGCAGATTGTCAGGTTGGATAAAAAAGCAGGCACCAGCTATATGCTGCATATAAGAAGCACACTTATAAGACACAAGTATCTTTAAACAGAAAGACACAAAGAGGGTTCAAGTGTCAGGATGGACAGAGACATGCCAGCCTGACCCCTCGTCAGAAGAAAGCTGCAGCAGCTACCTTGGTATGAGACAAAATGGAGTTCAGAACAAAAGATTGAACCAGGGAGAAGGAGGATCATCTTATAGTGATCAGGGCGTCAACTCATCAGGAAGGTATAATAACCCTAAGCCTCTGCCCACCTACTGCCCAAATGCAAAAGACAGCAGATTTCACAGGGTTCCATTTATAGGAAATGTTCAGAAAAGGCACGTTTCCAGAAACGGAAATGAAATCAGTGTTTTCCTAAGGCTGGGGGTGGCAATGGAGACCGATAGCAGTTGGACACGTTGGAACTTTCTGGTGTGATGAAGATGTTCTGAAACTGGAGATTAGTATGATGGTTTCATGGTCTGGAAATTTACTTACAACCATTGAGCTTTGTACACTCACACTGGGCGAATGTTAGGGCATGTAAGTTACACCTCAAAGGCCACTGAAAAATAACAGGGGTGTTTCAAAGGTGCACCACAGCCAACTGGAAAGGTCTCCCCTGCTACTTCTGGCACCATTTGAGCATAAAGCCAGCAGTGAATTAGAAACCATTGGAAAGCTTTAGGAATCCCCGAGCCCAGTTTGACAATAAATAGAAGAGTCAGTGCACGAGGACGCAGGGAAGCATGCCTCCTCCAACTGCTCGAGTTGGAAGCCACTACTCTGTGACCATTAAAGACCAGTGTGGATAGGAATCATTATGAAAGCTGAAGCTATGTGAAAAGTATGTTAAAAGAAAGGTGTGTGCGTGGTCTTGAAGTCAGGGCAGTGGTGGCTCAGGGGTCAAATTCTCACTTGGCGTGAGGGAGACCTAGATTTGATTCTTAGCCAGTTCCCCTCATCTGCAGTCCCTACCCATCTGTCAGTGGTGATGGTGGTGATGTGCCACAGAGTCAGTGCTGACCCATAGTGACACTGTACAGGGTTTCCGAGGCTGTAAATCTTTACGGGAGCAGAAAGCCTCATCTTTCTTCCGCAGAAGAGCTGGTAGTTTCGAACTGTTGACCTTAAGGTTCTCAGCCTGATCTGTCAGTGGGGGCTTGTGTATTACTACGATGCTGAACAGGTTGTAGACTAAGAGACTAGGAAGAAAGTTCTGGTGGTCTGCTTCTGAAAAATCAACCAACGAAGACCCTGCGAATCAACAGTGGTCCCATCTTTGCGTGGGGTTATGGAGTGGACTCCACAGGAGCTAACAGCGCAAGAGCCTGAAAGGTCTTGTTGTGAGTAATACCACTGGAAGTCCTGATCCATTAGAGAGAAAGCTGAACTACCTTAGTGGCTGCAGACCACGGAACTTTGAATATTTCAAGTTTTGCATTTCTCTGATGGCATCAGTGTGGCTCTTCAGGATAAGCACTGGACCATAAGGTTGATTTGAACCACAAGGTGGGTGGTTCAAACCCACCAGCTGCTCCTTAGAAACCTATACAGGGCCCTTATGAGCGGGAACCAACTCAATGACACCTAACAACAATGGTGTGAATTTATTGCTGTTGTTGAAATACTGTGGACTTTCTGAAAAAGGATTGCTTTGCATTATAGACTCAGATCTGACCTTTTTCAGAAGTGTGTGGTCAGTGTTTTTTTCTCCAGGTTCATGTTGGGGGGGGGTACCCTCGCCATCACACTGAGCAGTCAGGACCCCCATACTGTCAGCTGCCAGGGCCGATATCTGTTTCTGCTGTTGTGGGACAGGCCCACGTCTGCCTCAGGTGATTTCCACCAAGCATGGTCCCAGGAGGCCCCTGATAAATCCCTCGGGGCGAGTGACTCATGAGAGTGGGTCAGGAAAGCGTGTCCCCCATGGACAGGAGATGTCCTGCCCGCCTTCCTGAACACTCTCAGGCGGTCCCAGTGGTGGTCGAACTTATACTTGGCATAGCACACTCCTTACTCTTCTCCCATCTTTCCCAGTTTCTCCGGATTTGTGCTGACCTCTTCCGCCTGGTCCCATTCCTTGTCTTCGTGGTGGTGCCTTTCATGGAGTTCCTGCTTCCTGTGGCTGTGAAGCTGTTTCCCAACATGCTGCCGTCCACGTTTGAGACCCAGTCTGTCAAGGTGACCGGAATGTGGATGGAACAAGCTCCCTCCAAATACATTAGTTATTACTTACGATAGCCAACTTGTTTGTTGATTGGGTTTCAGGTGTTAGATGTTTTTCCTCATAATCCAGTCCTTCTGTTTTGCTGGCATTATTTCATGCTATTCAGGTTCCAATTGGGTTTTAAAATGTGGTATCTATGGTGGTGGTTGGAGTCCTGGTGTGGCACTGCGGGTTAATGTGCTGGACTGCAAGGCCGGTTTGAACCTCAAAGTCAGCAGTTGAAGCTCACCAGCCACTCCTTGGAAAGCCTATATAGGGTCACTATGAGTTGGAACCGACTCGACAGCACTTAACAACGTGGTGGTGGTGACGTGCTATGGAGTTGGTTCCGACCCTGTATAGGGTTTCCGAGGCTATAAATCTTTACGGGAGCAGAAAGCCTCATCTTTCTCCCGTGAAACAGCTGGTAGTTTCGAACTGCTGACCTTGAGGTTAGCAGCCCTACTCTAACCACTATAGACCACTATTTTTCAAAGCACAGGTTGAGACCCCCTATGTTGTTATTGTTATTAAGGGCTGTGGAGTCAGTTCCGCCTCACAGTGACCCTGTGTAGGCTTTTTGAGGCTTTAAGTCTTTGTGGGAGAAGAAAACTCATCTTTCTCCCATGGAACGGTTGGTGGACCTGAACTGCTGACCTGGTGGTCCATAGCCCATTGCTTTTTCTTTGGAGCCACTGCGCTTCCTTATGAACCCCTGTTGTTGTTAGGGGCCCTCGAGTCGGTACCGACTCATAGCAACCGTATGCACAGCAGAACAAAACACTGCCCAGTCCTGGGCCAACCTTACTGCTGTAGCCACACTTGAGCCCATTGATGCTGCCACATTGTCAGTCCATCTCGCTGGGGGTCTTCCTCTTTTTCTCTGACCCTCCACCCTACCAAACATGATATCCTTCTCCAGCTATATAATCAGCCCCCAGCCTCCTCAGCCTGTTTTTGTCTGTAAAGTCTAAGGGACATCACCACACCCTTGGGTGCTACAACAGCTGAATTGAGGAGCTGTGAGGGACTATCTTTGGCTGTAGATCTTAAGACCTTTACTTTCTGTCCCTTATGGACAAAAGCTTGTTGATTCTATAGCCTCAAAGGTTTTAGCAAACTTTTCTTTTTGTTTTGTTTTGAAATAATTTATTTTATTATTGTTGAAAATATACGCAGCAGAACATGCACCAGCTCCACAATTTTTCAGTCCCATTAAGTGACATCGATTCGATTCTTTGTGTTGTGTGACTATTTCCACCTCCTTTCCCACGTTGTTTCTTCCCACTCAGAATGACACTCATGGCCCCTCACACCAAGCCACTTTCCTCACCTTTGCAATTGTCACCGGTTGTCCATCCCATAGAGATAGTTCTTAAAAGAGCACAGTGCTTAAAAGAGGGAACAAATCTTTACATCAAAGATCATTCCCACCCCCTCCATACACAGAGTAGATAGGGATGGGCAATTTGGACATTGGCTACCCAAAATGGGGGGCAGGGGGAGGCTACAAAGGCAAGAAGTGACTGGCTTACAAGCTTTCAAGAGGGAACCTAGATTCAGAGGGCGTGAAGGAAGGTAGAATCTCCACTGAGTAATATCAAATCTGTCTAGGTGGGGCTGATGAAAGGAAATGCAGACGGGTCTCTCGTGATACAATAGTGAATAATTGTTTTCAGGACTGATTGTGAGGCTTGGAAATGTAAAGGTAGACGTTTTGTAGCAAGGAGGGGAGTGATTAACTTTTCAGTTTAGGAGCAGAGGTCCCTGGGACCGTCAAGGGAGAAAAGCGGAGAGCGGGACCCTACCCAGAGAAGCAGTGATGCCTGAGATGGAGGCAGAGACGAAGACATGGAGAGATGGAGCAGCTGGAGATTTTAGACCCAGAGAGGGAGAGGGGCTGTGTGCTGATGACCGGCAGGGGCAGGCTTGTAGTGTATACCCTTTGGTTGGTTGATGATACATGGAGGGGATTGTAACCATGGCAATGTAAAGCTAATGTTCTCCCATGTAAACTATCACATAATTCACAATAAAACATTAAAATAAAATAAAAAAGAGTGCAATGCACAAGGCAGACAGTTTTTAAAAAACTATTTAAACTAAACTACTGTTTAGTTTTAAGACATCCCGGGACATTTTTGGTCTAAAGTTCAAAAATGATCTCAGGACAATAGTTTGGGTAATTCATCCAGCCTCCACGGCTCCCAGAAAGTGTGGCTTCCATAAGAATTTGCTATTCTGGTCTGTGTTTTCAGGATTCTTCTATGGAATCCTTGATCAAAACGTTCAGTAACGGTAGCCAGGCCCTGTCCACTTCTGGTTTCATGGCCGAGGAGGCATTTGCTGCCAACGTTTCTGAAACCCTGAGTAGCGGGGAAAATGTCAGGGAGCACTGCCAGATGGGAGTGGGTGCTGGGCTGAGAAGTAAAGCGCATCTCCTCCTGTTGACCACTCTCACCTGTGCTGCCTGTTGACACCTGATAGCTCAGCACGGTGGCTCCCTGGTGGTGGGAACAGGGGAGCAGCCGGCAGGCAGGCCAGTGCCTCGAGGGAGTCCAGCGTCCATCTTGTTGACCTTGCAGGAGGAGAAGATGAAGAAGGAGCTTCGGGTCAAGCTGGAGCTGGCCAAGTTCCTCCAGGACACAATTGAGGAGATCGCCCTGAAGAACAAAGCAGCCAAAGGGAGCGCCACCAAAGACTTCTCGGCATTCTTCCAGAAGGTACCGGCAATGCTCCTTCACCCTTGCGGCCTCAGCCCCCAGCCCCCGGGGCTAGGAGCCAACCCTCCTCCGAGCGCCAGTACGCTTTGTCTGGGGAGAACGCATCTGTCCTGTTTTCTTGTGTTTAACAGAATGGGACTCCCAGGCAAATGTTTACTAATCCTGTAGGCCGGTAGCTAGGAGACCTGACCTGCTGATGGGTGTCAGCTTTGGGGATCCTTTTCCTCGCGTGCTCCCAGCAGAGCCGACCCTGTGCTCGTGAGCCCCTGAGCCACGTGGCATTGCCAGTTATACTTGGGAGTGGGGCATGGTAGCTGGGTGGTAACATTCCACCACCTCTATCTGAGGCCAGTCAGGGAGGTCCCTGTAGTGTCCGTTGGCAGCCCCACGAAGCTTGTTCCACACCGAGGTGCAGCCAGGGCCAGGCAGGAGGGGACAGATGACTGGTATTCTTTGGGCTGTGAGCAGAAGAGGAGGAGCTGTTTGGGGACTTGTGGAGCTTTCTGGAGTCAGTCAGAAAAGTGTGTCTAGAGTTCAGGAAAAGGTTAAGCAGGGGCTGGCAAATTGCCCAGACTCCCCCATGGGTCTGTGTCATGGTTGCTGCTTCCATCAAGGAGGCGCCAGGAGTGTCACTTCTCCTGCCTGGCTCTTCAAGGACACTGTTAGATTCCTGTCTGGGGGTGATGTGCCCGCTGAGGGGACAGCCGCACTTAAGCAGCAGGTGGGAGGGTGTTCAGCTGTGCAACGGTCCCCCTGGAGGTGGGGTGAGAGTGAAGGACCCAGGTTCCGAAGGGTGATTTGGGGAGCAGGGTAACACCACACGTCAGAATGTGCTGGGCTAAGGGACAGTGAGAGGTGGGGCTATGAGAGAATCCAGTCCATGGGGGTAGGAGAAATAGAGACCAAGGTGGGGGCTGCTGAGCCCAGGGAGGAGGTGGGAGGCCCCCATGCCGCGCCTCTGGATTGAGCCCCTCAGTGATGTGCTAAGTCAGTGGGGTCTTCGTTGGCCCCTTAGCAAAGCCTGATCAGTGTACTGCTTACTGGGTGAGGGGGGAGACAGTCTCTTGTCTAAAGAGCCTTGAGACAGCTGAGCCGTGCGGCCCTTCCCTCTTCTCAGAGGACAAAACCGTGGACACCAGAATACTGGAAGGAAGGACGGGTATCCCATGCCCAGGCTGAGCACGTGCGTGCATGCGTGTACGTGTGCGTGCATGCACACACCAGAGTCCACACAGTCCCTCACAGACAGCCCACCTGCGTCCTTTGCCCACAGTGGCAGAATTCCATGGTTGGTCTCTGAAATGGGAGGCGGCTCCCCAATAGGAGTGGACCCAAAGGACAAATCTTAGCAGGCTTGGGAGGTTCACGACGAGGCTGTCAGGGCCAGGATGGCAGTCGGGTGGGTTGCTTCAAGCGGAGTGCACTTGTTCACTTCAGGCTTTGCCTTGAGGGCATGGAAAAGGGTACTGGGGAAGACACACTCCCGTCCCTCAGCCCCTCCTCTCCTCCCCCACACCCCAACACACACACACCCCCAACCCAGTCGGTGAGCTTCAGATTTTCTTGCAGATCCGAGAGACTGGAGAGAGACCCAGCAATGAGGAAATCTTGCGTTTCTCTAAATTATTTGAAGATGAACTGACCCTGGACAACCTCACGCGGCCACAGCTGGTGGCGCTGTGCAAACTGCTGGAATTGCAGTCCATCGGCACCAACAACTTCCTGCGCTTCCAGCTTACCATGAGACTGCGCTCCATCAAGGCTGACGACAAGGTAGGGACCCTCCTCGCCTTCCATGTGTTCCGTTTTCTCATTCGAAAGCATCACGTCCTCCTTGTAGAAAATCTGGGAAAGAATGAAAAAAAATTACTGGCATCCCAGGATCCTGACCGTCAGCCATGTACGTTTCCGCCCACTCTGCTTCATACGTGTGTGGTGATGTGTGCGCGTGTGGGAGAGTGAGTGTGCTTCTCTGCATGTGCATGGGTTTGAGTGTGTATTTGTGGCTATGTGACTGAGCATTTGTGTGCTTGAGTGTGTGTGTGTTGAAATTCGTGTTGGAATCATATAGTCTGTGCGATGCTTTCACTCCACGGGACATTATGCAAAATCATTCCTGTCACTAAATAGTCACTGGAACCCTAAATGGCTGCCTGACGCGCCATATTCCATTTAACCAATACTTTAGCTCAGCTTATGCTGTCGTCTCTCATACTTTGGACATATTGTCAGGAGGGACCAGTCGCTAAAGAAGGCTATCATGTTTGGTAAGGTGGAGGATCAGAGAGAAAGAGGAAGACCCCAACAAGATGGATTAACCAAGTGGCAGCATTGATGGACTCAAGTGTGGCAACAGTCGTGAGGTTGGCCCAGGATCGGGCAGTGTTTGGTTCTGCTGTGCATAAGGTCGCTGTGGGTCGGTACCGACTCGATGGCACCTGACAACAACATCGCTGCCTTCAATATCTTTGAACATGAATTTTCACCCCAGATAGATGATAATGTCCTTAAAAAGGAGGACATTGGGAGTCCTGGGTAAGAGAGACTAGGAAGTCAACCGTGGCTCGGTACTAATCCCAAGCCACTCCTGAAGTGCACTGGCCTTGCCATGTTCCTCACCCCGGCTCGGCCTGGCTGTTACAGAGCATCTGCTTCTCGAACTGCTCTGGCCCGTGTGCTCGTTTCCCAGGCCGTGTCAGAAATGAAAGCTCTGCTCCCAGCTCCCAGTGGCCCCAGGCTCTCCATGGATTGGGGCTGCATCACACCAGTCTCTGCCTCTGTCATCACTTGGCCGTCTTCCCTGTGTGTGTCTCTGTCCATGTCTCTTCTCAGGACAGCAGTCATAAAGAGACCGGGGCTCACCCCCCCTCTGTGTGACCTCATGTTCACTACATTTGCAGAGACCCTGTTTGCAAAGAAGGTTTCAGTCTGAGGCTCTGGGAAGAACACAAGCGGGGATCCTTCAACCCGTTACATTTCAACATGAATTAATGAGAAGTTCAGTTTTTTCTTTTTACCAAAGTTTGTTTGAGGCATATTTTCAGCCCAGTGATTTTTGTTTTCTTGCTTTTTCACCTTTGATTGTGGCTGGGTGAAAGCTTACAGAGCAGTGAGTTCACATTTTTTTACTTGCCATCTATTGCAGTTCCCACAGTGTAACGACAGTACTCTTCCTGCTCCCTCTCTCTGGTCCCTGTTTCCATTTGTCCTTCTTTCCTATCCCTTCCTGCTTCTCAGCTTTGTCCCTGGGCAGGTGCTGCCTCTTTGGTCTCTGTGGCTGATTAAGGAGTGAGTACCTCCCTGGTGACATTGTCCCGCATTTCTGATGGCACCGTTTAAATCTAGGAGCCTGGAAGTGAGGCGTAGTCTTTGTAACAGCCACGTTCTCTCCTCACCCAGCTTGACTGACCCTGCCTCCTGTCCAGCAACCATCAGGCCGCTTCTTGAGATGTAGGTTCAACCAGTGTCGTGACAGGAAGTGACCTCCAGTCAGTGGGGTCAGTGTACCCAATGGGTCTACAATTCTCATCCCTTGGAATCAGTTCCTGGTCCACACTGATTCTCAGGGTACCTGCTTTTTATCACAGGAGATGCCAACTACCAGCTTTACAAAGAGTCAGTGTCATTGAACAACCCATCATTGGAACCACGAACTCCCTGGAGTGGTGTACCAGGAGCCTTGGTGCCCAGTCCCAGAAGGGCTGGTCTTGAGAAAGACCACTACATGCTGATTACATTCATGGAAAGGGCCAGCTAACTCAGGAGAGGTGGAGGCTAAGGACGCCTGCAGTGCGCCTGGGAGCGACTGCAGTGGACGGTGATAAAACACAAGCTGACTGGACTGCCAGCGTGCTGCGTCTGCCTCATGGAATGCTTGGGGCCATCTGTGGTGTACCAGTCACCACCAGCTGCGCTCAAATTGACTCCTGATGCCAGTGACCCCTGATGCCAGTGTGTGTTGGAGTCAAACTGGGCTCCACAGGCTTTTCAGTTTGTGATGTTTTAGAAGTAGACCATCTGGCTCTTCTTTCAAAGCGCCTCTGGGTTTACTTGCTCTGCCTTCCTCTCGGTGAGCAGCTCCACTGATAGTGACTTGAGGTGGCTCTGTGGACAAGTGCACCCCGCTCCTCCAGCACGCCTAACTGAAGGTGCTCAGCTTTCTTACATCGTGGACTGGGAAACACACTGCACCGTCTCACTCCAATCTCCTGGCTTTGTTGCTGCTGCTCGTGGTCTCTGTGTTACAGCTGTCTGTCTATCCCCTGGGTCTGCAGGCTTCCCTTCACAAAGGACACATGCCACACCCATCTCCCACCCCTTTCCATCTCTGATGGCTCACTGTAGGCCTAGTGGGAGAGCAGACCTGACCAATCCCCTCATAAGGGATCCTTGTCAATTTCTTCATAGTTTCAATGTTTACCAAATCTTCATGCATTTTCCTTTTCTTAATTTGATGTGAAGGTGTGTTATATTTCTTTGTTGTTGTTGTCAGGTGCCATCAAGTCGGAACCGACTCATAGCGACCCCATGCACAGCAGAACGAAACACTGTCCGATCCTGGGCCAACCTCAGCTTTCTTTGAGGTTACCAAATTTATCAGTTTCTTCCCCAAATATTAAAACAGTCTGTTTTATCTTGAAATCTGCTTGACTTCCTCGACATTTGGTATTCTGTAACTATAGTTTCCCACTTTGTGCTCTGTAGTTGTCTTTATTATAGAGTGATATCTCTGATTCCCTAACTTAAGTCTTGTAGTTGTGTTTTACTCTAGATACTTCTACATCTGCATTGAATTCTGGGTGGTGCAGGCATGTATGCCAGTGTACAATCGTTGTCCGCTGTTGTTGCTTCTCAATCCAAAGGATTTCCTTTAGTATTTTTTTTGTAAAGTTCACTTGTTTTTTACAAATTCCTTTAATTTCTGTTTATGTGGAAAAGTTCTAATTTCACTCTCAGGATAGTTTTGCTGGGTAGATGACCCTTAGTTGGCAGTTGTTTTCTTTTAGAGTTTTGTATATGTCTCCCCGTTGCCTTCTCGCCTGCATGGTTTCTGCTGAGAAGTCAGAACTTAATCTTATTGGTTTTCCTTTGTAGGTAACTCTTCATTTTCCCCAAGCTGCTTTCAGGATTTTCTCCTTGTCGTTTTTGCTTTGGAAGAGTTTGATTCTATGATATGTCTTGATGATTTTCTTTTGGGAATCTATCCTGCCTGGGGTTTGTTCAGTTTCTTGAATGCTTATCTTTCATGTTAGGAAAATTTTCTTCCAGCAGTGCTTCAGCTATCTTTTCTGTGGTTTTCTTTGTCTCTTCCTATTGTGGAATTTCGATCTCCCATGGAACAACTTACGTTGTTTGTCCCACGTGAGTCTTAGGCTTTCCTGAGATTTTTTTTCATTCTTTTTTCTGATTCTTCTTCTAGTTTACTAATATTGAGAGATTTCTCTTCCAGCTTGCTAATTCTGGCTTCATGTATTCAGTTCTGCGCCTTTGCCCTTTCAGTGTGTTGTCCATTTCTGAGAGCTTAGTCTTGATTGCCTGGATTTCTGTTTGCAGTTTTTGTATTGTCTCCAATGCTGTATCTATTTTGTTTGATTGTTACTGTAGCACTTTTCGGATTTCTTCCTTGTTTTCTTCAAGCTTTCTGTGAAACATTTGTATGTATCTCAATATTATTCTTTTGAATTGAATTCTTTTTCAGGTAGTTCCAATGCCTCTTCTTCCTCAAAAGCATTTTCTAGCCCTGCCTCTTGGTCATTTGAGCTACTCTGTCTTGTTTTTCATTGAACAGAAATTTGTTGCTTTCTAGACATTGTGATTTGGTACTTGTATTAAGTTGAAGAATGTGTGTTGGTGTATTTTTAGGTACTCACTAATTGCCTCCTGTTGGGTGTGATCAGATGAGCTTCTCTGTTCCCTGTACAGTGCAGAGTGGATTTGAAGACAGTTGGTGGGACTGTAGAGGCTCAGTGTAGCTTGGCTGTTTGGTCCCTTTTGCTCTCTCGGTTGTCTCCATTGCCACAGGTAGGTTTCTGCAGGATGAATACATTTTCTCACCTCTATAGCGTTCACAAACTCTCAAGATGGCTACAGCACATCCTGTTGGCTGCTGCTGTTCCTCACTCACCTCCTCTTTTGCCCTGTCTGTTCAACTTGCTCTCTGAGTAAGCACTCAATCTACTTTTCTATCCCTTCCTCTGAAGCTCAGAGTTCCAGGACTGCCTGCTGTGTCTGTCTCGTCAGGTTTTCTGTGTCCTCGCTGCTGAGAGCCTGCACAGCCTTCCTGCCTAGTCCGCCATCTTTCTCATTCGTCATAAAGGTTCCATACACCTTATTTACACGCTTCCACTCAGTTATTTGGTGGGTGTCACAAGACCATGGCTAGAAAGGCCAGATACAAGTGGTCCATTTCACTGCAGCACATAAACCCAGTGGGTCCATGCTCCCCTCACCCCTGGTGGTTCATGTGGGGATCCCACGTGCCTTGTCTCCTGACAACCTCTCTAACTTGGAAGAGACAGTCGTGAGTACAAGCTGCTAGAGGTTGAGTCCTGACCTGGCTGTTTGCTTACCTTGTGACCTTGCACAAATTATATAGCCTGTTACCACCTCAAATTCTCATCTATAAAATGGGGTCACAGCCAGAGAGGTCCTTCTCAGTCTTCCTCCTGCTGAGTCCCTGGACCTGGCCTGCGAGACCCACAGAACGAAGGAGGCTGACTTAAGAAGCAACAGTGTCCAGATTCTGGAGCTTTCTTTTTGCTTCGTTGATCTACTTGGAGTGGAAGAAACCAGCCACTCAGAAACTCTAATGAGTGCAGATAAAACAGCCCCAACAAAAGCCAGGGGACCAGAAAAAGGTGTCTGCTGCAGCCACACTGAGGAGCCCGACTCCCATGTCAGCAGGCCGTGACATGGGACACTATGTACTTAGCTGGGGCTTGCATCTGGGCCAGGTGACCACTGCCTCACACACGTTGTCACTGGAGACCATGTGGGGAGCTCAACAGTGACTGGACATTGTGCTGAGCAAAATAAGTCCCTTGCAAAAGGACAGAATAGTGTATGACCTCACTTATATAAAAAGACAAGAAAAGGTAATTGTATAGCGACCGTTTATTAGTGGTTACCAGGTGGAGGAAGTGAGGCAAGGGGGATAGCGATGATGGGAAAATCGTATTAATTAACGGTAGGGTTGCACAGGTGGTTATTGTAAGTGCTGTCGAGATGTAAAACGTTGAATTAGCAAAAGTTGTGTAGTAGATGTTCGTCAGTAGGCCAATAGTTCCATGGTGGTAGATCCATACCGTTGAACATGACTGTGCTTCATGAAAAGCAACAAACTTGATAAAACTTGCCATCCCGCAGACTACGACTCAGAAACCCCACGGATGTGGTGGTGGAATGCTGTGCAGTCGCTTTCGACTCATAGTGACCGTGACTAGGGTTTCCGAGGCTGTAAATCTTTACGGGAGCAGAAAGCCTCAATCTTTCTCTCGCGGAACAGCTGGTCGTTTTCAAACTGCTAACCTTGAGGTTAGCAGCCCGACTTGTAACCAGTACACTACCAGAGCTCCTTAGAAACCCCATGTGCATCAGTGAAACTACTCCATAAGGTTGTTGTTGTTGACAGTACTTGTAGTCACAGCAAAATGTACGGCAGTTCAACCATTTCTCTGTGCACAACTCCTGACGGTGATGACGTTCTTCAGGTTGTACCACCACCCTCACCCTCCTTTTCTGCATTTCCTCCACTCCCTGGACATATACTCACTGCCCCCTAAGAAGAAGCTGATCTAACCATCCTAATTGCTCTGTTCACGTTGATCTCATAAAGATAGGTCTGAAAAGACGGACATTTTTATCAGTTAACCTAAACTAAAGTGCTTAGCTTCAAGAAGACTTCAGGGGATGGGTTTGGTTTACGGTGTAAAGATTATCTCAGGGCAATGAATAAGGAAGAGCAGAGGAGAACGGATGCATGTGAGTTCTGGTGTTGGTGAAGAGTACTGAAAGCACCATGGACTGCCTGCCAGAAGAGCCAACAAATGTGTGTTGGAAAAAGTAGAGCCAGATTGCTCCTTAGCAGCCATAATGGCGAGACTTCATCTCTGACACTTTGCATATGACATCAGAAGGGACCAGTCCCTGGAGAAGGACATCATACTTGGTAAAGCAGACGGTCATCAAAAAAGAGGAAGACCCTCAAGAGGATGGATTGACACAGTGGCAGCAACAGTGGGTTCAGACATAGCAGTTATGGACATGGTGGCTGGTGCAAGAGTGGGCAGACAGATTCTCCTCTTGTTCCTGACTCCTCTGTCCTCTGTTGTTCCAGGGGATGGACAGACACCAATTGGTGTGCCTTGGATGAATGCTTGTAAGCTTTTCAGAGCCCGGGCACTGGGCTTTGAATTAAGGTGGTAGAATTGAAGCCCTATAACATGTTATTAGGCCAATTAACTGGGATGGCCCATGAAAACATGACCCTAAACCCCTGACCCAAGAAATGAAATCCCTCAAGGTGTTTGTATGTAAGCAGCTTTAGCAGCTGCTTTTTTTTTTTTTTTTCCATTGTTACCGTAAAAAAAGTGGTTTCAGACTTTTGCCATTTCAGCTTTTTACACCTGTACAACTGATTTAGCAGCATGTATAGTAATCACTGTGCAACTGTACCCCTAATCAATGTGCCTTTTCCCATCATCATCAGCCCCCTCCTGCCCCTAGTAACCACAGTTCAACTTTGGTCTGTATACATTTGCCTTTTCCTATCTTTTTTTGTAGGTGAGGTAATGCAGTATGTGTCCTTTTGTGATGGCCTTATTTCACTGAAGCATCATGTCTTCAAGCTCTGGCCATATAGTAACGTGTATCAAGACTTCATTTCTCCTATTTACTCAGTAGTCCTCGATTCTGGCTCATCGTGACCATATAGGATAGAGTAGAGCTGCCCCTTGGGGTTTCCAAGCCTGTTAGCTTCACAGAAGCAGAGCAGCTGGCAAGTTTGAACCACTGACCTTTTGGTTAGCAACCGAATGCCTTAGCTAGGGCACCACCAGGGCTCCTCCCATTGTGTGTGTGTGTCACAGCAACTTGTGTTTCTCCATCATCTGTTGACGTGCATTTAGGCCGCGGTTGGGAAGAGTGCTGCTGTGTACGTTGGTGTCTGCTTTCTCGGGTACACACCAAGGACTGGGTTTGCAGGGTCACATGATAGTTCTAATCTTAGTTTTTTGTGGAACTGCCACCGCTTTCTACAAGGTGGTACCATTTTGCATTCCCACAGCGGTAGATAGGGTTCCAGTTTGCCCACATCACTGCTGTCCAGAGGGTTTTCAGGAGCTGGTTTCTCACGTGTAGCTTGTCAGACCTCGCCTCTGAGCTCCTGTAAGTGAACTTGAACCTCCAACCTCTAGCAGCCAAGTGCGTAACTGTTAGCGCCACTCAGGGACTCCACTCTGTTGATTCACACTGGATAAATCTCCAGGGAATTACATTGCGGGAGAAAAGTTGACCCCAAAAGATTATGCACTATATGACTGCATGCATATAGCCATCTCCCATTGCTGTTGGATCGATTCCAGCTCAGGCAGTCTGAGTAGCACTGCTCAAGAGGGCTCTGAGGCTTCCATCTTCAGGGAGCAAACAGCTGCATCTTTCTCCCTTGGAGGAACTCAGCTGTACCACCAGCACTTTAACCCTCTGCACTACCAGGGCTCCTTTATGTTCATATAAAAACCCCACCGGCACTGCGTTGGGATTTACGCACCCCCACCTCTGTGCACCCCCCTCCCCTTCGTATGCCCCTCTTGCCTCTGCGCCCCTCACCTTTCTGTGCCCCCCCACCTCTGTGCATGCTCTGTGCCCCCTCATCTCTGTGCACCCTCCTCACCTCTGTGCCCATCTCCTGCATCCCCTCACCTCTGTGCGCACTCCTCTCCTTGCTGTCCCCCTCACCTCTGTGTGCTCACTTCACCCCTGTGCCTTGTTTCTTGAGTTCCTGATTGCTTTGCCCAGGCTGGGCTGAGGAGGCCAGGAAAACACTTTAGTGTGTGAGGTCCCCTCCCCCTCTTTCCTCCTATGAACTCTGAGACTTGGTGGTAGGTGGGACCCAGGGCTGTTTTGACAGGAACGTGTGTGTCCTGAGCTGGGCCTGGCTGAGTGGGTATACACGTCCCTTTGAGCCTAAGCCTCTGCCACCTCCTCCACACAGCTCAGTTCACAGGCTCCCACAGCCCTCTGTTGGCCGTCCCTCGGCAGAGGTGAGCTAGCGAAGCCCTTTCTAATGAGCTGTTTGTCCTGCTCTTGTGACCTGTGAATCCCGTAGACCTCTTGTGACTTTCTAAGAGGATAATTAGGTGGTTCTCTCTTACAGCTGATCTCGGAGGAAGGGGTGGACAGCCTCAATGTCAAGGAGTTGCAGGCGGCGTGTCGGGCGAGAGGCATGCGGGCCCTTGGCGTCACCGAGGACCGACTCAAGGGTCAGCTAAAGCAGGTGTGTGACCCCAGGCTCCCCTCACAATTCAGCAACACCTGGGGATCTAGGGACCTAAAGCACTGAGAACGGAGAGTCCTTTCAATGTTTGGCCACGGGGCCTGTGATTTGGAGCCCAGCGGCAGCTCATCTGGAAGAGCAGGATGTTTCTGGAGAAGAGTCAGTTCACAACCTTAGCGGTTGTGCCCCACATACTCACCTGCCCTCTAGGGACCTAGTGAGGGTTGGTGCCGGTGTTCTTTCTCGTCTGCCCTTTAACTGAATTTTAAGGCCTTCATGTGTCACCCTGACCTTGATTTCTTTTTTCTGAGACAGTTGTCATTGTTAGCTGCTGTTAGCTAATTGTGACTCACGGCCATCCCATCTGTACAGAGCAGAACTGCTCCATGAGGTTGTCAAAGCTGTGACCTCTCAGTAGTAGATTTCCAGGCCTCTCTTCCAAGGCATCTCTGAGTAGACTCGAACTTCCAGACGTTGGGCTAATAGTTAAGCGTCTAAACATTTGTGTTGCTCAAGACCACTGCTCTCCTGATTGTTTTGTAGGCAGGTGAGGAGGAGGGGCATCTTGCCTAGTAATTGAGGCCAGGATTGCAAAAAAAAAACACAAACAAAAAAACCCCCAAACCCCAGCAGCCCATTGCCATGAGGTCAGCTGAATCCTTGTGGCCCTGTGGGACAGAGTAGGACTCTGTAAGCTGTTCTCTTGATGGAATTAGTGACCATATCTTTCCTTCAGAGCAGCTCATGGGTTCACACTGCTGACCTTTTTGGCTCGTGGACCAGTGCTTAGTCCACTGTACCACTAGGGCTCCTTGAGGCCAGGAAAGGTTTGGTAAATCATCTAGGCTTATCTCTTCCCTTCTGAGCCTACTCTTCTCCCACCATCAGCCTTCTCCCCTGGCCCCCATTCAACCAAAGCAGTGGGCAGGGTGGTGGCCAGCAGAGGCCAGGGTGGCTCTTCCATGAGTCTCTGCCCTGTGTCTTGAACCCCAGTGGCTGGACCTGCACCTGAACCAGGAGATCCCCACGTCACTGCTGATCCTGTCACGGGCCATGTACCTCCCAGACACCCTCTCACCTGCCGACCAGCTCAAATCTACGCTGCAGACCCTGCCGGAGATTGTGGTACGTGGATGGTGGCAGGGGGCCCCGAAACACTGAGCTCCTCAGCCCTGGCCTTCCACTTCTCTGCAGCCACTGAACTCCTCCCCACCTCCCACCTTTCCCTGGCTTCCCCTGCTTCCGCCTCGCCCTCCTGTGTAGTGCAGCCAGCGAGCTCCAGCTGAGGGAGTCCAATGTCAGCCCGCTGCTTTTGGGCACGTAGTCCTTACCGTAGTCCTTACACTGACTGCCTGGAGCCTCATCGCTGGGCTTCCTTTGGGTGTCAGGAAGTTGTTTCCAAACTCGGCAGTAGGTGACCGACTGCCTTCCCAGTCGCCACAGTTCTGGGGGGGTGGTACTGTGACGCCCTAGCGTGGCAGCTCAGTTGGGCCTGGGTCGGGTCCTTGTGGCTATTGCATGTGTGGGGGCCTCCGCCTTGGGAGATGGTGACTTGAGCCCCCCTCCTCGTAGGCGAAGGAGGCTCAGGTGAAGGCGGCTGAGGTGGAGGGCGAGAAGGTGGACAACAAGGCGAAGCTGGAGGCCACGCTGCAGGAGGAGGAGGCCATCCAGCGTGAGCAGAAGGAGAAGGAGTTGCAGAAGTTCACTGAGGTGGCGGTGAGTGTTGGCAGGGCTGCCAGCAGGGATACTCGGCCCTGTTGGCCCTGAACGGTGAGGCCACCATGCTCTGGGCACAAGCCAGTGGGTCACGTGCTGCTGCTCTGTTTGTGTGGGGACTGCCGTTTCGGGGTCCCGTAGGAAGGGCTCCCAGAGGTACTCAGTGCGAGTGTAGGCTGGCCTTGGCCTAGGCGGGGCTTGGGCTCTGTGCTGCAATGAGGTGTCGCAGGACGCCCCTCCCTG
This sequence comes from Chrysochloris asiatica, assembly GCF_000296735.1. Taxonomy (NCBI): domain Eukaryota; kingdom Metazoa; phylum Chordata; class Mammalia; order Afrosoricida; family Chrysochloridae; genus Chrysochloris; species Chrysochloris asiatica. The sequence goes on from NW_006408780.1 coordinate 1,268,164, forward strand.
GCATCCCTCCGGTTGTGCAGAGGCGGTGCCCTGGACTGCTCTCACCGACGGCAGCCTGGCTGTATCTAAGATCGAGTGAGGATGTGTTTGCTTTTACATTTTTCAAGACGGAGGTCTCTGAGAATTTCAAGATCCCAGGAAAGATCTAGAAACCCTCGCAGGGACAGTTGGTGATGAAATAGGGAACCTGGCCCAGTGTGTCTCCCTTGTTGCCAGTGCCTGTCAGTGCAGAGGGGCCAACTCCGGCACAAGCTGGGGTCACTGGGGGTTCCCTACTTGTTCTCAGCAAAAACACCTACATCTGGTTTAGGAGTCTCTGTGTATCTGTTACAATTAGGTTTATCTTACGTGTGAATGTAAGGGGACTGCACATCGTGCTGCCTTGCAGGGACGGGAGTGTGCACTGTGGTGCATTGGAAAGGGGGTATGTGCGCTGTGCTGTGTTGTAGGGGTGGGGTTACGCACTGTGCCGCGTTGCAGGGTGGGGGTGCGCTGTGCTGTGTTGTAAGGGTGGGGTTACGCGCTGTGCCGTGTTGCAGGGTGGGGTGGTGACCACTATTGCATTGCAGAAGGAAGTGGAGCCTGAGGTGGTGGCGGATGTGCCCCCTGGGAGGCCTGTGGTGGAGCCCCGGCCTGAAGTGCCTGAGGTGATCTTACCTGATGAGGTGCTAAAGGACACTGCCCCCGTCCTGGAAGGCGTGAAGGTAATAGCTGTGTGCCCCCCACACACACTACACGGTCTGAGGGAAGGGGAGGGCAGGGAACCAGGGAACCAACCAGTAGGAGTGTGACACACTGCGAGCGTCCCACAGTGCAGGGCGTGGGTGTGGGGCAGGGACAGGCTGACTAGGGTGGTGTTGCCGTGGGGAGTGGCTTGGACGGGAGTCATAGGACTGGCATAAGCGGACCGTGCTCGGGTGCTCTGAAGTGGAGGCGACAGGATCTCAGGGAGGTCAGATGTGAGTAAAGAGTTGGTTAGGGCTGGAGCGACTGGAAGGAGAAGCTGCCCAAACTGCTGGCTGGGCTTGTGTGCCCACAACACTCTGGTGGCCCCACCCTGCCTCCCCTTGCTCTGGATGACGGGCACGGATGGGCCCCTTGTCAGCTGGGCTGGGGCGGGGGTGCCAGGAAGAGAAGAGGAGGGGATAAGGCACTGTGGATCCCAGAGGTGCTGTGGGTGGGGAGGGCAGGGGACATGGTGGAACAAGGGCCTCCCAGAGCCAGCGAACCTCCTCTTGGAGCACAATGAGATATGTGTGTCCTGGTGGGCAGAGTGGGTTTCCTGGGCCTGGCTTGTCTAGTGGAGACCACCTCACTGGTGGCCCCAGGCTCACAGGAGTCACTCCTGAGACTGGACCCAGGAGACAGGCCTTACACAAACATGATGTCACATTTTATGGCCACCACACAGCTTCAGTGACACGATCCCTGGGCCTGAGCCACGGAACATTGGGTGCCCAAGACACTCTGAAGGAAGAGGGGGCAGGGACCTGCTCTGTCGTTAGTAGGGACTTGGGATAAAGCTGAAGGAACCCTGGTGAGATCGTGAATGACTGTAACCTTGGTACCCGCCGGGCCGCTCTGCCCTGTCCTGCCAGGTTGTTGGGAGTTGGATTTGGCATGACAGTGTGCATTGGATTTGGGGCGGTAAAACTAGGAGTTAGGGCAGTGCGGGGCTGCAGCCCAGGTAGAGCCTCGGGGCTAGGATGTGGTCATGGTGGAGCAGGTGTTGGCCAGCTAAAAAGGAGGGACCCTTGATAGGTTGGGACAGGACAAGGTGACTGTGGACACAAGCGGCGCCCATTCCCAGTAGCTTAAAATGGCTCCGTGAAGGGAAAACGTGAGAGCTCTCTGGAGGGTGTTAAAAGACTACCTTCCGGACTAAGATCGCCAGAGACTTCGTAAGAAGTACAAGCCTTTAAAAAATTGCAACCATGAAAAAACCAGGGACCTTGTTCCTATCTGCCAAGGCAAATGTGTACTTGGTCCATGTTGGGCAGCTGTCAGGAGTGGGAGGCATGTGGAAAGCCCCGTATCAGGGCAGGAGATCGTCCCCCAGAGACCCCAGGCCACAGGCTTCTGTGATGAAGTCTACTGTGAAGTCAGACGTGTAAGGAGGACGCAATTGCAGTACGACAATGGGGATGTTTTTCATCTCATTCTACGGAGCGAGTCTGGTCCAAACCACACATTGATGCATTGTGATGAGAGAAGAGAACTGCAGCCCACGTCCCTCCCAGACACAGATGGGATGGTTCTCAGGTCTCAGATGCAACAACAGATGAGAAGAGCAAGCGTGCTCTGGTCCCAGGACTACAAGCTGTATAAAGTCAAAAAATCCATCTATTCCGTAATGATCAAAGAACAGGATAAAGAGCATCCGCAGGAATCTGCCGAGTCAATTCCAACTCCCAGCAATCCTGTAGGACAGAGCAGAACCAGCTCAGAAGGTTTCTGAGGCTGGATCTTTACGGTGCAAACAGCCAAGTCTTGTATCCTGCATGGTGGCTGGTGCATTTGAACCATTGACTTTTCAGTTAGCTGTTGAGCAATTAACAGTTGCGCCACCAGGGCACCTTTTACAAAGTGACATAATTCTTAATGGTGATATGCACTCATGAGGGTGCCTGGCCACTTCTAGTAAACAGTGCACTGGAGGTTGTTGTAAGGTAGGGAAAAAAACAGACAGAGATTGGGAAGGGGAGCAGAAAAGTGTCTATTTGCAAATGACATGATCATATAAAATTCTTTTGTCCTCATTCGTATTTCTGTGTGCTAGTCATGGGCAGAAGGGACCAGTCCCTGGAGAAGGGCATCATGCTGGGTAAAGTGGAGGGTCAGCGAAAATGAGGAAGGCCCTCAGTGAGCTAGATCGACACAGTGGCTGCCACCATGGGCTCAGACATCACAACTGTGAGGCTGACCCAGGACTGTTCAGTTGGACACACGATTGCTATGGATGGAACTAATTCAACAACACCAACAACAGCAAGAATGAGCAGTCAGATGGAAATTGAAAAAATATAGATATACATACATATGTGTGTGTGTGTATAGATAATATTGGCAGCAGTACGAAAAAATACTTTGGAATACATTTTTTAAAAAGATATGCAGGGTTTGTATACTGAATACTATAAAGGTAAATTTACAAAGACCTACACAGGTAGTGATTTGTGGAGGATAATAACACATCGTTGTTAAGATGTCAGTTTCTTCCTCAAGTAATCTGGAGACTCAGGACTATCCCAATGAAAATCCTTACCAGGCTTTTTGTTGAAGATGATGAGCTGAATGTAAAATTCACTTGGAAAGGCGGGGGACCCACACTTGATCCAGAACAGCTGCAAACAAGAGCAAGACCAACAGCCGCATTGCCATAGCCACCTGACTTTAGGATTGAAAGCTGACGTGATGCTGGCGTGAAGACAGGTAAATAGATCAGTGGCACGGAAGAGAGCGTGTGTGTTGACACGGACGAGTGATTTTCTACAAAAGTGCCAAGTTCAGCAGGGAGAGGGCAATTTGTTGGAAAGCCACATGCAAAAACACAAAGCTGAATTCTTCCTTAACACAACGCATTCACAAGTTCACTCCAAATGGATCACAGCCGTGTAAGTATAAGAAAGTAATGCCATCAAAACTCCTAGAGAAAAGTTAATAAATACACCAAACCATTGCTGTTGAGTTGATTTTGAGTTCTAGAGACTCTAAAGGACAGAGTTGAACTGCCCCATAGAATCTCCAAGGCTGTCATCTTTATGGAAGCAGACTGCCGCAGCTGTCTCCCACAGAGCAGTGGGTGGATTTGAACTGCCAGGCAGCCATGTGCTTCAGCACTACCCCACCAGAGCTCCTAGGAGAAACTGCTTCTGCTGCTGTATGCCATCAAGTTAGTTCCCATTCATAGCAACCCTGTGTAGGGTTCCAAGGCTGTGAATCTTTACTGGAACAGAAAGCCTCATCTTTCTCCCGAGAAGCAGCTTGTAGATTAGAACTGCTGACCTTGGGTTAGTTACCCAACATATAACTCGCCAGGGCTCCATAGGAGAAAAACCTAGTGACCTTGAATTTGTCCTACATTTCTTAACTAGGACATAAAGAGCATGTTGTTAAGTACTGTTGAGCTGTTTTCTGACTCACAGCGACCCTGTTGGGGTTTCAGAGGAGTAACTAACTGGCAGGTTTGAACTGCTGACCTTGTGGTTCGCAGTCCCGTGCTTATCCTAAAAATCAAAATATCTGACTTCATCAAAATTAGGAACTTCGGCTTCAAAAAAATGCTTGTGGAAACAAAAAGGCAAATGATGGGCAGGGAGAAAAAAGTTCACAAAACAGAATAAGCTATCTGATGTATTCATAGACTGTACAAAGAGCTCTTACAGCTCAACATATTGAAAGGCAAATCATTCGCTTTTTTAAAAAGAGGGTCCCCAGATAGCCAGTGGGCCTGTGTATGGTGAACAGTATCACCACTCACTAGGGAAGCACACCACCCACTGGGAGGGGGCCTGACATCTAAGACAACGTTCCAAGTGCCCGTGTAGACTCAGGTAGACTAGGGCCCTCATGCATGCTGGTGGGAATGCCATATAAGCCAATTTGGGAAAGTGTAATAATTACCTAAAACGTTCAACGTTGGCATACCACGTGACCCAGTCACCTATTCCTGGTAGTTCCCTACGGCTTGCCGATGAATGTTCCTGGCTCTTTTATTTATAATCATTGAAAACTGGCGATGAGGTAAGTATGTCAAAAGTAACAGATAAGCAAAGCCTGGCAGAGCCTTACAACGGAATACTACTCAATAATGACTAAGGAACACTCCCCGGCTGGCTGCTGTACGGGTCCATTTATCTAAAACTCTAGAAAACTGAGTGACGGGGCAGGTGAGTGGCTGCTTGACTGAGGGCAGGAGGGAGAAATCACAGTGCGGGCACAAGGAAATCTTGGGGGGTGATTGAGGCTCACTGCTGGACTGGGATGGCTTCACGCATCCGTACGTAAGCCTAAGCAGGTCAGCACAGTTCCGTGCGAGAGGCCTGGGGACTTGAGGTGTGTACCCTGAACTGGACTCTGGGCCACATGTGTCCCTTGTGCATCTGACGTTCCTGTTACTGACACGTCAGCAGTGAGCACCTGTGTAAAGTGCCGTGTTGACTGCCGTGCTCTCTGTGACTCTGAATGGAGAGCTCAGCTGGAAACACTGTCAGGTGCCTGTCTTCACTGAGGGTCTCCTTTGCTGACGTCTCAGGGGGAGGAGATCACGAAGGAAGAAATCGACATCCTCAGCGACGCCTGCTCGAAGCTGCAGGAGCAGAAGAAGTCCCTGACCAAGGAGAAGGAGGAGCTGGAGGTGCTGAAGGAGGACGTGCAGGACTACAGCCAGGTGAGGGGCCAGGAAGTGGGATGGTGTGCTGACCTCAGGCCTGCGTCCGCTTTGTTTCTAAATGGGGGGTGCACACAGTAAAAACACTCAGCTGCCCACCCACAGGATGGAAGTGGAGTCCACCCAGCTCTGCTCCTCAGAAGAAAGGACTGGCGATCTGTTTCTGAAAAATCAGCTCTCACACACACGGGGGCGCTGTGGGTTTGGTATCAAATGAGTGTCTGGCCACTTCAGAGTGTAGATGGCATTTTCACTCATGATTACCCGGGAGACTTCACTCGTAAGTCATAGTTCTCTTTGTCTCTCTTTTTAAATTAAAATTAAAAAATGTTTCTGACATTTCTAAATATTGCTTTTAGAACTGACTTAAAGAGTTCTTTGTTCACACTCAGCAGGGGAAGTTGGCTAAGTTTGCAATTGGTAAAAATACGGCATCCTTTTCTGGGTACCCCCCTAGTTGAGTCCTTGCCCTGCCCTTTCTGTCCTCCCCTGCTCTGCCCCTTGATGTTTGCTGCTGGGTAGAACTCATGAGGGATGCAAGAAGACACCTGGACTTACTGATTCTTTCATTCGTTCGTGCATTTCTTACCCCTTTATTGTGATTTGTGTGAAAGTTTACAGAGCAAATTGGTTTTCCATTCAGCAGCTCATGGATATTTTGTTTCTTGACATTGATTACAATCTCCACAGAATGTAGCAGCAGTCCTCTCCCTTCCTCCCGTGTTTTCCTGTTTCCATTCATTCTTTTCCTTTCCTTTCCTTTCCTGCTTTCTGAGTTTATCCCCAGGCCAATGCTGCCCTTTGGGCCCCTGTGCGTTAGTGTTACTGATCCCCTGTGCTCTTGTCTGTTGTTTTTCTGAATGTGAGCCATGGGGGTGCTTCTGGAAGCTTCTCATTTCTTACATATTTTTATTTTTAAAATTTATTTTGTTGTTGTTGAGAATCTACACAACAGGACATACATCAGTCCCACTGTTTGTAACGATTCAGTGGCACTGGTTGCATTCTTGGGTTTTGCCAGTGTCCTCACCCTCCTGAGTTGTTCACCTCCATTCCCATAAGCTCACTGCCCCTAAGGTTCCCATATATGTGAGCATAATGCTTAGGCCATACTCGTTTATTCTCTGACAAATAGGAAGAAACTTGAGTTTCAAAACAGATTTCGTTTCCTTGACTAAGAAAACAATGTTGGAGTCTACAAAAATAAAAACAAATTTGAATGATAAATACACACAAACGGCAACTTTCCGTGGTAGGACTCAGTGGATTTCCTGTTTCTTACAGAACTTGGAACTTTCCATGTGCATGATGCCAGTTTGGATTAAGTTAATTCGTCCTGCAAGAAACTTTTTTTTTTTTTTTAAAGAAAAATCACTGGTTTACTGTATTTTGCATATTGAATAATACAAGACTTTAACAAATTAAACATACATCATGTAGAACCCCTGGTGGCACTGCAGGACAAGCACTGGACTGCTACCCCCAAGGTTGGCAGTTCAAACTCTCCAGCATCTCTGAAGGCAAACCAATGAGGCTGTCTGCTCCTGTAAAGATTTGCAGCCTCTGAAACCCTGTGTGGCAATGGGTGGGTATACATCATATCACATGGGAGGGAAAATGCTAGAAAGATACAACGTGCTGGTTCATTAAGAAGAACCAGACCATGTGCTCCAATGTACATTACATTCTTGTTGTTAATGCCATCGAGTCAGCCCCGACTCACAACAACTCTGTATAGGGTTTCCGAGGAACAGCTGGTGAGTTTGAACCGCCGACCTTGTGGTCCAGTGCTTATCCTATGGTGCCACACCAGGATTCTACTACATTCTTAGAGGACCCTTAAGCTTTGTCTGTGGGCCCTTTTTTTTTAAGTTCTCTAAAATTCTCTGCCCTGCATGCACCATGTTGTAGTATTTAAACACCTGTTGTTTTATCATCTTGGGTTCTTCTTTTTATGTTTGGTGGGTTTTTTTGTTTTGTTTTTTCTTTTTTTAAGTGGTGGTGGTTTTTCTTTTTTAAGACAACCTTCTTCAAAACATAAAATAATCTTGTTAGGATTTGCAAGAGATCAAGAAAGAACTCTCAAAGACGGGCGAAGAGAAGTTAGTGGAGGAATCTAAAGCCAGCAAGAGACTGACCAAGCGGGTTCAGCAGATGATCGGGCAGATCGATGAGATGATCACTCAGCTGGAGACGGAGCAGGAGGCCGGCAAGCTACCATCCAGCCAGGCCTCGCCCACGGGGTGAGTTCAGGACCTGGGGGCCAAGCCGGGGAACTTCTGACTGGGAAAGCCACGCCATAGCTGATACTGATAGGGGGCCTGCTGACTCCAGAGTTCACATCTTAACTTCTGTGCTGAGCTGCACTGTGGACCCAGCGTGGTTCTAGTGGAACCAGGCTTTACCTGTGACTGGCACCACCAGCCACACCTTGATGACCACCTTACCGAAGTACAGTTGACGTTAGAACCACATGGCCCACCTTACCGAAGTACAGTTGACGTTAGAACCACATGGCCCACACGTATGTGGGCTTTTTCTCCTGTTGCTATTGCAGTGAACTCAAGTGGCGAATGTTAAAAATGCTGCCCGACACCAGTCCTCTGGGCCTCTGCTCTAGAGAGATGGGCTGCTCCCACAGAGATGCATGATGAGGACGTGCGGCCTTTTAAACAGCCACGACTCCTGTGCTCCCCTCAGTAGCAACAGGAGAAAAAGTCCACGTGTGAGGGGCTTGGGAGGCTCAAACCCCTGTGATTCCAAAAGTAATCTCTTCTCTACGTGTCCCTATCCCCCAACACCACTGTCCCAGCTGCCACCAGCTCTCGCCTGGGGGAGCCTCAGTTCTGGCCCCTCTGGGCTCCCTTCATCTCTCTCCAAGCTGCAGCCAGATGAAGCTTTCCTGAATGTGTACGGGGGTGCCTGGCTCCCCTGTCAGCCCTGGCATCTGCCCCTGTCATGCTCCAGCCCAGGCCGCATGGGACACACCTCTTTCCTCTCCCTGAAGCTCCACACCCACATGGGTAGGGAGTGTGTCTCCTTTGGGTCCCAGGCAGCCGGCATTTCCTAAGGCTGCATTCAGCATTTGCAGCCACAGTAGCTGGCCTGCGGAGAATACTTCCGGGGCCCGGCGCTGGGCCCTCCACTCCTCGCCTCCCATGGCCTTCCAGACCCCTGAGGCAGGTGTCGGGCAGGCCAGCTCCACAGCCCCCTCCTGACCACTTACCTCCCTGACCCTGCTCGTCCTCCAGGTCCCTGCTCATGGATGCCTTCCTCCACCCCCAGACGAGGTCAGTGTCCCATTTGGCTTAGCCTGCCGCGCTCTTGCGTGTCCGCCCCCCCATTCCCTGTCCCCTGTCATTCCAAATCCATGGTGCCGGAGGGCACGGGCCTGGCACTCAACGCCTCTGTGGGACCCCAGCCCTCTGGCTTCAACCAGTGGCGAGGCCAGGCGAGTGGAGGCTGGTCCCTCAGATGGAAAGCATCCAGCCAAGCAGAAAAGGTGGTCTCTAATCTGTCTGGCCGTGGGAGAGTCCTGAGGAGGCCGCCAGGGTCTGTTCCACTGCCTGACCCCGGCCCCATGGCAGGCTCTGCTTCCCCCAACCCCTAGGGAGGACTTCATCAGTGTCACCGAGCTCATCAGTGCCATGAAACAAGTGAAGCACATTCCTGAGAGCAAGCTGCTAAGCCTGGCCTCCGCACTGGATGAGAACAAAGACGGCAGGATCGACATCAACGACCTCACCAAGGTGGGTGGCCGGGCCACTCGGCGCAGACCACAGAGGGCAGGAGTGTGGATGGGCTGGTGGGGCAAGCTCACTTGGCACCTGGCTCTTCTTTCCTGAGCCGGGTTCTGAGTGCCCTTCCGCGTGGGTTCCAGGGAGCAAGATGTCCGAGCTGGACGCTAGCCCACCTGGGGGACTGCGTGCAACACATTAGTGAGCCACCTGCTTTCTGACAGGACACCTGGCTGTTCCCATTCCCAGCAAGGCTCCGGGGCCACAGAAACCACGGTGCAGGGAGGCTCTCACCCCTGAGGGAGGCACCCTTGGGTTCCACACAGGTTCCCTGCTGCCCGCGCAAGCTCAGTCAGCCAGCGCCTCTGTGGGGGAGGCAGAGGCAGAGCGCCTGTGTGCACCTGGCAGAGAGGCCGGAGCCTCCCTGAGCGGCCTGTGTCTCTGCCTGTGAATGCAGATGCTCGAGCTGATTGACAAGGAGGACGTCCACATCTCCACCAGCCAGGTGGCTGAGATCATGACGATGCTGGAGAAGGAGGAGAAGGTGGAAGAGAAGGAGAAGGCCAAGGAGAAGGCTGAGAAGGGAGCCGCCGAGGTGAAGAACTAGGCACTGGGGTGGGGCTCCCACCCAGCCTGTGCCTCCACCACCCTCCCCTCCTCTCGGCACCACGCCACACCGTCGGCCCACAGCCCATAGTGATGATGGCGTGAGGTGGTTGCTTAGTGACAAATCTAGTGTTTTTCTGGAATAAATCAGAAACTTCCATAATCAGGTAAATTTTAATTTTCCATCATTCCATGAAGATCCCATCAGTCTGGACCCTGCACCCCTCCTGGGATCTCCTGCAGGGAAGCGGCCCTGCCCTGGAGCCCAGGTGGGCAACCTGCCGGTGTCACAGCCATACCCAGACTCCCAGCTCTGAGGCATGCAGGGGCAGGAGAGCTGCCCAAGGGATGCATTTGAGTAGAAACTCTATCAAAATAGCCCTGCTCAGCTCTGAAGAAGCCACTTGGATGAGTCTGTGGACTTTTGATTCCTAAATGTCTGTGTAAATACGACTTGGTCATGTGGATTTTCAGTCAGACCTGTGTAAGGAACACGAGACGTGATGGTAACAGTTGCACTCCCGGGGTCTCCGTCATGTGTACCCCCTCTTCACCTTTGGTTTCCACCTAATGCTTCAGCCAGTTCATTCACTGTCTGCTGAACTTGGGAGGCTTCCTAATGTCATTCTGCTCCCACTCACTGATGAAGCACTTGAGAATTGAGCGTTTCCAGTGTGAGTAATTGATTGTGTGCTGGTTTTAAGAAGTCTTCTATTGTAGATCGTCTGTTTTCACTGTGACCCTGGGTGGTTGATTTCTCAGGAAGGGGTGGACAGACGCTCTGAGGGGCCCTGAGTGGGTGCACCCCTTGAGATCTTTTGAGTTCCACTCCCCAGCACAGTGGTGTGTCTTGAAACACCCACTTTTGGCCTCTGTGGTTTCTTAGGTAACATTTAGACACCGTAGGCCCCAAGGAGGGTGTACAGGATGGCAGGTCGTCATTCCCTCCCGGCTTTCCAGATTGCTTTAGAACCAGCAGCTACTGGACCTACAGCCCTGGTGACCACCTGGCGTGAGACCACTGAGTCACCGGTAGAGAGAGGTAGCACCCTGGGGTGACACAGTGTCTCCGCGCTGTCCCTCGTGCCAGCTGCCTCCCCCACAGTGACTGCTGCAGTGTGGAGAGGCCCCCCACGCCTCCCACAACTTCACGGCAGACCAGTGCTGACATAGGAGTGTGACAAGCATAGGAATGGAGGCCATGGGGGTCAGATCGGCCAGGAAGTGGGGAGAGGGGCCTGGAAGGCAGAGCCTGGAAATGACTTGAACCCTTTTTTTCACGTGGCCGGTAAAGAAGAGGCTTTACAAAATAGGAACAGGATGGTTCACGTAAACCCATGTAAAGGATTCCTTGGATCCTAAAGGTTTTTATACGTCAATGATTTGAAAGTTTCGACGGGTCCTTAGTATTTATATTATTTTAAACTCACTTTTAGTAGCCTGGTTTTCCGCTGTAAAAGTGTACTTACCTTTTGAAAATAAGCTTTGCAGTTGCCAAATGTGCCCGACAAGACAAAAGCAACTTTTCTTTCAAACCGTGTGTCTTTGTGTGGGACCTGCTTTGGCGATCCGGTGTGCCATGTCCTCCTCGTCAGTTTGGCCAGGCATACCACCTCTGCCGTTCCATCCATCTCCTGTCTACCCTGGCTGCACACGGGACTGGGTGCCGTGCATTTTTCTCTGCTCCAGACTTCCCCACACACCTGCCACCATCTTTCCCCATGGACCAGAGAATGGAGGAGGGGTGTCATGTGATGAGATGATGCTCTCAAGCTTAGTTAAGAGAAAGGCTCTATTCTACGTGGAAACGTTGCTCAGTTTTAATAACCATGTGAGTGGTCTGAGACGAGCACTCTCCCCTTGTCATTCTGTGTTTTCACTGGACCAGATGTTATTGATTAGCCGACCTGAGTTCACAGGTGCTGGTGTGTGTACAACAGTGGGCCTGGGAATGAGCGTAACGAAGGTGGCCTCCGTGTGGTGTCCAGGTGGCTGGGCTTCCTCTGCCTTTTTAGCCGGAAGCCGAAATGGAACTTTTAAAAACACGTTTCTCTTCCACTCCACCTCAATGACCCCCCTTTTTTTTTAAGTAGGGAATCAGAAAACTGACGTGGGGCTTTGAGCATCATTATGGAAGCCAGATTCCATACTTTTATAAACGAAGGGCCCCTTGGTAATTTTTGGAAAACAACCTCGCCACCAGAGGTTCTCCAAGTGCAGCCCTGTGGGGAGACTCGGGAAATGCCAGGTTCTCTGCCCACCCAGGCCCGAGGCTGGGCATCACCACCTTTTTAGTAAGAGTGTTTTTATTAAAATATCTAATGAATGTAACAGCTCAAAGTATCTCTCTGGGATGTGACACAGAAGAAGTCAGGGCATGAAATGTCCAAGTTGTCATGGTGTTGGCTCAGTGGTGATGGGAAGTCAACTCTAGAAGGAGCCTGGCTGCCTTGGACTGCCCGGCACGCTCCGTTAACCTTCCAGCTCCTTCTGTGGGCTCCTGGCTCGTGTGACCTGTCCCCTCTTGTTCTGTACTCCACCCTGCTGCCTGCCCCTGTGTGTGGTGACGATGGAATAAAGTGATACCTGGATTAACCTGCCTGCCGCGTCGGGATGGGGTTTCTTGTCTGGGCTCACGAGCCACTGTTGCCTGTCTTGGGCCTCCCCTACCTGAGTACTCTGGTGCTGGCGCAGAGGCTCCTGGGACCCAGGCTCGGGCACACAGATTGCCTGCTGCCTTGCCTGAGACCACGGGCCTGTTGGGTGTGGTACCAAGTTAAGGCCCTGGCCAAGTAGTGACCCTCCTGAGGTACAGATTAGCCCTTTCTTCTAAAGTCCTGTGGGTTCTTGGCAGTGGGGGGAGGGGAAGAGCAACAGGGCCAGGTCAAGGGGCAACTTGGGAAAGGTGGGACACTCCCCAGAAAGCCGAAGAGTCATGCTGGGTGGTATACAGCCTGGAGGTGGGCTGGACACGGCCCAGGGAGCCCCATTCATGGGCTTGCTTCTACCCACTGTGTCCTAGAGGGGCAGATAGTGGGACCCAGCCCACAGCTTTGAATGCCAAGAGGTGGGGCGCTCAGTCTGGCTAGGAAAGGTGAACAAGGAGACCCTTGAGGGGCTGCCAGAGAGAAGGTCTCCCTGTAGCAGAATGGGAACCCTGGACTCATCCTCAGCCCTCTCCAGCCGCCTTTGAGGGCAGAGCCCAGGATTACCATCCTCTGTCTTGGGGGGTCTCACCCCTGTGAGTCACTGTTACCACCAGCACAGGGCTCTTCGCCCCCTGCCGAGGTTCCACCCTATTGTGACCTCTGCCCGGCATTGCCCTCTCCCCCTGCTAGGTCCCACCACTGGGGACCATCACTGCTGTCCACCAGGCCTGCCACACTCCATGAGCACACCCTACCTTCCCCATCTTCCTTTCCCAGGGCCCCCTTGCTGCCACCCTGCCTGCAGTTCTCCATCTTGCAGCAAATCCCAAGCGCCGGGTGGGGTGCAAGGGATGCTACGAGCAGCTGGCCCTCCCCCCACGGTCCTGCTTCTGCAGGTGAGCGAGGGCAGAGAACTACCTTGGCACATGCCCTTGGCTCCTCCACTTGGTCCCTGCCCCTGTCTGCTCTGTCCAGACTTCTGCCACCATTTCAGCCTCTGGACTGCGGAATGCTGTGGACAGAGCTTCCTGGAAGCTGTTTTCTAATTTGTCTTCCTGAAAACACCCCACCAAGGTGCAGAGCTGAAGAACAGACAGAAGTGGCTGTTAACAAGGACATCAAAGCCCACAAGCCAGGGAGACTATGAGAACAGACTGTTTCCCTGTTTCTTCCTATGAAAATACCGAAGGGAAAGAGAAGAGTGAAGCTAGTAGCTTCCTGCCTTCTTAGAAAGAAATCTAGACTGATGGACGCAGACATGCTGGAAAGTGCATACTCCACACTGCAGGCCCCCAATGCTGCCTCAAGCAGTCAGCCTCCTCCCAGGAGGGCAGACTTAACCCATAGGACACTGACCAGCAGCCCTGCAGAAAGCCAATGGCGGCCTGAGATTGCAGGAAACTCAAGAAATGCTGACAGACCTATCAGAGGTCCCAGCTGGATTCAAACGACGTAGACTGAGGGATAGCATTGCTCAGATTGATCTTTACTGAGCGCAGAAAATACCAGAAATAGGTTTACCTGTGGTTTATTGACTACTTTGTGGCTCATGACAAGCTATGAACAGCATTGTGGGAAATGAGTATTCCAGGACACTTAATTGTGCCCATGAGGAACCTGTACATGTACCACAAGGCAGTTGTTCAGAGCTAAGGAATACTGAATGGTTTCAAATTAGGGAAGGTGTGCACCAAGGTTGAATTCTTTCACTATACTTATTCAATCTGCTGAGCAAATGATACAAGAAGCTGAATTATATGAAGAAGAACATGGCATCAGGACTGGAGGAAGACTCATTAACAACCTGTGATATGCAGATGATACAACCTTGGTTGCACCTCAATGTAAAGAAAACAAAAGTCCTCACCACCGGACCAATAAATAGCATCAAGATAAATGGAGAAAAGATTGAATTTTCCAAGACTTCATTTTGCTGGAATCTACCATCAACACATGGAAGCATCAGTCAAGAAATCTAACAATGTATTGCATTAGGTAAATCTGCTGCTTCGGATTTCTTTAAATTGTTCAAAAACAACGTTGTCAGTTTGAGGAGGAAGCTGTGTTTGACCCAAGCCATGGTATTTTCAATGCACGGGAAAGCTGGACAGTGAATAAGGAAGACTGCAGAAGAATTGATGCATTTGAGTTACAGTGTTGGAGGAGACTATTAGACCATGAACGGCACAAGAACAAATAAATCTGTTGCAAGAGGTAAAGTCAAAATGCTCCTTAGAAGCCAGGATGACCAGACTTCATCTTTCATACTTTGGACATATTATTAGGAGGGACCAGTCCATGGAAAAGGGCATCATGCTTGGTAAAGTGAAGGGTCAGTGAAAAAGAGGAAGACGCCCAACAAGATGGATTGGCACAGTGGCAGCATCAGTGGGCTCAAGCATAACTGTGAGGTCTGCACAGGACCGGGTAGTGTTTCGTTCTGTTGTGCATAAAGCTGCTATGAGTCGGTAGCGACTCAGCACCTACTAACAACAACAAAGAGACATGGGTGTTGCAGATGGCTAACATGCTGAGCTGTTCACAGAACTGTTTTGAGTCCACCCAGTGATGGATGCCTCAGAAGATCTGCCAAAAACTCAGCCACTGAGCACAGTTCTACTCTGACACACACGGGGGAGCCATGACGCTAGTTTTGGTTTCAAGAGCAATGGCCCGCTGAGTGGCGGACAGATTGTTTCCCGGTAAGGTAAAACGGCGCGTAGTGGTTACGAATCAGGCTGCTAATCTCATGGTAAGCAGTTCGAAACGACCAGCTGTTCTGCGGGAGAAAGATGAGGCTTTCTGCTCCTGGTTAAAGATTTACAGCCTCGGAAACACTATGGAGGGTCGTTATGAGTCGCAACTGACTCCACGGCACTGAACAACAACAAGGTAAGGGCACTTGGGGAAATCGATAATGAACCAGGTATTGTGTGAAAGTGGGCCTGACTCGCTGTGTGGGAATGTGTCTTTGTTCTTCAGAGATGCCCGCTAAAACCCTTATGTCCAGATGGTTCCAGAACATACTCCCATATCTCCTCACCCTCCAGTAATGGGATAAAATGATGGTGACTAAAGGTGGAGGTTGGGGTCCGTCAGCCCCTGACTCCTCCCTCCACCCCTTTTAGAGGTTTAAATGTTTCACAATAAAAGGCTGGGTGCAAATTCCGAAAACCACACTAGGTCCAGGGGCCAGAAACGAACATCAGGAAAAGGAAGCCCCCAGGAGGGAAAGGCATTTTGGGGAAGCCAGTCCAGTCCAGGTGGAGTCTGAGAACGGGGGTCCAGTGCTTAGTAAGCACCGTGCCAGCTCAGGGCTAGGTCAGACTCCACCAGCTAAGGGCTAGGATCTTAGATGGAGAGATGCGGAGTGCAGTGCGGCCACAGGAGAATTCGGGCAGTAAAGATGGCAACAGGGCTCAGCAAGTGAGAGGCGGGGCGGGTCCCCGAAGGAATAGCCTAAGCCGGAGCCAATCAGGTGATGGACAGAGTCGGGGGCGGTGCCACCTGCCCCAGGGCCCGCCCCGCTCTGGCTTTGCGGGCGCACAGCCCTGCTGGATCCGAGCCCGTTCTGGCAGCGTCCCGCGTGGGTGGGGAACAGCCCCAGGACCTGGCCCCTGCGGTCCCCAGGCTCACCCGGGCAGAGGGGCCGAACGAGGAGGCGCTCGGTGGCTATACCCCCCAATCCCTGCGCTCCGAACCCGCATTCCGCCCGACGTCGGGAATGTGGGCCAAGGTCTGGGCGCAGGATGATAGTCACGGTGCATGTTCACAGCACGGGAGGGCGGCCACAAGTGGGCGGAGGGACCTGACTCAGCGGGCAGGAGGCGATTGTCTGCGTGGACTGGGCATTTGGTGGAATCTGTTATCCTGGACTGAAACCCACCGCTGGCCCTCCCCACCTGGAAAGGAAGTGGGAATAGCAAGAGAGCTTCTTGGCTCATCCCCCCCTTTGGGGTTCCGCCCCCACCTTGCTCCCTCATAGGGAGGGGGTGCACCTGTGGCTAGTTGTTAGAACCTCAGCATCTAGCCCACAAGAATCAGGAGCAGCCCAGACATCTGTGTGTGTGGCGAGGGGTGGGGTAGAGTAAGAGATGCTAGTCGACCACAGATAACCTCCAGCTCCACAGGGGACCTGAGACAACCCTCCAAGGGCACCCCTGGAAACCTACCACTCTCCAGCCCCAGTGGAGTGACAAGGCCCCAAGAGCCAGCTGGAGAGCCACAGGGCCCAGATTATCAGCATCCACCAGGGGGCGCTGTATGTCCACAGCTCTTCCTCCTGGAACTCCTGAGGCTGGGATACCTTGGGGTCCCAGTTCTCTAGAGCCCTTGGTGTGTCTGCCTTGGCAGGACTCTACTGTGGGGTCCCATAGATGCAGGTAACAAAGACCACCGGAGACTTCCAGTGCCACATGCAACTGGTCATACAGGACCTCCCTTCCTTTAGGATACATCCACTTATGTTGGGGTACCCCTAAGGCATGACCCAAGCAGTTGGTCCCTCTTGAGCCCTTGGGGAGAACAGTACCTTCCTCTGGGACCCAATGGTTACTGTTCCCTCCACTCTGGTGGCCCTCCCCAGAGTGAACGAAGGAACCCACCCAGATTCTCAGGACACCCAGATGCCTGATGACAGGAAACAAGAAACCGGAGCTGAGGTTTGAACCAGTCGTCTCTTTATTTTTTGGAAACTCTGCCTGCCAGGTTAACAAAAGCAATCTGACAACTTTGGCCCTGAGATCTGAATCTGAGACTGCCTGAATCGCTTGCCCTGCGGCAGCCAGCTCAAGAACACAGGGACAGCCACCCAGATGTGGACACCCATTAACAGTACAAAAAGTAGCAAAACAGAATTTTGTGGATCTCTCTCCCAAGTTTTGAAAAGGTAGCAGCCCAGGCTATAAACATCTAAAGCATTGCGTAAGAAGTGTTAAGTCTACAGCAAATATATCTTGTAAAAACTCAATAAATTATATATATAAGCTTGTAACATCTAATAACATCTGAACCTGCGTACAGGGCCAGCCCCCTTGCTGGAAACTGCCCACACCCAGAACAAGCGGCAAGCAGAACCTGTATGAAAATCCCAACTCATCTGGAAGTCCAAAAAAATTAATCTAAGAAAAACTCCTGCAGAAATCTAAGTCCCCTGGCAAAGAAAATAAAATATCCTCCCTGGAATTACTTCAAAGGAAATGATATTTGAGGGGGCCAACTCTAGCCTGGAGGGGGGGGGGGGCAGGCTGTTTGCAGGGACCCTGCGCCCACTGCCGCGTGTACATTCTTACGATCCCTGTAAATGCGGCATAAATTCTCTCCGTTAATAACTTAAATTTTAAAACTCTGCCGTTTGGCTCGCTAAACATTACAAACATGGCATGGAGAAGGATTCGAGGGTTGATAAATAGCTGTACAAATATACAGTCCAGGTACAATTTTTAAAACAAAACTGTGATAGCAGGTAATTGCCTTATTCTTAGAATGTCTGCATCCCCCATGGGGGCCTCACCCACTGGGGCACCCCCTCCTGCATCCCCAGGGTCCTGGGCCTCAGTTGTACCACCAGCCTTTTTTTCTTCCATATAGATATTTATATATATATTTGTATGTATATATCTCATATACACGGCATTTATTTATATAAATGTACACGCGCTTCTGGAATAAACCTTCGGGTAGAAGTAAAGGCTTTCCTGCTTTCAGGTACCCGTAATTTCAGTCTCTAGGGGACAGGGTGAAGAAAGTAGGGAGGCCTGGAGACTGGGGGGCCTACTCACCGACACTCACCCCCAGCCCACCCCAGGTTCAAAGTGCCACTTGGCAGGAGGCCCATCTCATGGGAGGGGCTCACTCCAGGCTCAGCTTTAGGCAGGGGAGGCGCTGAGGCAGGCCCACCCTGGATGCCCACCCAAGCCCGGCCTGCCCCGTCACATGCCCAGGGGGTGGTTGTGGGAACAGAGAGCAGTCTGGTCCCATTGCCCACCCGCCCCAAGTGGCTCTACAGGGAGCCTCCATACATTCTACATTGAATCCATCCACAATGAAGGTCTCCCGGATGTTTCAGGCATAGGTGGCACTGGGCAGGAAGGTCTCGAATAGCAGCGTGGGGACCCCGAAGGGAACTCCACACCTGAGGGCCGCAAGATTCTCTCTCTCACACAGACACACACACGCATACTCCCACATACGCACAAAGGTTCTGTCTGTCTGTCTATCCATCCGTACTGGTGCCCAAGCCCGGGCCTGGGCCAGTGGGCCCCAGTAATGGACTGCACATGGCAGTGGCTGAAGGGGGCTGGGTCTCACATTGGTGGGGGGGTTGGCCAGATGGCCCTTCACGTCCGAGGGGCCCCGCTGCTGGGGGGCGCGGGCAGCAGTAGGTCATGGGCAAACACGGAGTCATCACCCGAGGAGCCGGAGCTGGGCGTGTCCTGGCCACCAGGTGAGTACTGTTCGAAGGGTACTGACAGGTCCAGGTATTCCTGTAGGCAGGGAGCCGTCAGAGCTGCTGCCCCATGACCCCCTTCCCACCACCTGCCCTAGCTCAGGTCTGCGCCACCCCTCAATGTGGCTTCTCCAGGCTTGGTACTCACATCAGTGGACGTCACAGTGAGAACCCGGTCCAGGTCCTCCACCAGCTGCTTGAAGGTGGGCCGCTGCGAGGGCACAGCGTGCCAACACTCACGCATGATCATATACCTGGCAGGGACAGCGTGCTCAGTCACCCCATGCTCACCCAGCCTGCAGGCCTTCACCCCCAAGCTCACTGAGCTCAGCCGCACCCTCACCCTGCCCTGCTCTGCCAGCCAGTGGGGCCCGTGGAGAGGGGTGAGCTCACAGGTCATGTGTGCAGTTGGCTGGCTTGTCCATGCGGTGACCTTCCTTTAGCAACTTGAAGAGCTCCTCCACCGGAATGCCAGGGTACGGCGAGCCCCCCAGCGTGAAGATCTCCCAGAGCAGGACACCAAAGGACCAGCTGCCAGAGTGGGGCCAACGTGCCATCAGACGGCTAAAGCGGGAAGGGTACTGCCCGGACCCCCAGCTCCTCTCCCCAGAACAATATGCCCCCACACAGCTCCCCCTCCCCCCGGGGCCTGGAAGAGACACGCACACATCACTTTGATGGGTGTAGACTCGATCAAATAAGGCCTCTGGTGCCATCCACTTCACGGGCAGCCGGCCCTGGAGGGGAGACAGAGAGTATGTTTAGCTTCCTTCCAGGTGGCCTCCTGACCAAGGGCCTTGTCTGCCCACCTCCCCACTGCCAGTTGGCTGTTCCCCTCTCCCTCCCTGGACTAGGCTCACATTGGTGGTCTTCTTGTAGTAGTCCAGGTTGTGCACATCCCGGGCCAGACCAAAGTCAGCGATCTTCATCACGTTGTCCTCTGTCACTAAGACATTTCGGGCTGCCAGATCCCTGTGGATACACTGGGACAAGAACCAGGGGCTAAAGCCGGCCCCTCTCATCCCCATCTGCTTTCTCCAAGACCACCTCCATGGTCCCCACCCCACAACCCCATCCTGGGGTCCTTGCCTCCTCCTGCTCACCTTCTGGGAGGCTAGGTATTCCATGCCACGAGCCACCTGGTAGGCACAGGACACCAGGTCCTTGAAGGTCAGCTGCTCCTCGGGCAGCTTGCAGGTATCGAAGGAGTAGTCCATGCCCGGGGGCCGCCGCGCCCGCAGATACTCCCGCAGATTGCCTTTGGCTGCATATTCCACCAGCACGTACAAGGGCCCTGCAAGTCCCACCCATCAGAGGAGAGCAGGGTCCAGAAAGGGAGAGCCCCTGGTCACCTGCTTTTAGGGACCCGGTTTCCCCGAAAGCCTGGTACCTACCGCCCTGTGTGCAGGCCCCCAGTAAGTTGATGATGTTTTTATGTTTGCCAATCATCTTCATCATTTCCATCTCTGACACAAGATCCGAGAGGTCCTTGTCTGTGGCATCGTCTACTCGAGGAAGAAGGGAGTTCAGTGCCTGCTGCCTCCTCCGGCCCCCAGCTCTGACACAGTCTACCCACCCCCCATCTCCCACAGCCTTCCCTTCTCACCTTTCAGCATCTTCACAGCCACGGTGACAGGTTTGGCAGTACGCTCTTTGTCAATGCCGATGGCCTCCGCCATGACCACTTGGCCAAAACAGCCCTCCCCCAAGGGCTTGCCCAAGGTCAGCCTGGTGGAAGGAGCAGGAGGCAGGATGAACCCTTCCATTTTCCCCTAGCCCTGCCACCTCTGGGAAGCCCTCCACATTCAGCCTCCAGACAGGGCCCCTACGTCACGGATACCTTCTGCTGGCCTGGCCTCCTCCATGCATCTATGTCCTCTGTGTCCTGACTTCCAGTTGACTCTGTCACCACACCACAAGACCCTCCACACCACAAGACCCCACCCCATAAATGCCCGTGTCCCTCACCCCTTGCTCAAGTCGGGTCCTGTAGCCTCATTCCCCTACACACCCTTCCCCCATCACTGTCTGCCCAGATTTCCCCACCACAAATGACTCGCACTGACCGGGCCCGGGACAGTTCCCACTTGGGATCAGCAGGCAGCTCAAGTTCAGAGACATTGGCCAGCGCAGGGCCCTCGCCTGAGGACAACCGAGCAATGCGCACCAGTGGCGTGTTGGAGTTCATGGACGAATTGGACTCCAAGGACACCTGCTTGGGTGGAAAGGGCCAGGTTGGTGCCAAGGGGCACAGAACAGGGGAGGTACGGGCAGGGCAGGGGACGTAGGGGCAGGGCAGGCAGGGGCACGTTCAGGCCCCTGGGAGTATGACATGAACACCTTTTCAAAAGTATTTGTGTCGCAAAAACACCAGGCCCCCCGTGGTGAGTTTGGAGGCAACAGAAAAGGAAGGGTTATAGCCCAGCGTCCTGGGGCAACCCCACACCAGCTCAGAGAGACCAGACAGAGCATTTCTGCTGTGAAGGGCTGAGGGGTGGACCCTGGGCTGGCTCAGAACCTGGTATCTACTTTCTGTTACCTGTCGCTTGAGTGGGAAGCGGGAGATCTTGTGCACGGTGGGCGAGCCCAGGCCCTTCTTGGTCGGGCTGCGTAGCCGATACAGTGTCACAGTCACCACCACCAGGACGAAGGAGAGGAAGCCCAACCCGTAGCTGAGGATGCCTGTGTACACGCTGTCTGCTTCATCAGCCTCTACCAGCCCCTCCTCAGCTGCAAAGACACGGGCATTGGGGCCCACAGTGCAGCGGAGCGCCGGCACCAGCAGGGGCGAGGAAGGGGAACTCGGCCCCTCTCGGGGACCAGGGCTGCTGGGGGACAAGGGACCGAGGCCTCAATGCCTCCACTCGGTATATAGTTCTACACTTGGAAGCACCTATGAGCAGGGAGGAGGCAGACCCAAAGGAGAAGGAGCCCAGCAGAGTCAGCAGCACCCACCGCCACCCAGGCACCTGAGAGATGCCAAAGCCACCGATGCAGGGCTACTAGGGGACAATGGGGGGCTCAAAGGGATGCCCCTCTGAAACCACGACAGGACCGGGTACAGGACCAGGCATGTGGGTTCCAAGGAGAGGACGGCTCAAAGCCGCTGGAGTCCCCAGCCTGTGCTCGGCGGCTGTGGCATGCTCCCAGGCAGCGCCTAGCGCCCAAGAGGACAGGAGCAGAGCGAGCAGCGTTGAGAAGCCAGTACCTGGCAGCACCACCAGCCACGCAGAGTGATGAGAAAACCCGATAGAATTGCCCGCCAGACACGTGTACTCCCCCGCATCCTCAAAGGTGACATTGCGTAAGGACAGAACCTCTAGCTCCTTGTCGGTGGTGTTAACGCCCGCCGTCTACAAAGAGAGAAGAGAGTGCGATAGACGAGCACCAGCAACCCCACAGGCTCAGCAGCCATGTCCACGCGGCGACGATCCAGCCAGGCTGCAAGGAAAACGCCGCACGCCGCTGCCACCACCGCCGCCACCACCACCACCACCACCACCACCGCTGACGATGCCGACGCTACAGCAGCGCCTCCTCGGGCGCCGCGGGAGCCCGAAGCCAAGGCCCTCCACCGGCGAGTCCTCTGTCCCAAGTGAGCATCAGGCGTGCGGCCAGCAGCGCGCCCGCACGGGTGCACCATGCGGCATTAGGGGTTAGCACGGTGACTAGGGCAGAAATGCAGGTGGGCGGCCAGACAGAAGGGTAGACAGACAGACAGACAGACAGGAAGTGAGCGGGCAGCACAGCCAGTGGCTGGAGGGGGAGGGGAGCTGACAGCCAATGCTCGCAAAACAGCGTGGAGGGCAGCCCCTGCTGGCATTGGGCTTCCTGGGGGCATATAGGGGTGTGGAGGGTTGGCGCAGGTCATCATGGTTCAGACACACTGGAAGCAAAAAGGAGCCGGCAAGTTCAGGAGGCGGCCAGTGGCACGGGGTGGGGAGCGAGCAGGACGAGCGTGGGCATGCGGGCAGATGGGCGAGTGTGCGGGCAGGCGCATGGCCAGGGCATTGGAGCCAGAGCTCGGCGTGCCAGGCAGGCGTGGGACAGAGTCGTTACCTGCTGGGGGCCCGTGAACACGCAGCCAAAAGGCCTTCTCGGCCACGCCTATGAAATTGGTGGCTCGACAGAGGTACTCGCCTCCGTCCCGCTCGGACACATTGGCCAGGCGGAGGCGCGCGTCGGCCTCCGTACTCTCACTGATCCAGGACTGCGGGGACAAGAGACCCGGCTCAGGCGTGCCCCGCGGCTGCCCGCGCCAACCCTGGCTGGGCTGCGGTGGCCTCGGCCAGGTGTGAGTGCAGTGAGGCACCAGTCTGGCTCATCACTTAAAGGACGGCCAGTTCCCAAGACTCTGTGGGCTTCTAAGGAGGGAGGAGGTGGGAGACCCCCAAGGAACAGATGTGGGGGCCAGGATGGGACCTCGAAGAGGGTCTCACAAAACCAAAAGAAAAACCCAGACCCACTACCAACAGCAACAGAATTTCCGAAACTGTCAATCATTCCGGGAGCAGACAGCCTCCTCTTTCTCCCATGGAGTGAGCGGCTGGTAGGTTTGAACTGCTGACCTTGCAGTTAGTAACCCAACATTACACCACCAGGGCTCCTTTGGGGTCTCATAGGAAGCACCTTTTCTGCACCTATGCCCTGTAACAAAGCCCAGCTCTGGATGGGGGGCGCCCAACGAGGTTATCTGGCCCCTTCTTGCTGTGTTTACTTCTGGTGTCTCAGCTAGGCCTGCTGCAATGCTATCCAGACCAAAATCATATGTGTTCTCTCTCTCTCACACGCACACACACACACATATGGCACCACCTCTGACATTACACCCCACCCCCATCCCACCCCCGGCTGGCCGCTCCCTCTCAGCCTCAAAGCAACTGTCCCACCCCCACTGCCAGTTTTGTCTCTAACAGATGTTTCTCTTTGGACTCGGAGTGTCGTAACCGTCCCCATGCGGCGGCCCCCACCCTGGGCAGCTGTGGGAACAACACTGTCCCAGCCCAAGGGAGGCTCATACACAGCACACACTCCAAATCTGGGAGTAACCACCTCATCCGTCACCCTTAGGCTGGTGTCCCCTCAGTTACAGCCAGGCTATAGATAAAAGGCCCTGGGAATGGTCATCCTTGACCATCAGGCTGCTACTGTGCAAAGGGGCCCAGACCAGAGGCCTGGGAGAGCAATTTAGGGTGCCTCCAGGTTGTAGGCCTTCAACAAATCAGAGAAACTGAGGTGGCAGTGCACGGTCTTCCCCCAGCAGTGGCCTCCTTGCACCCCAAGCCCAGACCCAGCCTTGCCCAGCACTCCTGTGTTCCGCCCTTTCATCCCAGCGGGTCCCCACCTTGAGCACGGTGACGTAGGGTGTACCATCAGGACCCACTTTGCTGCCGTTCACCTCCACATGTTTAAGCCATTGGATGTGGGGCTGTGCATCACTGTACACCTTGCAGTGGAACTCCACGTCGCTGCCCAGCACCGCCGTCTGGTTGGCGGGCAGACCCGCCTGCAGGATGGGCCGGTGGGGGGATCGCTCTGTGGAGGAAGACAAGGTTCAGGGGCTGCCCAGCCTACCCCTGCAGTCCAGTAGCCCACGGACCCAGGCCTCACTCACCCAGCACGTCCAGTGTGTACGTTTGCTGGATGCTGCCGAACTTGTTCTCCACGATGCACGTGTAGTTGCCGCGGTCAGAGGGCACCACGCTCTCCATAACCAGGCTCCACTGCTGGTGCCGCAGCTGTGGGACGACGTGTTAGGTAGGTGTGAGCCCAAGCCCCAAGCACCCCGGGTGGGCGCTTGGTCCACCGCCCAGCTCACCTTGATGCCCCCGATACGATGCTCCCCCCGAAACTCCTTGCCATTCTTGAGCCACAAGATGGAGGGGGTGGGGTTGCCAGCGGCCGGGCAGCGGAAGCGGACAGTGTTGGCGGCCGGCACAGCCAAGAGCTTCTTGTCCATGCGCTCAGGCCGCGTCCAGTAAGGGGCCCCTAAAGGCAGAGGGAAACATGAAGGCCATGACCTCACCACTTTCAAAAAGCTGCCCACCCCTCTGGCCTCAGTTTCCCCTCTGGTGTGGGGAGAATGGTAGGTTTTCAAGGACTCATGCTGGGACCAAATCTCCCACCCAGGGTTTTCTTGAAACCGGTCCCTCTGGGATAGGTGGCCCCTCCCTTCCAGCCTCTTCCCATGGGGAGAGTCCAAGGTACCCACCCCAGCCTGGGTGCCTTTAGGAAACAGGGTGTCTCCCACCAAGGCAGACCCATATTAGGGGAGTAGGGGTCACATCAGCTCTGCCATCAACATGCTGTGTGGCCTCCTCCGAACTCAGCTGAGAACAGGCCAGGCCCAAAAAGGGACCAGGCCGACACAGGCCACACCGTCCAGCTAGGTGGATGAGTCAGGGCAGGCCCTGGGAGCAGTTTCTGGGGAAGCTGGGTCAGACCCAGCCACCCACCAGGGCAGCCGACGGTGGCATGGCCCATCAGATTTCCGCCAAGACCCTCAGCCCCTACTACTTGCCGCACACCAAGGGACTCAGTGGCCCTCAGTGGGGGGGAGGGTATACAGTAATGATGGCCCACCCCCTCCATTCCCAGTGTTCAGGGTTAGTGCTCCCCCACCCCCATGGTCCAACAGGTTTTTCTCCTTCCTTTGGGCTAGGTGGGAGCTACCTTCATGTTGGGACTTGTGAGGAGGGCGGGTGGGCAGGCGTCCCCCCACACCCTAAGAGGAGATAGGCCCCTGAAGGGAGGACTCTTTCTACTGTGACCATCCACACAGCCGCTGAGTAAAGGATGAAGAACCCACGGGGTGAGGAGTCTAGTCACATGTTAAAAAGGGGTACACTCTAGCTTTAAGTTCCCTGCTCTCCGGCTTCTTTCTCCTGCTGAGAGACTGCCAAGGGGAACCAAGTGAGGGCCTGGAAGCTCATTCCCAGCGACGACCAGGAGACCTCAATGACTCAAAGCTACCCACTGTCGGACAGAGACTTCTGGAAGGTGCCATGCCAGAGATTCTCAACCCCTGAGCCCACACAGGGTGGAAATGCCAAACACCCACTTCAAACAGGTGGGCCAGGCCCAGTGTGGTTAGGGAAGGGGGCAGCTTTTAGCTGCTGAGCCGGAAACCTGGCTCTGAACTTCCTGGCAGCCAAAGAGAAAAGGGAAACAAGGAAGTCCAACAGCTCCTTGGGGACGCAGGACCTTTCCCAACATTGGTCCTGGAGGGAGCCCTTCTTCTGGTAGCTTCTACAGAACTGCTTCACCCCAGCCCCCCAGGGACCCCCAGGAGCTTCCAGCCCCCTGAACTTCTGCCCTCCTGATCTCTGGCTAGTTCTCCATGTTCACTGAACCCCAGAGGGCTTGGTCCATATGCCAGAAACCCCCGAGTAATAGCAGGGTCTCCTCTAGGCACACGTCCATGGCAAAACTACACACCGGCATCCATGAGCACCTCAAGTGTAGCTCCTCCGGACCAAATGCCCCAGTGTTCTATCTGTCTCCACCACATCAGCACCAGGGGCAGTGCCTCCCTACACCGCTCCCAATACCAAGCACAGTGCCCACTTGCTCTCACACCGACAGCCCCGTCAGGGAATGATGCTGATGCCACCCTCACCACGAGGCCACCATCAGCATCCACACCCTGTTCTACTCATATCTGTGACGGTCCCAGCTCACCCAGGTCAACATCAATGTCTTCCCAGTGTCCCAGCCTCTGTCTCCCCATCTGCAGTATGGGTCACCTTTCCACTCCTGACCTGACCACCTGAGGAAGGTGGCCCCCCAGTCCTGTTCAGAGCCCGCCCGCCTGGAACCTGTCTCACCTGTGTCCTCAGCCTCGTCCTCACCGTCTTCATCATCTCCTGAGGACGGAGCATCTGCCAAGCAAGAGGGTGGGCATGTGGGCAGTGACCCTGGCATCCACAGCTCTCGTCTGCTACTTCTTAGCTTTGAGTTCACTGTCTCTTCCCTCCCAGAGTCTGGGTCTCTGCTCCCTCCCCTGGGAACCCTTCATTCAAACAGCTCCTCCTGGGGGTGGGCCCACCACCTCTCGGTTTCAGCACCCAAACAGCATCAGGGCCAGTGTGTCCCAGGCACTGCCTGCAGACCCCCGACGCCCAGCCTTCTGCAGGTGCTCACCTGTCACCCGTACACTGAAGCGGCAGAGGACATGCTGGGTGAGCCGGTGCCGACAGCTGTAGGCGCCGGCATCCTCGTGGGAGATGTTGAGCACCTGCAGTCTTTGAGGTCCCACTAGGATCCGGTCTGACGGCACCAGGCCTGAGCTGTCCTTCACCCAGATGGTGGGTCCTGGAGTACTACCCATGGGTGGATGGCAGCTCAGTTCCATGGTGTCCCCACTACCAAAGACCAGCTGTTCCTGCTGGCCAGGCTCTGGTCCTGGGACCTCTGCAGGGGAGATGGGGGACCGTGAGGACACAGAAAACTCCACAGGCTCCTAATTTTACACAAGTTAGCTGCTGCCAGATCTGGATTGCTGAAGGTCCCTCCAGAGACAATGAATGGCTCAAGATAGGGGCCAGCAAATTGTCTTCCCAAAGACCCAGGTGACCAGAATTTCCCACTTGGCCACATGGTCTGTCAGAGCTATTCAACTTTGTAACACGGAATCAACCATAAATTAATAATAATAATAATAATAAAGTTGCCAGCCTACAAGAATTAAAAGTAAATAGAATTAAATACTGTTAACTGATGGTCCCGGGAGGGGATTGCAATCATTATAATGAAATGAAGTGTAAGATTTGTTGGATGTACAACTGAGGATTTGTTCTGCAAACCTTTCCTCTATTCATCATAAAAAGTTGTAAAAAATAAAGAAGCCATCCAGTCAATCCTGGCTCATGACGACCCCAATGTGGGTCAGAGTGGAACTATGCTCCATGGGGGTTTTCTTATTTTAAAAACAGTGTTTGCAGTGAAGGTACACACAGCAGTGTAAAGTCCTGTTGAATGACTTCACTGTTCAACGCTCAGTGTTTGGTGATGTTGTTTACCTTCTTTATAATATGGGAAAAGCATTCCTGTCCTGACTGTTCTCTTTCCATTCCTCTCACTTCCCTGCTTCCTTACATCCTTCTCAGCTTTAAAGTAATTATTGACCAGTTAGGGATCCCTGGTGACACAGTGGGTAAAGTGCTTGCTTGTTAACGCACCAGCTGTTCCTAGAAGGATGTGGCCGTCGGCTCCCACACAGGTTTACAGCCTTGGGAACCCTGTGGGGCAGTTTTCCTCGGTCCTATGAGTCAGAACTGAAGGCAGTTGCGTGGTTTTGTTTTTTTTTGGTTATTGTTGTTATTAACCATTTGAGATGTCCTACAGATAATTTTTTTACAGGAACACCATACACAAGGATGATAGTCTTTCTCTTCTGAACCTATCTATTATCTAGATAAACGGTGGTCTCCGGGGCTAGTTTCAGTATAAAGTTTAGAGAATCTCTCCAGACAGTAGTCTCCAGGGAATCCTCTAGTCCCAACTGGTCCAGTAAGTCTGGTTTGTTAAGAATTTGAGTTCTGTTCCACATTCTTCTCCCATTCTATCAGGATATCCATTTGTCGTGTCCTGATTGGAATGGTTGATACTGGGACCGAACCACCATCTAGTCTGGTCTGGGTAGATGACGTGATAGTTTGTGTAGAGTATCAGTTTGGTAGACTAGTTTCTTCTTTGGGTCTTTGGTTTTCTTCTTTATCTTTTGCTCCAGAAGAATAGACGCCAAAAGTTATATCTTTTCATAGGATTTTCAATGGCTGACTTTTTGGAAGTAGTTTGCCAGGACTTTCTTCCAAGGCACATCAGAATGGACTCAAACCATCAAGCTTTCCGTCACCAGTCAAGTGCATGCACTGTTCTTGCCAGCCAGGGGTTCCGAAAGTAGCCCAAGACAAGTAAACAAAACGTACGGACATGAATATCTGAAGCGTTCCTAACTTTCACATGCCATAAACTAGTCTTTCCATTTTTTGTTTCCGACCATTTAAAAATGTGAAAACCATTTTGTTTAGTTCATGAGCTATACAGGAGTAAAGTGGACAGTGGGTGACGTTTGTAGACCCTTGAGAACTAAACGGGGCGGGGGTGTGTGTGTGTGTGTGTGTGTGTGCACAGAGGCCCAAGTCATGATGGGACAAGCCCAGCATCCTGTGAGGGAGTATTTACCAGAGGAGAGAGTTGCCTTCAGAGGTCCTCCCCCTCAGATTCTCAAATTAGTGTCAAAATCAGACTGAGGGAGAGCAGAGTCTAGCTCTTTAACAGTGTTGTTGTTAGCTGACTTCAAGTCCAGCTTCAAAGTCAGCAACAATGTTGCTGAACAGTTATAAGCGGAAGCAATTAATAACACCCTGCAGGGGTCCATTTACCTGAAGCTGGGTGTGAGCTGAAGGAGCTGAAAGTGATGCACTGACTGGGGGGTATGGCGGAACACTGGCTGAATGCCTCCCACACTGCACAGGGAACGCAGCACCTTGCATGCAAAACACACCTCAACAAATCAGCAGAAGTCCCACACTAAGAAAGAGACCAACAATCTAAGAAAACAAGATGCCACCCTGGGGCCAGCTGGTGGGTGGGTTCCTCTCATTTTACAGCAGAGAACACCAAGGCTAGGGGAAGAAAGCCACCCACTGAGAAGGGAGAATGTGGCCATAGAGCCCAACCCAGGAACCTGGGCAGCCTCACCCTGCAGGTCCCAGGAAGGTGGGCTGAGGGTCATCA
This sequence comes from Chrysochloris asiatica, assembly GCF_000296735.1. Classification (NCBI taxonomy): domain Eukaryota; kingdom Metazoa; phylum Chordata; class Mammalia; order Afrosoricida; family Chrysochloridae; genus Chrysochloris; species Chrysochloris asiatica. The sequence continues at coordinate 1,297,732 of NW_006408780.1, forward strand.
CCAAGAGTGGCTGCATGCAGGTGGCCCCTGGCTCAATCCTCAAGTGGTCAGCAGCTGCCCAGTCCCTGAAGGGCCACCAGGGCCTGGAGACTAAGGGACACAACTACCAGTGGGTTGACAGTCCCCCCAGGCCTCCCGGCCAGGGCCAAACAATGACCAACACAGGCAGAAAGCCTGGGCTCGGGGCCCGGGACAGGGGTGGGTGGTCCTGCCTGCAGGCGTCCATCCCCAAGCCCAGCTGGACCAGTTGCGACCATTACTTGTCATTCTGTCGACGCGTGGCCTAGATTCGAGGGTTCAGCTGCCCACTCTGGCCACCAGTCCCTGGCTCCCCGGCCTATTAGCCGGATTTTGCCATCCCACCTCCCCACCATCTATCAGGACCCTGCCAGACAGAGACTCCATGCTCATCTCAGAAATATCCATGGGAACCAGCGTCCCACAGGGACACACAGTTTAGGGTTGGATGCTGCAGTGACCTGGTAGTCGGAGGTTTGACAGCCAGCCCTGGTCACTGTGTCCAGTGAGGACCACCCAGCACCAGGCATTGCTGAAGGCCCCCCACAAGATCCAGAACAGGGCCTCAGCCTCAGGCCTCAGCCCAAGGTCAACAAGGCAGCCAGTTCCGGTTTGGTCTGGGTGGTAATGGTGGATCAAGCTGTCTGTACAAGTATTTGCTTCAACTTGGTCCAGCCAGGGCCTGGGGCCCAGGCTGTGGGACAGAGTGGTCCCCCAGGCCAGCAGTCTAGTCAGTGGTCCTACGGGGGAGAGGAGGGGCGAGGCAGAAGAAGAGCTCTCCACTCAGTCACGGATGCTGTACACCCACCTGCCCCAATAGGTACCATAGTGGCTAGGGATGCCCCCAGGGGACCCCTTATTAGTTGTCAAGTGCCACTGAGTTGGTTCTGACTCATAGCAACTGCATATAACCGTTCCTCAGAAACCCTATACAGGGCTCACTACGAGTGGGAACCAACCCGACGGCAGTTAACAATATAAGATTTCCGAGGAGCGGCTGGTGGGTTTGAACTGCCAATCTTGTGATTAGCAAGCAGTCCAGTGCTTATCCCTACAGTGCCACACCAGGCAGACAAAAAGTAGCATCCATTTTGTGCTATCCCACATGGCCCACCTTCGGCCAGCTCCAGGAATGCACAGGGGAATGTGGGGGAGGGGAGATCCAACAGGGGGATGGCTGAGGGCATGATGGTGTGGAGACTGGGCACCAAGTGGGTTAAGAGTCTGACTCTACCTGGGGGGGGGGGGTTCCCACAATGCCCCCAGCCTCAAGCCCCAGTTAAGCTGCCAGGTCCTGTGTGTCCCCCTCGCCCCTCAGTGGTCCCAGAAATGAGTCTTTCAGGGTCATGGGAGGCACTGGTGCTCACACACACATCGGAGGGCCAAGAGTCAAGTAAGCAGGGGATAAACAGTCTGTAACTGCTCCTTCCTGAGCCGCCAAGAGAGCAGTGTCCTGGAGGAGTCACGTAGGGTGGGGAGGCATGAGACGGAGATTAGAGGTCCCAGGCACACGGCTCCCATTCACAGTCTTCCTGACATCACCCTATCCCACTGGACTCAGGAAGCCTGCCCCCACTGATGAAGGTAGAGCATGTGAAAGTAGGGAGCCCCTGAAAAGTTTGCCTGGGGCAGATGACTCAAGCCTCGGCTAGGATCAGTCTGCTCAGGGGGCCAGTCCCCTGCCCCAGGAAGCTTCCTGCTGGCTCTAGAACACTACAGTTGTGTGCCCCCAATATATCAGGTGGCACGGGACAGGGTAGACGTTAATACTCAAACCCAGAAACAAGTTGCCATCGTTGTCAACTGTAACTCATGGTAACCCCATGTGTATCAGAGTAAAACCGTGCTTCACACGGTTTTCAATGGTTGATCTTTCGGAAATAAGATTGCCGGGCCGTTCTTTCGAGGTGCCTCTGGGTGGACTTGAACTGCCGAACTTTTGGTAAGCAGCCAAGCATGTTGACACCCAAGAACTTCATCAGATAACAAGGACCAAATTCAACTGAACTGTCAGGTTACTGATTCAAACAAGCCCACTGGACAGACAGTGTGGACTGGGAGCCACTGAACATGAGAGCTGTGGGGGTGTGAAACAAAAAGGCCCTGCTCTTCAACTGCACATGAAGCTGTAGTTGGTTGGTTAAGTCCTTGCTGTCAAACCATCTGAACAGAGAAGTGCCACAAATGTGGGCAACTCTGAACCCAAAGCTCATACCGGGGGATGCAGCAAAGTTTCATAACAATGGGAGGGGGGAGAAGGGTATCCGGAGGCTGGGAGGCTGGGCGGGCTAATGAGGGTTGACCAGGATTATCCAAGCTAATCCTGCCAACAACCCTGCAATTACCTTCCCTCTAGGACTGGGGAGGAAACTGAGACTCAGGGAGGGTACCCAGCATGGGGGTAGGGGGGTTGGGGCAAGGATTTGAGGGTGGTCAGCTGGTAGCTTCCAGCTCTTCCCAGTCCCTCAGAGCCAAGGCACCCCATCAGTCAACTAGGGGCTGGCTTCAACACCTATTCACTTGTAAATCACCATAGTTGGACGTGGACCTCCCCCAAATCCGGGCCTGGGGGTCACTCTAGTTTCACCTCCTGGGAGATCCCAGGCTCCAGAGGGCCCAGCAAGGAAAGGGGTGGGTAGGCGAGTCTGATACAGGCCGCGGGAGACTCAGCTCCGTCCCAGTGCTGTGGCTTCAGGCTCGGCTCACGTTAATGAACCACCCAGAGGCCCTCGGGGCTCAAAGTCCAGTCCCAGCTGTCCCTGCAGTGGGGGTTGGGGAAGGCTACAGGGAGTGCCTCCCTAGAAAAGGTTCTGCATCCCCCAGAGACTATTAGGGTTGGGGTGTGGTCTGACAGGAGGGGCAAAGAGCTCTTCCCATCAACCTGGGACAGGGGTACAAGGCCTGAAACTACTTGGGGGCTACCCAAAGGCCCCACACGAGGAGCACTGCCCCATGTCCAGCCAGGCTGATCTTGCGTATCCAGGGCCATCCTGCCTATCGGCCACCTTCCCTAACGCCCTTGACCCCAGCCAGCACTGGCTCCAAGATTTATGTGCCCAGGGAAAGCGCCAGCCGGGCTCTGTAAACTTCACGAGGTCTTTGTATTTTTTACTACCTGACCCATCTCGTTAAGGAACCGGATTAACTTTATTGACCTATCAACTCACTACCTGTTTCACCAGCTCCAGTGCGGGGGCCGGAGCCCTCACAACCGCAGCAAGGGGCGGGGGCAGCTTCTGTCCTCATCTTTTGGGGGGCAGCTACAGGCTCCTCAGGCTTTGCGATGCCCGGGACAGGGCCTCCAAGGAGCTATCCTTTCCCGGTGTGGGGGAGAAGGATGGAGGTAGGCCCCTGACCCACCACCTCCACCACAGGGGGTTACCAGTGAGGACTACAGCTCCTCCCTACCCGCCCCTAGGGAGTAGTAATATCTTCATCTGAATGCGAATGCTAATGCGGGGCTCCCCCCGCGCCCCTCCCGCGGCCGCCTATTCGGCGCCCCTGAAAGTAGGGGCCTTATGAACAGGCGCTAAAAGCGCGCGCTGACCTCCGGACGGCCTCTGTCACGTTGCTGAATGACACGCACATTCAAGCGTTGGGCCCACTTTCATTCATAAAAAAATGACATTGTTCCGAGAGGCTACAGCCGCCGCGGGAGAAGGGGGCGCGGGGGTGGGGGCGCCGAGGGGGCGGGCGGCCATCTGCCTCCTTCCTGCCCGCGGTCGGCCACCTCCCTGGCAAGCAGCGCCCGCGGCCACTCGGCTCACACCTCCCCGCGAGGCCGCGCCGCCATCAATACGCGGTTTGTGGCCGCGCTGGGGTACAAAGGAGCGGCTGTTCGGGCCCAGTCCGGGTGGGGCGAGGACGCACCGACGAGGGTCTGCCTGTGCGCTGCCCGCCCGCTTGGCTCGGCCAAGGCTCCAGGGCCTGGCAAGGATGAGGCACTCCCGGCCCGCGCCCTCGGAGGTGACTGTCCCAGGTGTCGGGGACGCAGTCTCCGGCGGCCCGCCAGCCTGGCAGCGCGCGTGCGAGGACAGGCGATACCTGGGGCGCACAGCGGGGGCCGGCGCGTGTACGGGCGGGGCTCTTCGCAGGCCACCTCCCACTCTCCTCGTCCTGCCCCCCTCCAGCCCTCCGCGGAGACCCCCGCAGTCCCACCGTCCCGTGCCGCTTGGAAACCACTCCCCGCATCTCCTCCGGGAGTTCGGCAGGGACTCCAGGAACCAATCCTTAAGCACCCAGCTAGGACCGATGGCACGAAAGGGTCTGCCCAGCGGGAAAGCGGTGGCATTAGAAGGATGTCAACTGGCCACGCGGACCACTGTGGGGGGGACGTGCAGGGTCGTGGCCCGACTGACGCGCTCATACGCACCACCTCGGCCCCTGCTCCAGCAAAAGCCGACTCTGACAGGGACGGAGAGCATAGGCGCGAACTACCACTGGAACCTACTATCCACGCACAATCCACGGAATAGCACCGGGCATCGTAGACACTCAGCTCCCACGCCCGCTCCCTCCCGACGGCGCCCGGGGAGCCTCTGAGGGCAAAGGCTGGGATGCCACGGCGGCGCCCGCCTATCCGCGGCGGCCTCGCACTTGGGTGGCAGCCCTGCGGCTCCAGGCGCCCCACAAACCTCCCCGCCTCTACCAGCCTGGATCCCCGAGGAGAGGGAGCCCGCGGGGCCAGCTCCGGGAGAGAGCGTCCCTTCCGCCCCGACGCCGTGGCCTGCCCAGTCCCCATCGGTTCCTTACCTGCCGCTCGCCTCACGACGCGCCGCTCCAGACTCGGCAGCCCCGAAGTGGCGCCGGCTACCACGGCCACGGCCAGGCAGAGCGCGAGGGCGCAGGCCAGGGGGCCCATGGTAGGGCGGGGGCCGCGGTGTCCTCAGGCGGCGCACGCGGGCATGCTGTCTTCACGGCCCGGTAGCGGTGGAGGGCCCGCTCCGGAGTCTGCGGGAGGAGCGAGCTGCGCGTTACCCCTACGGTCGGGGCGCCCCGGCCCTAGCACCTCCGTCCGCCACCGCCCCGGCTCCCTGGCCGCCTGGCGCCACCACCCCGCCGCAGTCCCTCCCTCCTCCCTGGCTCTCCTGGCGGCCGCAGAGCCCTCCCAGGGCGACGGCGGCGGCGGCAAACTTTGCGGAACTAGAAGCTCGGTTCGGCCCCAGGCCCTACAGCAGGGACCGCTCGGGCGCTGACCAGCGCGTCCGCGCCCCGCTCCCCACGCCCCGAGCCCTAGCTCTTCCGCTCCCAGACCTGGCGAGCACAGCGCCCGACTCGCTGAGTGCGGTTCCACTCCCGCTCCCAGCCCGCCGGCCCCGCCCCTCCGGCCGTCGGTCCACCGGAGTCCACGCGCCGGGCAGAGCAGGGGCCTCGGATGCCCGCGCCGCCGCCGTCGCCGCTGCCGCCGCCACCACGAACTGAGAGCCCCCGCGGTCCGGAGCGCGGCAGCCAGTGGAGGCCGGCCCTTCCACCCCGCCCCGCCCTCGGCCCCGCCTCCGGCCCGGCTCGCTTTGGCGCTGGAACCCGCCCCGCCCCGCGGGGTGGCCTGAGGGCGGGGCCACCACTTGTCCTGCCTCTACCCGCGGAGGGGATTAGAAGGGGCGGGGCCTGGCGGGGGCGCCGGGCTGTTCTCGGAGGGCGTGGGAGCGGGGGCGGGGCGCGGGCAGGCGCACCCCCACAGTGCACTGAGAGGGTCTAGAGGGCGGGTGCGCGTGCAGAGCCCAGCGAGGCCGAGCATGGGTCGGTGTTTGCACAGCGCAGTCCTGCAAAGGCGCCTAGACAGGGGAATGCGCGAAAGGGGGCCGAGAGGGTGGGCTCGGTGGGCTCGGTATCCCCTACGGTGGGAGCAGGTATCCTTCGGTGGAAGAGAACGGGGGGCCGGGGGTGTTCAGGGTAGAGAAGTGTGTGTGTGCAAAGGCCAGAAACGTGGAGTACAAGGAATTAGACCTTGGAGCTGTGGGGTCCGGCTACACTAAACGCCTGAGGCATATGTATCTAGAGGATGTTGGACAGGGGCAGGAACCTGGGGTGCTGGAGGCAGAGCCTGAGTGGGCCTGTTGTTGCTGTTCTGTGCCGTGGAGTCGGTTCTGACTCATAGCGACCCTGTACAGGGTTTCCGAGGCTGTAAATCTTTACGGGAGCAGAGCCTCATCTTTCTCCCACGGAACAGCTGGGAGTTTATTTCAGCTGGGGAGTTCGGGGTTGGGGACCTGGGTTCCCAGGAGGGTGCTACTCAGATCCCCACCCTAAATGATTGTAGTGCAGTCTTTGCCTAATCGCAGCTCACTGGAGAGGGCTCTCCTCCTTACTTTCAGGCAAGCCTGGGGGTGCCAGGGCAGGATGACAGATTTACAGGAACTAGAGTCAGAAGAGGGTATGCCTGCATTTCCTGGCTCCAGGACAAACCCAGGACTCCCTTTGCTTGTCAGGAAAACGGGCAGTGAAAGAATCAGGCCACACTCTCCTCCCTTCCCAGTCCACCCAGGCCAGCCCTGGGACACCCCAGTGTCTCAGACCAGAATCCAGGGAGCCCTCAGCCTACCCTTTGGGCCCACCTGCTAGCTTAACACATGCGCTGTGTCCCAATGCCCTCCCTGCTCTGACCAAGCAGATGTCCCAGCCCCCACCAGTGCACTCACCCCCAACGCCCATTCTCCTGAGTTGGCCTCTCCCAAGGCCCTCCGTGCAGGCCACAGCAGCACATTCTGCCCTAATCTATTAACTGGTCTATCAATCAGTTACTACATGGGTTAACATGGTGGGGACTGTACCCCTTGGCCCTCTTCCCCTTAGGGTGGGTGGCTGGACTGGGAAGGGGCTGATAGGAGTAGGACTCAGCCTAGGGGTAGGCTCTGAGGAGTGGAAGCTCATAAAAGAGGTTCTGTGAAACTCCAGGCCCCCTCCCTCCCTGCAGAACAAAGTCTGCAGCCTCTCCCTGGTCCCAGCTGTCCCTGGATCCTGCAGGCCGCTTCCTGCTGTCCTGTCATGTTCTCACAGAACAATGTCCAATCGGAGCCAGGAGGCCTGCGTTGCTTGTTTGTACCCTTCTACGTGGCACTGGTAGCGCTACGTAGTGGTTACGAATCGGGCTGCTAACCCTAAGGTCAGCAGTTCGAAACTACCAGCTGTTCCATGGGAGAAAGCTGAGACTTTCTGCTCCCATAAAGATTTATGGCCTAGGAAACCCTGTACAGGGTCACTATGAGTTGGAACCGACTCCACGGCACATAACAACAACAACAACAACAACAACGTGGCACTGCGGATTAATACGCTGGACTGCAACATCGATTTGAACCACAAGGCCGGCAGTTCAAGCTCACCAACCTCTCCTCAGAAACCCTATACAGGCTGGCTATGAGTCAGAACCAACTCAACAGCAATTAACAACAACAACAACCCCATGAGAGCTCTGATAACCGCAAGGTCGGTGGTTCAAACCCACCAGCCACTCTCAGAAACCCTATATTGTTGTTGTTATGTGCCATGAAGTCACTTTCGACTCATAGTGACCCTGTCCAGGGTTTCCGAGGCTGTAAATCTTTACAGGAGCAGAAAGCCACAATCTTTCTCCTGCAGAACAGCTGGTAGTTTCGAACTGCTGACCTTGCGGTTTGCAGCCTGATTTGTAACCACTACGCTACCAGAGTTGCTATGAGTCGGAACTGACTTGATGGCACTTAACAACAACAACCCATGAGTGCCTGACGCTGCACCTCAGACTCCTTGCTCTCTAACTTCTGGGTAGGTCTGGCCTGCCCTTTCGGCAGCCCAAGCAAGACAAGCTGGTGTGTTTCTACCCAGAACCATCCCTCTAGCTATGACTCAGCCCACCTAAACCACTGGAAATGTGTTGTGTGGGGGTGGGGGGATCTCTCCTCCCTCCACCCTCTCCCATCCCCTAGTTACAGGCCTGGGGTGGCCTTAGGGTGCCTCGGACCCTGAATTGGGGTCATTGGACTGCTGTAATAAATTACTACAAACCAGGTGGTTTCATAGGAGCCCCGGTAGTACAATGGTTAAGCACTTGGCTGGTCACCAAAGAGTTTGAAGGCCCTAGGTGCCTTGTGGGGAAAAGAAGTAGCTGGCTACTTCTGTAAAGATTACACTATGGAAACCCTATGGGACTGTTCTACTCTGTCTCCTGGGGGTGTCTATGAGTCGGAATGGACTCAATAGCATTGGGTTTAGGCTTTTTGGTTTGAGTGGCTTAAAGCAGCAAAAATGCCTTCTCAACACAATTCTGGTGGCCAGAAATCCCAAAGTAAGGCATGGGCAGGGTCCCTCTGAAGCTTCAAGAATCCTTGCCCTTCTCGGGCTTCTGATGACTCCAAATTTCCTTGGTTTGTGGGGTTTGTGGCTGCCTCGCTCGGGTCTCTGACTCCATAGTCATATCAACTACGTTTCTCCTCTGCATGTGTCTTACAAGGGTACTTGTCGTTGAATTAGGAGTTCCTGGTGGCACAAACAGTTAAGTACGGAATGGTTGGAAGTTTGGGTCCACCCAGAGATACCTTGGAAGATAGACTTCATGATCCAGTTCCAAAAAATTAGGCATTGAAACCCCTAAGGAATGGATTCTATTTCCACACGCACAAGGTCACTATGCGTTACAGTCGACTTGATGGCCACTCTCTTTGGTTTTGACTTTTTGTTAAAGATTGAGTGAAGGTTTACAGAGCAGAACATCAGTCCCAGGTTGAACAAATCATAAATTCTGTGTCATTACAATGATTGCAATCCTTCTGTGTACTGTCCGTTAACAGTATTTACTACCTCTATTCACTGTAACTAGTTTAGTTCTGGTTATTGTATTTAAGGTCCACAGGACATCCCAGGAGGAGGGCACATTCACAGGCTCTAAGGGTTAAATGGGATGTACCTTTTTGAGGCCATCATTCTGCCATGAAAGTGGTCCGTTCACTGTGTCTCCTGAGTGGAACTGTTTGGTTGACTTTCAAGGGCAAAGGGCAGTAACATTTTCATACCTCTGGTCTGATTCTGCCAAATGACTTCCACAGGATCCTATAGGTACCCTTGCCACCAGCGGAGGCATCACTGCCAGCTGCCCCTCTTACCACCACCAGGGAAAGAGTTTCTTTCAAGTGATTGTTTACTGTTACTGTCAAACTGATTTTCTAGTTCAAAACCATTGTTTTCAAGTAAACAGGTGTAAACCCAAGAGCTGTTGTTTTACATTGTTGCATTTTCTTGACTTTGGTGAGGCTGGTGCTGTTGTCAGTTGATGGAGCTCAGCCCCAGGCTCTCCATGTGTTTCCAGGTCCCTCTGATGTTTTTGATAAACTCACAGTTATTCATGCTATTTCATTCTAGCCCACTACGGCTGAACACAGGAGCCCTGGCAGTGTAGTGGGTTACAGATTGTCAGCATTTGGAGTCTATTATATTAGGCACTTCATGGGAGAAGGATGATACAACCTTGCTTGCTGAAAGCAAAGAGGAATTAAAATACTTCCTGTTGAAGATCAAAGACCACAATTTTCCGTATAAGGTGCACCTCAATATAAAGAAACCAAAAATTCTCACCACTGGACAAAAAATGACATTAAAATTAATAGAGAATAGATTGAAGTTGTCAAAGACTTCATTTTGCTCAGATCAACCATCAAACTCATAGATGCAGCAATCAAGAAATCAAACGACGTATTGCATTAGGCAAATCTGCTGCACCAGACCTTTCTAAAGTGTTGAAGAGCAAAGATGTCAGCTTGAGGACTAAGGTGTGCCTGACCCAAGCCATGGTATTTTCAATAACCTCATATGCATGCGAAAGCTGGACAGTGAATAAGGAAGATCATAGAAGAATTGATGCCTTTGAGTTGCGGTGTTGGAGGAGAATACTAAAAGTGCCATATACTGCCAAAAGAACAAACAAATCTGTGTTGGAAGACGTGCAGCCAGAATGCTCCTTAGAAGCCAGGATGGCCAAACTTTCTCTCTCATACTTCATACATATTATCAGGAGGGGTCAGTCCCTTGAGAAGGACATTGTGTTTGATATAGTGGAGCATTGAGAAAAAGATGAAGACCCCCAATGAGACAGACTGGCACAGTGGCGGCAGCGATGGGAACAAACAGAGCAGCGACTGTGAGGTTGGCTCAGGACCGGGCAGTGTTTCATTCTGTTGTGCTTAGGGTCACTATGAGTCAGTACTGACTCCATGGCACCTAACAACAGTAATAACAAAGATTTACAGCCTTGGAAAATGGATCATTGAGAGTTGGAACCAACTTGACTGCGTACAATCAGTCTGAACACTCCCCCCAAGACACTTGGCAGTACCATGGTGCTAGATTGTTGCAGCCACCTGACCAGGTAGGCCCCTCTGGAGGCCCACTGGACAGGTCAGCAAGTGAGAAGAGAGAAAGCAGAGACTCTCAGGAGCCCAATCTACTCTCCCTGGACCCCTCAGCTACAGCCCTGTCTCCTAAGGCCCAGACTAATGGGGTCCTGAGTGAACATGAGTTTGGAAGGCGGCAGGCAAAGCAGAAGACACGAGGGGCCGCCAGCAGCCCGGCCCAGCCTAGGGGGTGAGTCAGATCTGGTTGTCCCAGCTTGCTGGAACCTGTGCAGGCAAAAGCAAGGAGGGGTGCGCCTGGAGGAGAGGGAAGCTTGGGCTGGGCTCTGCGCTGGGTGTGGGGACCACCACCTGCACCCACTCCTAGGCCTCCCCCATACCCCCACAGAGGTATAGTCAGCCTTGGGGCATGATGGTGTTGGAGTGGACTCAAATCTGTCTCCTGCTATCTACCATGTTCCTGGTGCAGTGGGGAGTGAAGCTGAGTATTAGAGACTTGCCACACAGAAGCCTGGAACGCAGGGTAGCTGGAGCCCCCTCGGGTGGGCTTGGTGGTAGGATAGGGTCAACAGAGGCCCCCCTGCTCCCAGAGGCTATCCACCTTCCAACATAAACTCTCTCCCTGAGCAGTTTCTCAGGCAGGGACCCTTGACAATTTTTTAAAAAGCGCTATTGAATCAGTTCCAACTCATAGTGTCCCTGTATTGGGTTTCCAAGGAGCAGCTGATAAGTCTGAACCGCTGACCTTGTGGTTCAAACTGACCTTTTGGTCCAGTGTTTTATCCTACAGTTCCATACCAGTACTACTTATTGTCCCTAGGAACCACTATCTCCTTGTTCCCTGAGGCAGGGCCCTAGGGACCAGGGCAGGTTATAGTTGAGCCTGGCTGGGCTGGATTGTAGGTAATTACTGCCTTTTAAATTTATTCTCCAAGAATTGGAGGAGGGTTCAAATTAAAATCACCCTTGATTTCTTCACATGACAGAAATGTCAACATGATTACAGAAAGTTTGTAAGCCTGTCTTCAGCCTATAACTTATTGGACTATCTAAAAAGGGTTCTAGAACTTGCCCAGTGAAATGGGCTTCTTGCGGAGCCTTTGCAGTGTATAGGACCTTAGGTGGAATCCTGAGCCCCTTCCAGAACCTTCTGAGGTGGGACATTCCCACTTGAAAGGACACAAATGTCATTTGAAAGAATGTGGTAAAGAACAGACAATAATCCCAAATCCCACAGCCAACACTAACTACTGTATCAGATCTTTACATTGAACTCTGAGCTTCCTGGCAGACTATGCAAAAAGAGTCACACCATGAAGCAAACTGTGGTGGGGACCTGTTGGATGGACTGTGAATGTGTCCTGTGGCAGCCCCTTTGTTGGCTCAGGTCACTAGATCTCAAGCCCTGACTTTGGATTTGGAAAATCTGGTAGTTCCCAGCTGGGTTGAGGAAGGGGACCAGGCTGTTGGCAGACAGAAGAGAAGTGGGGGGTAGGGATGCAAGCTCAGGCTTCCGGGGATTCCACAACCTGAAGTGGAGTTGTAGAGGAGGCTGAGGGGGTAGAATGGAGACGGCCTTGAAAGCCAACTGGGGTGTGGACAAGCAGGACGGACAGGAGGGGAGCTGGGAGTGCACTGTGGCAGGAAGGCAGAGCCTACCAGGGAGGGGTTAAAGCCGGACAGCTCGGCTGGCAGGAGCCAGGCCGGTAGCTCCAGAGCAGCTCAGAGATCTATTTTCCTAAGCATTTGGCATTTGCCTTAAACCTCAAGTGTATTTTCCCTAAGTTTTATTTTTTTCTTTGACCCCAAACTCTGGTAAATTTAAGGGAAATTTAATTATGGTGTTTTGGGTCCATTTACACTTCAACCCTCTCAGCATTTTTTCCAAGACCCTTTTGGAGTTGAGCACGCCTTGGGAGCCTTCTAAATAAGTGTTTTTATTA
>NW_006408780.1:1310118-1348557 GCF_000296735.1 Chrysochloris asiatica
CCCCCCACCCCCGGCACCAGCCTTCCTGCCAAGAATAAACAAGCTGTAACTCCAGGCTCTGGCTGAATTAGGAATCTGGGCCCTGGGGCTGCCAGACCTACCCCTCTCCCTCTGTCACACCCGGCTCCCACCCCTCCTCGGAATGCCCCTTCCTCTTTGTCCTGATGGCTCTTCCAGTATCACCTGCTCTAGATCTCTGCCCGCCCAGCCCCTGCTGGAGCCCCTCCCCCAAACCTCACCCTCCTGTGGTCCCTGCACCAATCACCCACAGTCACACCTCAGCCATATTCATGGGGGGCATCAGGGAATTCAGAGAGAACAGCGGGGGTCTTAAAGGCAATGGCTGCCTCTCCTCCTGCTCTTCACAGGACAAAGCAAGATGGTGACCTCACCCCTGAAGATGATGGGACAAGGACCCCATCATCTCATCACTAAGCCTGTTTGAGAGAAGGGAAAACTGAGGCACAGAATAGTGGCATGGACTACCCAGGTACTCAGTGACCAGGTAGAGCTGTCCTTCTCTGAGGAGGTTTCAGCTGAGCTTGGGAAGGGTGGGGTGCTCTCTAAAACAATCGGGGAGCCCAGAAGAGCAGATTCAACCCCCAGTTTTGGGCTGGGTGCTCAGCAGCCCTGCCCCCACCCAGACAGCCCCCAGCACCGGATGTTGGCAGGAAGGGTTGCGCAGAGCTAACTGGAAGAGGCAGCTGTTTGTAGAGTGGATTTGCCCAGTGGGCAGAAGCCCTGGCCACTGCCCAGAGCCTTGGTTTCTGGAGGCCACCCCTCAACTGGGCCACCATGACCAGGTTCCTCCTCCCTTAAAGCATCAAGCACCAGACAGGACCTCCACCAGTCTTGGGGGGGGCTCAATGGCCAGCTCAGTCCCGAAACTTGGTCTCTGTGCTGGGACGGACACCATGGACAGCCTGACCACGTGGAGCAGAGGCTGCATTAGCCAGGGAGGGCTGGCAGGGCAGTTTGAGATGGACATTGAAGCCTGGCTGGAGAGTAGCCGCTGCCTTTAGGCTGTTTCCCCATCTGCAGACAGGGTTACAGTAGTAGCATCTGGGTGGTACTCGGGAGGAAGGAGGAAAACTCTGAAGGGTTAGAGAGGGTACAGGAAGTGCTGGGAGGAGGTAGGCCTGGGGCCTGTCGGGAGGAAGGTGCCCACTCAGGGCCCTTGACTCTCACTCCTGATCCCCAGGGAAGAGAGTTGGGAGGGTCTGGTCCAATGGCAACCCCCAGTTAAAACAAGAAGTAGCCTTTTTTGGAGAACGGGGACCTTGTTGGTGTCTGGTCCCTTAGCTACATTGGGTAGGGGAGGTAGGCAATGGTCACAACTGGGACTCCTCTGCAGATTCTGCTCTGGTCCCATCTTCCTAGGCTTTGTGGGTCCCCCAGTCCCTGAGTTCTTGCAGCTCTGATCCCCGTGCCTCTATGCCTCTCCCCAGCAGGAAGTCCTGGGGACCTCAGTGAGGCACATGGTGGGTTTTGCAGGAGTAGCATTGTCATACAGCTGCTGAGGACAGTCAGCACATTTCTCAAATGGGAAAACTGAGGAACATACTGGTGACACACGCTGCAAGGGGTTGCTCCCAACAGCTGTTTGCTGAGAGGGTCTGCTCCAGGGATGTGGCAGTGTGACCCACCCAGGCTGGGGTGCCTTGAGGTGGCTGTGCAGGGCTGTGGGTACCCACGCTGTGATATCCAGCCACACACTGATTCTCGGTGGCCAGTTCTACTCTTGGGGTCTTCCTCTACCCAATGGATTTGCTAAGTAGGGATCCCCGAAGGGCAGTGGGCCCCCAGTCCACCCTGAAACTGAGGGTAACCTCTGCCCCCACCTGACCCCCCTTTTGGAGGCATGTGGCTGGGCAGGCTGAGTAGGGAGGCTCTGGGGCCCTAATAGAGATGTCTTTATGGGTTCCTGAAGCCTCCCTCCTGGCCACGCCTGCCTGCTGTCCCCAGGCCCGAGGCTGCTGACAGCTTTATTGTCCCGCAGGCCTGGGCAGGCAGGCACAGAGTGCCTGGTCAGGGTAGTCCTCGGGCATTGAGGGACACTGACCACTCCCTAGGAGAGGGTGTCAGGCAGCATGTGCTCACCCTGCTGTCCATCACTGCTGGTTCCTGTGTCCACACTATCCATCCATGGCAGTCAGGGTCACCAAGCCATGCATCTGTCCCCTAGGAACAGACACTGGCTCCCCCAGGACTGAACACGTCAAAAGGGTGGGACTGGGAGCCAGGTGGAAATGCGGGGGAGTGTTCCTTTCAAGACCAGAGGGGACACAGAGAGCTAAATGCAAAGACCAGGATGCTGGGGGGACATGGCTGGAGAGGCTTTGAGAGTCAGTGGGAGAAGCAGGCAGTACCTGGCGGGGCAGGGGTCTACCTGAATCCCCTCATTCCTTGCCCCCTAGCCTGCCTTGTGGCTCAGACTGTCCTTAACCCGGGCTTCCAGCTGAGCTGCCTTGAGGCCCAATCAGCATGTAGGCCAGAGTCCACTCAGCCCACAGTCAGAGATGGGTCAAGGGTGGAGGTGGGCTACTCTTGGGAGCTGACTTGGGTAGGAGGTTCCCAGGCCCAGGTTATCTCAGGGTGGGGGTCTGCATCAGCTCAGCACAGATCAAAGGAGCTTATCTGGCTGGTGAAGCCCTGGGTTTGCTTCCCATGGTCACTTTTCTGCCCTGCCCCCACTTCCCCCTCCCCGCCTCCCAGCAGCCTTTGCCCTATTTTACTCCCCGCCCATCCGGACCCTTCCACCACCTTCCTTCTCCAGGAAGACTCGCCCTAAAACTCCATCCCTCAGAATGGTGGTCTCCAGGAGGGGTGACCAGGAAGGACCCTGCCCAAATCTCTAGTGGAGGGCCACAGGACTTTCTCTTGGCAAAACACATTGGTTTCTCTGGAAGTAGCAGTGATGGGGTAGGCACATTCTTGGGCAGCTGTCCCCTCAGTGACCATGGGCAGAAGGTGGACAGCAAGAGGAGGGTTGGGCAAGACACACATCTGTGAGCACATCCCAGTCCAGACAAACACAATGTCTGAATGTGTGTGTGCGTGCACCCTGGTCTCATGTGTCCAAATCTGAGACAACACGGAACTGGTCGGTGCTCCAACAAGCTGCCGAGGCTCTGGGAGTGCCCACTGCCAATGCCTGTCCACCCCCCTCCCCACCTCCCGCCCAGGCATGGAGGACTGGGCTGGGCCTGGAAACTGGGTCAGAGCAAGGCTGGGCAAGCTCTGTACCACCTTCTCGGCCCTGCCCAGCAAGGGAGCCCCAGGGCTCAGCTGGTGCACAGCGCACATGTGTGCAGGGGTGCGCTCACGTGTGCGGGTCTTGGGGGCACCAGCAGGGTTGGGGCTTCAGCTAACAGCCAAGCTCAGGGCTTGTTCCCTCTGCCCCCAAGTGCCCCTGACCTGTCTCAAGGGAACCTTTGGGTATTGTAGCGCCCAGACTAACCCAATTCCCAGGTTAGCCCACAGAAGTTGGGTAACCTGGGGTGCTTTTCTAGTTCTGTCCAGCATAGGAAAGGGCTTTCTACCCCAGACTCTTAGGTCTGTGGGGCACAGGGAAACATGTGATCTCAGGTAGATAGAGGAAAAAGGTAAGTTTCAAAGAGGGCAGGGACCTGCCCGGGGGCACACAGCAAATCCTGAAGGGCCAATACCTCTGGCCTAGCTTTTAGAGGTCTTGAACGCCTTCATTAGAGTTAAGCATTGTCCACCCTGGGATTAAACATTGTCTTATCATCCTACCCCCACATTGGGGCTGCACAGCCCATTGGGGCCAGAGCCGGTGGATGCAGTGTTGACGCATCTCAGGTCTGAATTTTATCTCAGGCCAGGCAGGTGAAGAGAAGGCAGGGCTGTACCCTCCACCCTTGTGAGGGGCACTTTTCCTCCAGATGCATCCCAGCCCACCTCCTTCTCTCCTGATTGCTGACGCCTCATCGCTGAGCCCCTTTCTGCTCCCTTGGAGGCCTGAACTGGCTGGCCCCAAGATTTTTGCCCAGCCCACTGGCCCAGACTTGGCTACTGCCCACCCCCTGCCCCGCCCCCAAGTGTGACTGAGGTCTTACTCCACCCAGGCAGAAGCATCAGGGCCTGTCTCTATGTCCCCAGATCACCTGGTTGTGGGGTGGGGTGGGCAGCCCACAGTTCCTGTTCAAACAAGATCCAATCAGACACCCCCTTCCTGGGTACCCTGCTGGGTCTTAAAGAAACGCCGTTCTCACCACTGCCTCCCTGGTCCTGGCCCTGCCTGTTCCACCAACTCACTGCTAGGACCCCGTTTTCAGCTCCTACCCCAAGGCAGGGCAGCCTCACAGGTGGGGCCAGGACCAGCTCCAGCTCGACCCCACTAGCTAGCCCTGCCTGGGGTTTGCGGGTTCTACTCTTCTCCCCCACTCCTAGGAGACTCCTATGCCACCCAGCTCTGTGGGGTCTGGAAGGGCCTGCTGAGTGGCACCCCATGCCCATCCTCCCCTCATGCCCAAGGCATTCATGCCTATACACACACACACACACACACACACACACTTCATGTTCTCCTTGTAAAGAGCTTAAAGGATTCTGGCTATTTGCTTCCGTTGAGCTCACAGAACTGGTCATGCCAGAAATCGGGCCGGGCCCTGGGCAGGTGGAGACTCGAAGGCCCGGCCGCTCCCGAGGGCTCTGTCAGCGTTCTCCCCGCCAGCCACCCAGAGAACTGCCCCCTCAGAGGTGACCCCACCCACCCTCAGATGAGGAGCAAAGCATGTGCCCCCAGGCTTGGGTGGACTCCGCAGGGCGGTCCTTCCTGGAGGTCACCTGCTCCTTGCCTGCAGATGTACCGCATACTCCACATCACCTGTACCTCCTTGTTACCGGCGGCATCCTCTGCTTTGCCCGCCTCTGGCTATAGGGGCCTTGTCATTGCCTCTGTTGACTCCCATCCCTGTCCCAGGACTGCTTGCCCGAACCCCTCACACTTTTCCTGGCCAACACGGACCACCTGGCCACCCTCTACACCTACTGGGGCCCAACCTTGCAATCACCAGGTCAGTGGCCGGGACATGTTGTCCCATCATTGGTAAAGTATAAAGAAGAACATTGTCACCTGATGAGGTGAGATTTCAGTGACTGAGGCCCCTCCGACTGGTACTCACCATCAATGCCAGACAGCGTGAACCTTGCCATGACCACATGGCTGTCCCCTAGCCCCAGAACAGTGGGCATGGTGGATGCTCACCAGGGGGTACCCCTTGTGTACTGCAGGGACCCAGGAGTGGTTACTGGCTGTTTAGAGAGAAAGGTGGTCCTGGCTGGACCCAGAGGCTCCGTGAGGGTCAGGATACTTCCCATTCAAGCAGCAGAAACCCTATGCAAACCTGCTCAGCTCATGGGGTTGATACTGATGAGGTGCGTAGGATACGCAGCTGGCTTCTGCCTCAGACCCCTCCATGACCCCATTCAGTCTCTCCTGCATGGGGTCAGCCCCTACTCCTTGTCCTCTACCGGAGTCCCCCTGAGTCCAGGGTCAACTCACCAAGAACAAGGCAGACCAGCTGGCCTTGGACAGCCAGAGTAGCTTAGCAGCTACAGAGGCCCTAAGATCAGGAGAAACTATTCAGAGAGGCCTTGAGGAGGGGCCTCTGTGGTCTCTAGGCTGTGTGTTTGTGATCTTAGAGAGTAAGGTGGCAGGACATCAGAAATCATTTCAGATAGCAGCTCCACGGCCTACATACCACTGTGTGCCCAGCCTGTGACCCTGGCAGACATCACTAATCAACCATAGCACCAGCTCTGCCTCCTTCACAATGCCTGTGGTCTTGACCTCTGAATCCTGCTCCAGGAAGTGCTCCAGGCAGTGCTCTCACCCGTCAATTGGAAAAAAGCCAAACCACTGTTGTCCAGTGGATTCTGACTCTGAGTAGAGCTGCCCCAGAGGATCTCCAAGACTGTAACCCTTTATGGTAGCAGAGTGCTTCACCTTTAGGCGAAGTTTCTGGTTGGTGTTTCTGCCATGTGGCTTAAGCCAGTCCTCCACCCCACCCAGGTCTCCAGGTCCCCAGTGCTGTTCCTGAGAGCTCTGCCTTCCATTCTACACCACTGGGCCCCCTTACCTGGGGTAGGGTGGGAAGCAGAGCACTGGAGAGTCAAGGATCCACAGAGCCCTCTGTGCACCTCCGACATGTGCAGCTGTGCTCTGTGATAGGTAGAAGGGGTTTCAAGCCAGGACAAGAGGGTTTAGGCACCCAAGGGTCTAGATCCGCCCCCCCCCACCACTCCCCAAGAAAGGAGTCATAACCCACTCAGGCAGGGAACATCTGTGTACCAGGCCCTTGATTGGACCATGCTCCTCCATCCCAGCAGTGTGTACGGCCCCGTGGCAACTGGTGGTGTGGATGAGTGGAGTGCTGCCCACACTCTTTCTGGAAGCTCCCAGGACGTACACCAGGCCCTGGCCAGGTGCCCTACATCCGGCTGTGTGAGGCTACCAGCTGCTACCAGCTGGAAGCCAGGCCCACTAGCCCACACATCTGTTCTGCCAAGCGGACAGGGATTAGCAGTCCTTAAGTGGCACAACAGCTCATTGAGTGGCCTGAATATAGATGCAGCCTCATCTGGGATACCTAGATAATCCCAGAAGTCCCCAGCTCTCCCAAACCCAGGCCCTTGTCCTCAGAGACCATCCAGGAGCAAGTGTTGTGGAATGCGTGGGATGCTAGGTGTCAGGGTCAGTCTTGCTACTACCCCCTTGGGGTGTGCCCCCAACCTGCTGTCTTTGCAGCTGTGCTGCTGTCTTGGACACTCTGGTGCTTGTCCCGAGTCAGGCCTCGCCTTCTGTCCTGAAGGCAGCCCAGAGCTCAGCGAAGTCCTTGAGGAGGTGGAACAAATGTATGGGAGAGTGACTTGTTTGTGTGTGTTGATGCCCTTGGGGATAGAATGGGGCCTGGAATGCTAAGGACCTCAGAACTGTGGTCTCTATAACAACCTGTGACAGATTCAAGGCTACCCACCTGACAGGTCGAGGTAGTGGCTCTGCTGGGGCTGTGCTGGGGCTGTGCTGGGGAGTGCGAGAGGGCCAGTCCCTCCCTAGGGTGAGGATAGAGGAAGTGTTTCATGGGGAAGCAAGCATTCTGTTACAAAGTTCTGTGGCTTTAAACAGCTGAGAAATTACAGTTTGGACATATCAGATTTATTTAGATTAAGAAAAGAAAGATGTGTCATAAAAGAGGTGGAAGAGTTACTTTATTTGAAACCTCAGTTTTGTCTTGAGTTCCCTGGTAGCCAGGGCAAAGAGAGTAAGAAGATGCTGCCATGATTCTTGATGCCCAATGCAGGGAGTTTGACTGGTGAGACAGAATGCTCCAAGCTCTACCTTTGGGTTTTTTTTTTGTTTTGTTTTGTTTTTAAGTTCAAAGTTTTAGCTATTGGACACTATTTAGAGAATAATGTGTTCTTATGGACAATCACCTTGCCAGGTTGGCTCTCTACGGCAAGAAGATCATCCAGTAATGCACATCCAAAATCATGTCACTTTCTGTTTGAATAATACCTTTGGCATTTTGAGGTCATGTTTCCCCTCCCAAGATGCACTCAGGACAGTCAAGAGGTGTCTGACCTGCCTATCAAGGATAGGTCTTCCAGCCACAGACACTGCCAGCTCAATGATCTGGAGGACAAAATGACCACGTGTGCTTAGGAGGAGGACAGAGAGGCCAGTAATGAGGAGCTTGGTTCAACCTTGAGGCCTTGGGAAGCAACTGAGCAGTGGGGTGGGCCCTGGGATATGTGGGCGGCTTCAGATGAAGTTGGGCACCCTCTGGGGTGGACAGATCCTAGGGGACCGCCTGTAGCTCATCCTTAACAGTTGAGGCCTGGCCACTCACCCTTGCTCTTGTCCCCATCCAGTCTGTCTTGATGAGGTGTGATGGAGGAGGGGCTTGCCAGAGGGTCCTGACCTGGGCTGTCCCCTGCAAACTGGCCTCCCATGGGGCTCCCCACACCCACTCCCTGGTCCAGCTGGTCTCAGGCTTCTATTGATACAAAGCTAGTGAGGGGTGCCTGTGGAGGGGGTCACATGGTAAGGGGGCCAAGGAGGGCAATTCTGGCCTAGGGTACCCTGCAGGTCGGTTCGAAGGGCCTGGGTTGATTCTGGGACTGAGGTACTGGCTGAATCAAAGGTCCAGTGAAGGTGCCTGCTGCATGCAGATTTCCTCTCTGGACAGTAAAGTCAGGACCGGTCAGTCTTGAGGGCCTAACAGGCCTGAGCTGGGGATCTGAAAGATGCAAGAAAAAGGGCATGACTAGTGGCCTGGAGCCAGGCACCCACCCCTCCCACCCCAATCCATACCTGCTCCAAATGTTCCAGGTTGTCACTTCTGAGAGATGAGTCTCAGCCTCTCTGTATTGTACGGTAGGTGGTCACTCCTCCCTGGCTTCTTCATTCATTCATTCTACAAACATCCACTGAGCACCTCATGTGTGCCTGGTTCTGCCCAGGTGACCCGGGACATGACATGAGAGATGGGACGCCTGCCCCCACGGGCTGGACACTGTCCTTGAGGGAGACCAGTGAGGCGTGGCAGGGGCTCTGACCTGGGCAGTCACATCCAATAACAGCTGATGCCAGGAAGTTTCTGACGGGTAGGGGGTGAGAGGGCAGGTGTAAAGACCCGAATGTAGACTGGAGTCCAGTGGGCAGGCTAAGCAGGGGTGCTCAGGAGACTTGGCTTCTCCTTTCGGAGTCCTTCCATCTGACAGCTTGGACGAAGGACCTGGGGACTGAAGGCAGAGACTGAAGAAGACTGGAGGAGGTAGCCACTATTGCCTGCCGAGGGGTGGGGTCTGGATGCTTGCCGCAGGGGGCTGAGAGGTTTGGCCTGCCGTGTGGGAACCTGGTACAGTGATCATCAGGGCCAATGTCCCCTCTTCACATGTCTCCTCTTCATCTCCAGCTGTGTCCACTGGACCAGTGAGGACAGTGAGGATGACAGAGTCTGTCCTCTCTGGCCAAGCTCAGGGACTAGCCCGTATGGTCAGTGTGGCCAGGTCCTGAGGGGAGCCTGCCTAGAAACCCCCACCTGGCATCCCTGGGGGCTCCCATTCTGTAGTCCCTCAGTTTACCTGTCTGGTGGAGGCAGCCACTGTACCCCTTGGGGTGGATACAGACTTGACAGACCTCTCCCATTCCCACCCTGAGCTCCCAGACCCCAGTTTCTCTCCCACGACCAGCCCTGCCCTTGTCCCCCAGGGGGCCAGTGCTCCCCAAGAGACAGGTGGGCAGCTCATCTTCCCAGACAGGCGGAAGGACTTGTTAACAGAAGGTCCCCCTGGACACCCTGCCGCCTGCAGGCACTGTGCCAGCCTTCTGCTCGCCCCAGCTCTCTCCCAGGCCTGGGGGCCCCCAGCCACTATGTCTTTGTGCTACCTGGTCACTCAACTGCCCCCTTGAGACTGTCCCCTCCTGGATCAGGTTTCCTTGGCCTCCTGCCCAACATTCACCCCCTAGGCCTGAGACAAGGTATCCACACCTGAGACAAAGCAGTTGACATAAGGGGGGGGGGGCAGTCACAGAGAAAGCCCCAGGCTAGCAGGGGAATGGCTGGCTGTGTTGGTGGGGCCCTGTCCCATCAGCCTGGGTGTTAGACACTGATGGGCTTAGCTCAGGCCAGCATGGCGTCTTTGGAGCAGGAGGTGGGATCAGGCTCTTGGGGGGTGGGGGGAGGAGTCTCAGACTGAGCTCACAGGGTGGGCCTCACCCATAGGGGGCACTTAGGGATCCGGGGAAGGGTCACGGTCCTATGCCATCTCCATCCTCTCTTCCAATAGGGTTTCCTTGGGGGTATTGTACTCTCTCTGGGGTCCCAAAGACCTGGGGTTCCTGAGGAATATGGCCAATAGATGCCAGTTATATGCACTGTTTGCAAGAAGAAACGGATTCTTCAAGTCCGTGTTGGGTACACTAAGTGTCTGCCGGGGTCAGGTGCTGGGCATAGGGAAGGGATCAAGGGCTCTGCCTCCATGGGCCAACAGTGACAACAACCTTGGCAGAACCAACAGGTGGAGAACAGCTCCAGACGGAGAAAGTAAGGCAGGAGGTGACCAGTGGGTTGGGTGGATGATCGTCCAGCTTGCAGGTGAAGGTGAGGGGGGCTTAGAGGTGGTGTGTATGAGTGCTGAGCTCCTGAGAGTGAGTGAGGTCAGACAGGAAACTGGGGGCTGGGAGGCTGAGCTGGGCGGGGTCAGCCAGGCAATGGTTAGCGACCCAGTGGTCAGAGGGGACTCTGGCCTTCCATGTTTGTGGGCATGGGGCAGCCCCTGAGGGCTCTAAGCAGAAGTGTGACCTGATCCAATTAAGACTTTCACCATGGCCCTTTGGCTGTGTGCAGGAAGGGGACAAGAAGGCCCAGAGGTGGTGGGGACCCAGGTCCAGTGCCTGCTCTGGGTCCAGTCCCAGGAGCATGTACGTAGAATCCATCAGAGCAACTGACGTAAGTCACTCTGGGGGAGGGAGAGATGGGGCAGGGGGTGTCCCGAGTGTGGAGGGGAACGCTGATGGCTCAATCCTGCCCGTCACCGCTCAATGAGCCCTTGTCTGCATCCATTCAGCTCTGCATTCCCGGCCCCCTGGCTACAGCCCTGGCCACGGCCATCTCCGGGGAGGCAGGAATGCAGCGGGCGGGGCATGGGCAGGGGGTGGGGGCTCCCGTTCTCACGCCCGCGGCCACTCGGGCCGACTCAATTGGAATTTAAATGCTAGCCATTGTTGTCATCAGAACGGCCGGCCAGGCCAAGTCAGCGCTGCCCTGGAGGCCTGGGACCACGGACTGAGACCAGAGCTACCAGCTCAGCCCAGCTTCAGGCTGGCCCTATCCTGGAGTTCTTATCCTTGGCCCCCTCCTCCAGGAAGCCCTCCAGGATGGCTCCAACCCAGTCTACTGGGAGTCCCACTTCAGTTCTGTACCCTGCACCCCTCTGGGGTCTTGCCCATCGAACCAGGCCCCTCTGTGACTTGTAGTCCTCGTCCTTGTCCTTCCTGTGTCCAGGGGTGCCAGAGGTCTGGGAATGAAGACAAGCAGGGGACCAGTCGTGGGCTTCTGGGCACCCTTAAACTGGAGGTCACAGAGAGGTCTGGGGTTGGCCCAGGCTGGATGGGCAGGTGGGAGAGAATTAATGCAGGCCCAAGGCAGAACACATCCTTGGCCCTCCCTGAACCCCGAACTGCATGGGATGAGAGTCATAGCCTTGGTTTCCCTAACCTAGAAGGAGGCCCCTGAGAACACAAGGTGGCTGGGGAGACTCCGCATCTCGACTCCCAAGACCTACTGGCCAGGTGAGCCACCAACAAGGCCAAGGCTTATATCCAGGCCCAAGTAGGAGCTCCAAAATTGTACGTTGTCAGGGGTGGCACCCCGTCTACTGCCCCTGCTATCAGCTTGGGTTCAAGACCTCAGGGCTTGTCCCCCTGCAGTGGCATGTTATGTCCTGAGAGCAGCAAACCCAAGCCATGTCACGGGAACCTTAATAGGAGCTGCCTCCTCCGCATATGATTCCTATGTGCTCTGATTCTCAGCCTCATACCTCTCAATGGCCCCCAAATGTACTTTCAGGGCCCCAGGCTAGAGGGTCTTCCCTGGAGCCCCTCCTCTCAGTTCCCCAGCCTGAACGTCAGTCCGAGGGTGGGGAATGGGGGTTGTGGTGGGGCCAGCTGAAGGGAGAGACACCTGCCCCCATCAGCCCCTTCCCACCACCTCTTCCTCTGCCCGCCACTTCATTCATTTATTTATTTGCTGAACCTCTGACGTCCCTGAAAGGGGCCTTTGTCCTCTCAGACAATCAATTGCACAAATGGAAACGGAATCGTGTTTGAGGAAAGTCTAGTGTGTGGGGGTGGGGGCGGGGGGCAGTGGTCCAGCCCGGAGATGGGTACACAGCCCAGCACAGGAGCCCCATGGAGGAGGGGCCCTGCCAACTGGCACCTCCACCCGACAAACACAAACCTAAGTCAAGAACCCTCCACCAAGACACCCAAACGCACAAAGCTCCAACACAGGAACACAAACTGACCGCAAGAAGCCAAAGACCGCCCCACGAACCTACAGGGCTCGGAAAAACTAAAGCCCCCCAACACCGGATCAGCCGACCGAAAGGAAGAAGCGGACACACAAGGCACAGGGCTCCGGCCCCCTAACCAGGAGAACACACGGAACTCTGCACACCCAGGCAACACAACGTACACAGGAAACCGACGGGCACTGAGACACGGAAACCGCAGGAGACCACGCACCCCGCCAACCCCAGGCCCAGCACCCTCACACCACCACCCAGCCGAGCAGCAACAACAACAAAGAAGCGGCAAGAAAACAAAGTGAAGCGAGCACGCCGAACCGACAGCAGTGAAAAGGCCGAGGAACCAAGGCAGGCCGCGCTACCACGCACACACCGCACTAGCGCTGCCACGGCCGACGGAGAAGTCATAGCGTCAAACTAGCGCACAAGCCACGGGACCACAAACTCAGGACGAACCACAAGGAAACAACCCCCACCCCAACAGCCACAGACCACGGCCAAACCCCACACACACAGGCGCCAAGCAGGAACCCAAGCAACGCCACAAAACAACAAAAGGACCGCATTAAAACGCTGGGAAACCAGGCAGAACAACAGGACAGAACAGTGGGGCTCTGGGTACACCCGGAAGCCAGAGCCAACAACACCTAACGCGACCAGCACTCCCAGCCAGAGACAGACAAAGAACCCACACAGACACCAAGGACACCAACGCCACCAAAAGCACAAAGAGATAAAGGGGACAAGACAACCCACGACAGGACAATGCCACTTTCCCTTCCCCCTACGTAAAAAAAAATACTAGGAGAAAACCAAAAGACTGCGACGGGAATGCAAGGCTACACACCAGACAAGCAGAGCCACAGACAACCAAGAACAAACCACGGGACACACAATAACAAGTCCCTCAATGGTAAAAGCACAAACACGACGCCAGCCCGGGAACAACAGCATCCACAACGCCGGCGGCACGAACCCAGCCGAAGCCCTCACCCTAGTGAAAGGCGAACAGGCGACCAAGAGCCGCCATGTCTACTCCAGGTCGGCGGACAAGCACTAACCCAAAAACGCCGCAGAACAAAAGCGAACCACAGAGGGCACAGCTCAAGACCAAAACAGACACAAAGGCCCACGGGACTGGGGGTCAAACACATAAGAACAACACACGAAACGAAAGAGCAGTGAGGCTGGCAAGGCTATCCCCACAGTGTCCCCCACTCCATCCCACACCGCCTAAGCAGAAGTGGTTGAGGTGGCTAAGGGCAAAGGAACCGAGGCAGAAGCAGAGCGAACAACAAGAAAGGACCCAAAACCCAAAATAGGGGCAGGAACAGAAAAACTTAAAGTCCTCCCCAGGACCAGCGACCAAGCGGCAACCGGGAACCGGGGGGAACGCAGGACAGTGCAGAAGACAAACAACCAACCCAACACACGCAAACCTAAGTGACCAGCAAGAACAAAGCACCAGAGACCCCCCGACAACCACGGAACCGACACATCCAAATCCACTTCACAATGGCCTGAGTGGAGAAGCTGGTGGATTTTGTCGCTCCAAGAAGAGCCGCTGCGAGCTTGGCCCCTTCGCATAGCAACTTCATCCTGGTTCTTTTCCTGTTGGTAATCAGAGCTGATGGGTATTCTGGGACCCACAGGGGCAGCCACACCTCCTAAGCAGATCTGAGGGGTGCCTGCCCTCCCTGAGAGCCCCCATCTGCGCAGACATAGCCCATCACACCATTGGGCCAGGTGGGTTTGGGGCTGGAACTGGGGGCTTCCAAGGATCCAGCCTAGCTGGTCTGAGGGTGGCTGGGCTGTGAACTTGGGTGTGACCAGTCGGGATCTGAGGCCTAGGAGAGGACAGAGCTGGACAGAGGCCATAAACTGGCCCCTCTAGGCTACCTGTTAACACCGGCATCTTCCTCATCCCTAGGGACAGTCTGGGATACAGAGGAGGCCTGTAAGCCAACACTAGCCACTACTGTCTCTGTCCCTGAGCTGACCCAGATCTCTCTGCCATCTGAGCAGGAAGGGGAACCAGGATCTGAGATTGGGCCCCCACCCCAGATGAGAGTGCTGGGAATGTGGGCCCCCAGCAGGCAGATGGGAGACCGAGGACCAGAGACTGCTTTCTTCTCACCTCCTGAGCTTGTATCACTTTGGAAGTCACTGCAGGCCCCTGAGCCCAGGCCCTGACTATCTGGGGCAGATCTGTCCCAGGAGGGGCAGGGACAAGGGCTGTGTTAATCTCTGCATCTCTGGGGACGGACGGGCCGCCAGGTTTGCAGCGGGTGGGAGTGGGGGGTGGCAGGTGGCTTTGGGTTTCTAGTTGGCCTCTTCCCAGGCGCCGACACCTGCCTTGGGCGCCACAGGTCCATTCTGCTGGCCACCAAGGATCTTACCTGTAGCGCTCACCGGCTGTCCCAAGAACAAGGGCTGGCACGGGGAGTGGGTGGGAGGTGGGGTGACTGTATCCAAGCTGTGAGGTGGGCATTGCAGGTTGCAGTCCAGGGCTTGGGGGACTGTGGGGAAAGAGGAGGCCCCTCCAGCTCCATCAACTTATCTGGGCTTCAAACTGATCCTGGATGCACCCCGTTTGTCTTCATTGCCAACATCAGTGCACCCAGTAGGATGTGGGGTAAGAGTGAGCAGATATGGGGGCCCAAGTGTGTCCCGTCCTCCACAACACAAAACCTCTCTCCCTCATTTGCCCACCAATCCTTAAGTCCAATGAGGTGGGCAGAGAAGTAGTGTGTGTGGAGGGGGGCAGGATGAAGTCAGGCCAGGCCAAGCAACAGCTGCCACCGATAGCACCTGGCAGGAACAAGATGGACCCTGACCCACAGCCGGGCTCCACAGTCTGGCCTGGACTCCCACCCACTGTCACCTGACCAGCCCCCGTGAAGAGGGGGCCCCAGGCATTCTTTGGTGGCTGAGACCCTCTCTCAACCTTGATTTCTGCCCTGTGAGGTGGGGGTGGGGTAGAGGCAGCTGGCAAGTGGGGCGCCCTTCTGTGGGGCACTGCTCAATGACATTGGATATGTGTACGTGGGGCTGGGGAGTTGGACAGGGGCAGAAGGGGGACTTTGCACCCATGCTGCTGATGGCTTGGGGGTTGGGTTGGTCACTATCCTTGTCCCCCATCTCTTGGCCTTTGCGACTTTGGCTCAGGCTGTCTCCCATAACTGGGTGACCACGCAGCCTCCAAACACACGCTCGCCTCCCAATGGCTGTGTACCACAAATATTTACAAGCAGACCTTGGAGAAATGGAAGGTTCAGGTCCAGACCACTGCAATAAATTGAACATCACCATCAAGTGAGTTGCACGAAGTTTTTTGTTTCTCAGATCATATAAAAGTTATGTCTACACTATACTGTTGTCTAGGAAGTGTGCAATCACATCATGAAAAAGTTGGAACTATTGTGGGAATGACCAGAACGGGACACAGAGACATGAAGAGGGCGCAGACTGTTGGGAAAAGAGCACAAATAGGCTGGCTCAACACAGGGTTGCCACAAACCTTCGATTTATTAACAACACAATATCTGCAAAGTGCAATCCAGTGACGTGCAGCAAGACAGAAGATGTGCCTGGACTGAGTGCCTATCTGGCTGCGTGGCCAGGCTCAGGACCCCTCCCTGGGCTCCAGGTCTGTGTCTGCCCAAGGTCAAGTGGACAGGGACATCTGTGTGTGCAGGTGTGTTCATGCCTGTGTTCCATGTCCACATGCATGCACATTGTGCACATGCCTATAGGCTGTGTCCACACATGCACATGTGTGTGTGCTCCATGGTCATGCACATGCATGTGTGCCTCTCCCTGCATTCCATGTCCACACACATGCATTTGTTTACCCCTGTGTCTTTGTGCCATGTACATACCTGTACGTGTGTTTGAATGTCTGTGCTCCATGTCCACATATGCACACATGTGTGCGTTCTGGCATACACATAGGCACACACATAGGCACACATGTCTGATTGAGTGCTATGTCCACATACATGCACAAGTGTGACCGTGTGACCATATTCCATGTTCACATGCATGCACATGTGTGGTTGTGTGTATGTCCACATACATGCATATGAGTGTTTTATGTCTCTGACTCCATATCCACACACATGTACATGCATGTATGTCTGTGTTCTGTGCCCATGCAATGCCCTTGTGTGTCTGCATATCTGTTCCATACCCACACATATGCACATGTGTGCCTGCATCCTATGACTCCATGTCCACATATATGCACATGTGTGTGTTTATGTCTGTGTGCACACATGGCCATGGTCATATCCACACCCACACATGTGTGTCTGCATCCTGTGACTGCATGTCCACATAGATGCACATGTGTGTATCTTTATGTCTGTGCTCACACATGGCCACGGTCATATCCACACCCACACTTATGCACATGTGTATCTGCATTCTGTGACTCCATGTCCACATAGATGCACATGTGTGTGTCTTTATGTCTGTGTGCACACATGCCCAGGGTCATATCCTTGGCAGTGCTCTTGCTGATTAAGCTCTAGGTCCCCACCCCCTGGCAATGGTGTCAGGGAAGTCAGAACACAGACCCCTGAGATCTGATGGAGAAGCCCCCCACAGACTGTCTACCACCCCTTTAGGGCTTCTGAGGGCTGAAAGGGGGCCTCTGCCTGCCAAGACCCCACTCAGCCCCCCTTCGAAGTCTAGGGCTCTGAAGCCTGGTGAGAGGCAGCAATGGGGGCTGCACCAGACCTGCAGGCCCCAGCACACAGTGCCCCCCAAATCAAGGCAGCCTGGGGGTGGAGAGTAAGGTTCCAAGCCTACAGTACCAGCCCTGCTGATCCCCGCGTGTCCAACCAGACTCCCAACTGGCCGATGGAGGCCCAGGGTCTCTTAGCACAGCCAGGGCAGGGCAAGCTGGGGGCGCTTTACTAGCTGTGACCTCCCCTCCCCACTTAGAACCCTCATCATGGCCAGGGAGTCTCCTAAAGGTTCCCCAGTGGTTGTCCCCCAAGACCCAGGGAGTCATATATGCTATGTCAGGTCCCCAATGACTACATCACAGCTCCTGAATGATCCAAAGTCACCCAGGTCATGGAGCGGAGGTCTGCAACCTCCATAGAGCCCCCTCGAACCTCCTAGGGCTGCCCTGCCTGGGGCCAAGCGGAGCACTCCAGGAAGTTACCTTGGTCCTGCCGCTGTCTCTGCCCCATACAGCAGCCTAGTGCTACAGTACCAGGCCTCAGAAACCTCAGCTCCTTGGTCCCCCATCTGTCTCCCAGAACCCTACTTTCATCCCTCAGACCCTGGTCTGGCTGCTTCTCGGTGTGAAATGTGGAGGCATGGGTGGGTACTCCTGATTTCTATGCCCCAACGAGGAATCAAGCCCCGATCAGATGCTAGGCAAACACCCCTAATCACCTCTGTCTCAAGGGCTGCACAGTGCACGCCCCCCCGCCCTCACTGTCCAACTGAGAGGAGGTCCAAACCAGTGGTGGGCACTCGGTCACACCCTTCCAGGACCACAACGCCCCCTCTGGCTCCATAAGTGTGCCAAGTTGTCAGCGTTTTGCTGTAGGCTGTCCCAGGTACTCAGCACTGGGGGACCCATCAGCAGGTGGGCACAGACTGGGGGACCTGTTTGGGTGTCTCCTGGGGGAATGGTCCTGGTGTCCCTAGTCACACCACCCCCAAGCTGACTCCCCCTTAGACTTGGTTGACCCTCCCATCCTGCCCCCCCTGGCGTGGAGCCTGCGGAGCTCATTAATGAAGTGTAGTCCTGCCGAGCTCGCTTTAATTGGGGCCGGAGGGACGTGAGAACCCAGGGACCCTGTGCCCGGTGGCCCGGGGGAGGGGCTACTGCCTGAGACGCCTGAGGCGGCCTGGATTAGCAAGAGGCTCAATGGGCCCAGCAAGTGGTAATTAAAGCTGCCCACCCCGGGCAGCTGGGCAAGGGGGGCCCTGGCATTCAGCCCCATCCAAGCAGGACCCTCAGCTTGGCCAGGCCAAAGTCACTCAGTGCGTGCGTCCAAAGCCACAGTCAACAGAGGTTGAATTTTCTCACCTGTCCTCCACCATCCTCAGGACAGTCACTGCACAATGGGACCTGCCTCAGTTTCCTTTTCTGAAAGCAAGATTGGCATTGCCCAGGCATGGGTGGCAGGGCAGTGAGGGAGGGGGTGGAGAGCTCCTGAATGAATCCTGGCCCCATGAATGGGTAGGTGCACGTGACCATCTGCTAGGACCTGTGGGGAGGGGGCCCTGCAGGCCTGTGTCCAACCCATGCCTCCCAGGAGCTGCCGGAAGGCCTGGCTGGGCAGCTGGACATCAGGCCAGAAGGGATGGAACCAGTCCTGGGAGCTCTAGTGGCAGGTGGCCCTGGAGGGTTTGTGGCATGGCCTTGCCTGAGCCCTGCCTGACTTTACTAACACCACTCTGGTTGTAGGATACCTGGCCCCCTGCCATACGAGTCCTCACCTTGGAGCCTCGGAGACAGACTGGCCCAAGGAGTGTGAAGGCTGACACGCAGAAGCCATGAGCTCCTCTTGGCCTAATACAGCTTCTGGGGTCCATCCAGAGAGCAGTCCCAGCCGACCCCAAAGTCCCAGGAAGGTCCCCAAGAGGCACTGGCCAGAACTCGTTGACAGAGAGGGATGGGGGTGACCAGGTTGAGTGAGAAGCTCAGGGAAACCCCACAAGGGCAAAGACAGGGAGGGGGACTGAGAAGAAACAAACGTTTAGGGGGCCTGGACTCGGTCGGGTGTTGTCAGTGCGAAGTGGGGGGGAGGGGACCCTCTGCTACTGGATGGCCATGGAGGAATGGCTCTCCTCAGCCAGGCGCCCCAACACCAACCCTGTCATTACTTGATCAGGTTTCCCGCTGCAAACCCAAGGCTCCATGTGGTTTTCCCGGAGTCATAGGATCCGGCCGTCTGTCCTTATCCTGGTGAGGAGGTTGGGGGACCCAGGCAGGGGCTGCCTATCCCCTGTCCTTCCAGTACATGAAAACCAGAGCTCTATGATGGTAGGGTTCCTAGGCTCGGGTCATCCTCTGGGTCAGGAAAGAGGGTCCTGGGGCTCAGGTAGACCCTGGGGGTACCTCCCACGACCAGGTGCCCCTGAAGCCCTTAAAGTCCTACACTTGTCTGTAACTGGACCAGAACTATCTGGGGCACAGGGTGGGATATGGGAGACCCACCTAGGAGTCCCCTAACACAAGGAGACCCAGGAGACTGAGCAGAGCTCCCTGGACAGGATGACCTGGTTTTCTCTTAGGTGGGCAAAGCTCAGAGTAGCCCACCTGCATGCCCAGCTCAGACACCTGCTGGGTGTCCACCTGCTTGGCCTTACCTACCTATAGAGTCCCCCATGTTCCACCCAGAGCACCTGCCACAGGGGTGTCAGATGCAGGGAGGGAGGGGTCAGATTTTCAATGTTTTACTAGCGTTCTTGAGAGGTCATCATGATTCCCGGGTGGCAGCAAGAGTAGGGGGCCCCGCCTGGGGGCCATCAGCTCCCATAGGCCCGTCTGAGTCAGGTTTGGCCACATTTTTCTTGATCATTTCCTCTGGAGTTGTTTACTCTCCCGGGGCGGGGCGTCTGCTAAGTGTGTGTGCATGTGTGTGCATGTGTACACGTGTGGGTCCCAGTGCAAGGCAGGGCTACAGGGGGGCAGGCCCCAGGCGGCCTCCAGCCAACATTGCTGGCCAAGGAGTGAAACCACTGTGGACAAGCCCAATCCCTAGATGGGGACCCAAGGCTCAGAGAAGGGAAGTCCAACTGGACTGGTCTATCCCTCCACCCCCTCACACACACACACACACATACACACACACACACACAGAGGCTAGGCTCCAGTGTGCTGGGTGGGATGTTCAAAGCTTGGCAGAATGAGACCAGGAAAGAGGGTAGGGTCAAACTCCCACTCGACACTTGCTGAAAGTGTGACCTTGGGCTCTGTGCCTCAGTCTCTCCATCTGTTGTTGTTGTCATGTGCCGTGGAGTTGGTTCTGATCCATAGCGACCCTGCACAGGTTTTCCGAGGCTGTAAATCTTTACGGGTGCAGAAAGCCTCATCTTTCTCCCTTGGAACTGCTGGTAGTTTCGAACTGCTGACCTTGAGGTTACCAGACCCGATTCGTAACCACTACGCTAAGCTACCAGAGTTCCTCCATCTGTAGAATGTGGATAATAACGTTGCTCATTAAGGCTGTTGGATTTCACCTGACTTACTGTATGGGACGGGGCTACTCAGCAAATGTAAGTGACCCTCGTGTTTTCTGGGGACTGTGTCTCTGTTCAGCAGCTTCTCTTCTGGCACCCTATTAAGCCATCAGTCCCAGGGCCTAGGAATTATCTTGAGAGAAGAGGGTGAGACTTGGCTGTGCAGTGGAGGTGGAAGGCGCTTACCTATCTATGTGATCTTGGAGCCAGGGGTCCCCGGAGAAGTGTGGGGACCCTAGTCATGGGAAGGAGGTAATGTGTATATTGCTTTTGGAAGGTCGGAGGCACAAGCTTGGGGGTGTGTGTGTGTGTGTGTGTGTGTGTGTAAACAGCTTTGAGGGACCCACCCTCAGCAGTAGAGAGGGCAGCCACTCTTTCTTCCAGGCCTGGAAACTGGGAGCTTTAGGGGCAGGGAACTCAGCAGGGGATCCCAGTAGCTGGCCTCCGCCCTCCTGGGCCTCAGTTCAGTGCCAAAGGTGGCTCCTCTGAGAGGTGGGGGTCTAGGACCAGCAGGCGGCAGGCGCCCCCAGCTCTCCCACCCCCACTAAGGGGCACCTTCTTTCCAACCATAAACCCAATCCTGAACGAGGCCTGACACTTGAATGGGGAAATTCCAGGCCCCGCAGCAGGGGCGGAGAAAGATCGAGATCTTTGCGCGCTCTCCGCGCGCGGGGCGGAGCCAGGCCGCTGGCCCGGGGGTGGGGTGATGGGGGGGGTACTCAGGCCTGCGAAAGGGCGTGGCCCGGCGGAAGGGGCGCCCCGGGCGCCGCTCAAAGCGGCCGCTAATGGTCGCTAATCCCGGCCTTTCAGGCGGCCGCGGCCGAGCTGTTGGCCCAACAACAGGCGCATGAAAGGGAGCGCGGGCCGGGAGGTGCCCTGGCCGCCCGCCCGGTCCGCGGCCCTCGGCCCCAAGGGGTAGGCCCCTCCCGCCCGCCTTCCAGGGACCCTAAATCGAAGAAGTGGGCACCGTTGACCCCAGACCCCAGGAAAATGCCCAGGCATCCCACTTAAGATGGGGAGACCGAGGCCAGAGGCGACGTGCGACCAGCGTGGTCCCAAACCCCTCCCCAGGGCCCCTTGGGAATTCAGCTGGTATCCCATGGCCGGTTCTGTCTGGGGTTTGGGGACTGGTGGGGGACGGGGTGGGGGGGCCTCCTGCTGGTTTCACAGCGGTTCCCAGGCCCTAGAGGAACGTGCGGGGCCCTCACGTCGCAGACAGGCCCGGGCCCCTCCGGAGCGTGACCCCCGGCTTTCAGCGCCGCCCCTGGCCGGGCCCCAGCGCCTCGTTAGGGATTTAATTAAGGAGGCTGGGGGATTTGCATAATCTCCGAGCCTCAGGCTGCGAAGCCCCAGGAGGGGAGGGGCAGGAGGGGGCGAGGGGAGCCGGTTGAACCACTCCATTTGGGCTACCGGTCGCCCAGTCCAGGGGACGGAGGGGCTGACGAAGGGCCTCGCAGGCAGAGAGCACTTAGAGGGACAGGGACAAGGCAAAAGTGACCCTTTGTGTCACAGCTGGGCCCTGGAATTTCCCCCTCCAGGCCAGACAGGGACCCTCCCCTTCCCTAGCTGACTCAAACTGTGGACTCAGCTGGACCTGGGCTCCCAGGGGAGGAGGGACACCCCCAGGAGGGCCCCCACCCCCACCCAGGCAAACAGTAAATACAAACATTCCAGTCCCTGACCAGCTCAGGAGCAAGAGGCCCGCCCCTGTCCGCAGGTCCTGCAAGTCTGTCTGCTGGTCCCTGGTGGGCAGCCAGGGGTCAGAACTCAGTAGGACAAAGTGATGTCCCCTGGAGGTTCACAGTCCCTAAAGAGGCTGGCCAGTCTGGGGACCACAGTTCTGGCCAGAGCTCCTGTAACAAAAGGTAATGGTCCCAGCACCCACTTTGGTCCCTACTCCTCAGATGGTGGTTGGGGTGGGTCCCAGCCATGGTGGTTTCTGGCTGAGCCTGGCCCCAGGTCAAACGGAAGAACACTGGGGAAGGGGGTGCACAGGTAATTTTACTATTTTCTCCCTCCCCCCACATTCCCAGAGCCTCTGCCTCTACCAACTGTCCAGCCGGGGAAACTGAGGCATGGCCATCTCAGAAGGGCAAGACCATGGAGGGGTGGCCAGTGCTCAGCCAAGAGGCTATTGAGATCTGGGCATCCCCTCCCGTGCCCACACCGCCTGCCCGCGGGCATTCCCACAGCCTTCAAAGGGCACTGGTGGGGCCCTTGAAGGGCAGGGCCAAGGTAAAACCTTTCATCTCCTGGGTGGCAGCTGGGGAAGGGATGATCCTGGAGCTGCAGCTACCTCCCAGGCCTTGCCCCCTGGCATCCTGGTAGGCCCTGGCATCCCAGCCCAGCCTGGGTTGGAGATGGTCTACCACTTCTGAACTCAGTTACCAATGGACACCCCAAGGTAGTAGTGGGGGGCAGGAGGGTCTGAGCCTGCAGCGCTGACCCCAGCCCACACAGCCTTGAGCCCTGCCTCTGCAGCTCATGTCACCTGCTGTGTCCAGAGGGTGCGGAGGGGTCCTTTGTCACTTGTCCCCTGAAATGAATAAATCCTGTGCACTCTGCATGAAAGCCACATTCTTAGAGTGCCCCCATACTCCTGTACCCCCAACTCCCAACTCCTTCTCAGTCCCTCTGCTGTGGCCATCAGGTCTCCTCCATGTTCTGGAACATGCCAGGTGCCCTCCCACCTCAGGGCCATTTATTAGAATTCTGGCTGTGACCTCTCCAAAGCCACTTCTTCCAGGAAGCCCTCCTTGAATTCCACCCCATGTTGCTGGCTCCCCACTCATGACGACCTGAAAGCAACATCGATTTCTTTTCAGATGCTTTCTGGGTCCCCATTGGGGTATCAGTTGCACAAAGGTGGAAACCAGGCCTGGCTCAGTTACCCCACCGGAGTGTGAGGACACAGGTGAGGTCTGGGTTTCCTGAGAAGTGGCTGTATGGTCTCTCTCAGGAGCACATTTCTTATCTACCTCCCTACAGTGGGGAGCAAGGAGTTCTGGTAGCATAGTGGTTACGAATTGGGCTACGTACAAACATTAAGGTTAGCAGTTCGAAACTACCAGCTGTTCCGTGGTAGAAAGATGAGGCTTTCTGCTCCCATAAAGATTTACAGCCTTGGAAACCCTGTACAGGGTCGCTATGAGTGGGTTCCGATTCCATGGCACAAAACCACCACCACCACGGTGGGGACCATGTCATAGCTCCTAAACCAAAAGTCTACCCTCTGCCATCAAGTCAAGATCCTCACTTGTATCGACCTTCTAGGCTAGACTAGGAGTCCTGGACCGTTCCAACCCACCAGCCGCTCCTTGGAAACCCTATACAACAGCTCTTAACAACAACAACAAAGACAGTAGAATTGCTCCATAGGGTTTCCAAGGTTGCAATCTTTACCAGAGCAGACTGCCACATTTTTGTGTTTTTTTTTGACAGAATGACTGGTGGGTTCCGACAGCTGAACTTTGGGTTACCAGCCAAGCACAGAAACCACTGTGTCAACAGAAAACACACCAAACCCCCTAAACTCGCTATATAGTGGTGATGGTTGTATCCCATGGAATAGGTTCTGACTATGGTTATCCTCGTCTTTCTCCTACTGGTAGTTTTGAACTGCTAACCTTGTGGTTAGCAGCCGAACTCGTAACCCGCTACGCTACCAGAGCTCCTTAAGCCCACTGTGTGGAGTAGGTTTCAACTCATAGCGACTCCACAGAACAGTCAACGTGTCCCACAGGGCTTCCAAGATGGCACCATCTTTCATCCTTGACCAGTAGCTGGGTACTGAAGCATGGTGACACCAGAACACCATGATTGCACAGTTGTTGTTGTTAAGTGCCGTCGAGTCGGTTCCGACCCATAGCCACCCTGAACAGGGTTTCCGAGGCTGTAAATCTTTACAGGAGCAGAGAGCCTCATCTTTCTCCTGCGGAGCAGCTGGTAGTTTTGAACTGCTGACCTTGCGGTTTGCAGCCTGAATTGTAACCACTACGCTACCAGAGCACAGTTGTTATTGTTGTTGTTAAGTGGCCAAATGGGGGTAGGGTGTCATGGGGTTAAATAGGATCGTGGGGATGAGAGTCTGACCTTGAGTGATATGCCCACATGCTCAGACTAGTTCAGAGAGAGCTTTGGGGAAATTGACCATGCTGCTATCGGGAAGGAATCCTGCCTGGGCCTGGGCAAGTGGGCTGCAGAGCGGGCCACACCCTGGTCTACCTTGGGGTTTCTGCCCAAAGCACCTAGCTTCTGCCACCTTCCAGGAGCAGAGAACCGGGGACAAGGAGGTTGCTGAGTTCAGGATGTGTCACTCAGCCCTGCTCTGGATCTGACAAATCAGAAGTTTAGGGGACTGGGATTGGGTTTTGAGGGGTGAGTAGGAGCTCTCTAGGTGGGAGGAAGTAGAAGGGCTGGACAGGCACTAGGGGAGGTGGTAGCATGAACCTGGAGGGGGTAGGTTTTCTGGGCTCTGGGACCCTAGATTGTCTCCTTTGAGAGCTTCGCTCTGCCTGGCCCACCAGAGCTGCTCAGCAGCCTCATCTCCCACCAGGTCTCACCCTATCCAGCTCTTAGCACCCCCTTTGGGACCTTACCTCAGCTGAGAGCCAGGACTGAGGCTAGGGAGGACCCTGGCTGCAAGGACTGGGGTTAGGTTAGCGGAGTCCGGGCAAAGCAAAGAAGTCAAATGTGACCAGGGCCAAGCAACCCTCACACCCGGCCCGTGGCCTAATTGGGGTTGATGCAGGTCTGAGGGGCACCAAAGAGAGAAGCCCGGTGTGGTGTGAGCCCCAGCCTTGATCTTAGCTGGGGGAAAGGGAGCTGTGAACTGCGCTAGAGGTTGGGATATACTGGCAGGGCTGTAGCCTCCTGGGTAGGGGAGTAGAGTGGGGGAGGCCAAGTGTGGAAAGGGTGTAGACCATGGAGTCCGGTCACACTGGGGAATGGGGACAAATCCCCTAGGTTTCATTCATTCCCACTGAAATTGTCCCAATATTTTCCTGCCACAGACCCCTCCTGGTATCTCCTGAATCTGGAGTAGCTTCAGCTGGGAGAGGGTGCAGGGGACTACCAGGGGCCAAGGACAGACCTAGGTCTCTCCTCCTCTGCCATTCCCCCTAAACTGTCACAGCTCCCAGCCTGGAACCTGAAGTGATCTCAAGGTGGGAGTGACTGGCCTGGGACCCTACTGGGCTGGGGATATGTAAGGGCCTCCCACATGGGATCTGCGGGGGGCAAGGGTGATGCTGCCCCAGAATGCCCAGTGGTGGGGCCTGCTGGGCTGGGGTACAGGGTGAACTCTGGCCCCCCTGGCAGGACCAGTTACTCCTGAAGGGGCCTTTCTCTGAGCTCCGGGAGTGGCAGGAGCCCCCGCCCCCCGCCAGCCCGGTGCCCAGCCCGCTCCCGGCGCCTCCCAGCCGGGCGGCCACAACCCTGAAGTTGCTTTAATAAAACAAAGTTTTTCTTTCGTGCCGGGCCTCCAGTAGTGAAAGGGCCGATTAACGGAGGCTGGCCTGGCTGCCCCGCCCGCACTGCGGTGGCGCTGGCCCGGCCGCCGGATAATTTATAGCTTCAACTTAGCGCACTCGCGCTGGGGCCAGCGGCTGATGACTGGGGCCATTTATGCACCCCCCCCCCCCACGGCCACAGAGCACGGCCTTTCTTCGCGCTCACAGGCGCCATTCAGGGCTGGCAGCCACGCTCCAGCCCAAGACACGTTCCTTATTAAGACGTTTGGAAACCCTGCAGAACCCCAGGGGGGAGCAGTGTGGCTGTTTGTGCCCTTGGCAGCCCGAGGCCACCACCCCTAACTTGGCCAGGCCTGTCATCCCTCGCCCTGCAAAGAACCCCCACGGACAGCAAGGAGCCCCTCGCCTGCTAGCTCACAGATAGATAAGGGGGATAAGGCCAGCCAGGACAGGACAATTTGAGTTTCTTTTTTTGTTATTTTTTGAATTATAGTTTTTTAAAACCTTTCTATTGTGACGTGAATGCAAGTTTACAGAGCAGATCATCAGTTTTGCATTCAACCAATCACAAACTACGTTTCATCTAATTGCATTTCCCTCAATTGTAACATCACTGATCCTACTTCCTCCCTGTAATTCTTGCTTCCATTTCTCCTTCTTTCCTAACCCAGCTGAATTTTTGTCCTTAGTTAAATGCTAACAGTCGGCCATTCTCTGGTGTGTGTACTTTGTGTTGTTGTCCACTGTGTACCTTATTTACTGCGCAGCTGAAAATTGAACCACAGAGGTCACAGTTCCAGACCTAAAGCGTGACCAAGGGCCATGGTCTTGGGGTTCTATCAGTTTCTATCTGCCCATTAAGCTTAATCTTTTTTATGGTTTTGAGTTTTTTCCCACATTTTCCCTCACTTTGTCCGAGACCTTTTAATGTGATGTTTTTGTGGTTGTTAAGTGTCATGGAATTGGTTCTGATTCATAGCGACCCTGTTTAGGTTTTCCAAGGTTTTAAATTTTTGCGGTAGCAGAAAGCCTTATCTTTTTCCTGCGGAGCAGCTGGCAGGCTTGAACCGTGGACCTTGTGGTTCGCAGTCCAGTGCTTATGGTACAGAGCCACCGCATTCCCCTCTAACGTAAGTTAGCAGCAATAGCTGAGCACCATCTAGTTCTTGGCTTCCAGGTCATGGAGACTAATGTTGGTGTGATCCAGTAGTTCATCAGACTTTTGTTGCTTTTAAGTGTCAGCGAGTCAGTTCTGACCCATAGTGACCCTGTATAGGGTTTCCAAGGAACCGCGGGTGAGTTTGAACTGCCAACCTTGAGGTTGAGTGCTTATCCTATAGTGCCACACCAGGACTCCATTCACCAGACTAATTTTTTCCAATTGTTTCCTTCACTCGAGTTTCTTTCTGACAGGGAGAGACCAACAGTTTCACCTTAGATGTGTACTCATGAGTTTTCAAGATCCCAATCACTATTCACTGAAGCAGGATGCAGAATATTGTCTTTGGGGACTATGTTGTGCCCGTTGACCATGGTGTCCCCAAGACCGTGGTCCTGAGTCCCCAGGCCTAGCAACTCATTTCTTTAATGTGTTGATTAATATCTAAGACATTTTCATAACTTTGCCCCCTGTATGCACACACATTCACACATAAACTCAAATGTGCACACATAAGAATCTTGAGGTACACAGGCACTCAGATATGTACACACACAGACATGCACACAGATGCACAAGAACATGCGGATATGCCCACATTCAGGTACATAGACAGTCACACAGAAAGACACACGAGACTCCTACACAGGTGTACATGCACACACAAATGTAGACACAGACATGCACACAGTCTTATGTGCACACACTCATAGGCACACATAAGTATGCACACGTCTGTGAACATATTTATTGTACACACAGGCACCCCTGCAGAGCAGACACAGCTGGTGTGTCAACCTGTCAGTGTGTGCAACAGACCCAACTCATGTGCGCATGGCCCATTATTCCATTGGATCTATTGCTTCCATTACTGCACAGAGCCTGACCAATAGTTGCACCACAGAGCTCCGCCCCATTCATGGAGAGGTTGGCATAAAGGTAAAGGCCCAGGGACAAATATCCTCTGTCAAACTCTTCTTTTCTCTTTGGCTGAGCAGTTTGGCTGCCTGGAGGAGACAGGGCTCAGACTGTCACAAGGACATGGCTGAGGGCTTCTGCTGCTGGTCTGGTGGAGGGGCCAGGGGGTGTTGAGTCTTGTTGAGTCTTGTTGGGGCCCCGGGTCCACCCCAGACACCATCCTGAGGCAGCAGCTGAGTAGTGAGTGACCTGGGGGCTGGAGAGAGGCAGGAGCTGAGGTGTGGTGACAGATTTCAGAGCAGGCTTCAGGGAGAGTCAGCAGCATGGCAGCTCAGAGGGGCTGGTCCTGACTCAGAGGCACACAGGAACACACGGACATCAGCGATCCTCACATGGACCTGCCTGGCAGCATCTCAGGACCCAGGCCCAGCTCCAGGTCTGAATACCTGGAATTATGGGCCCCCATTCACAGCACACACATTTAGTACAAATGTAGATGTGTGTACACACAGACACACAGACACACATAGGTGCACACAAAATACATATGGGGGCGCACAAACACAAGCACACACTGCACACACAGAGTACACACACAGAGGTGCATACAGAGTACACACGCATACATGCACACACACACACACACAATGGACACACATGGTACATACAGAGCATACGCAGACATGCACACAGAGTACACACATGGACACACACAAGGCCATACAGAGTACACACACATACATGCATACAAAGTACACACATGGACACACACAGTGTATATAGAGTACACACAGACATGCACACACTGGCACACACAGAGTACACACACGATGCATATAGAATACACACAGACATGCACACATAGGACACACACAATACACACGTGGATACACACACAATACATACAGGTGCACAGAGAGTATACACATGGACACACTATATGGCGCATATAGAATACACACAGACATGCATACAGAGTATACACATGGCCACACCACATGGTAAATATAGAGTACATGCAAACATGCACACAGAGGCACATGCAGAGTACATACATGGACACACACATAGTGCACATAGAGTACATGCAGACATGCACACAGAGATATGCACAGAGTACACAGGTGGACACACACATAAGGTGCAAACAGAGTACACACAGAGACATGCCCACACAGGCACATACAATGGACACACATGGACACACATGGTGCATATAGAGTACACGCAGACATGCACACAGAGATGCATACAGAGTACACATGTGTGCCCACCACGTGGTAAATATAGAGTACCTGCAGACATGCACACAGAGGCACACACAGAGTACACACATGGACACACACGGTACATATTGAGTATACGCAGACATGC
The DNA here is from genome assembly GCF_000296735.1 of Chrysochloris asiatica. Taxonomy (NCBI): domain Eukaryota; kingdom Metazoa; phylum Chordata; class Mammalia; order Afrosoricida; family Chrysochloridae; genus Chrysochloris; species Chrysochloris asiatica. Next base: position 1,339,312 of record NW_006408780.1, read on the forward strand.
ACACAGAGCTGCATACAGAGTACACATGTGGGCATACCATATAATAAATATAGAGTACACTCAGACATACACACACAGGCACACACAGAGTACACATGTGGACACACACGGTGTATAGAGTACACACAGACATGCACATAGAAACGCACACAGAGTACACAAGTGGACCACACACACGGTGCATATAGAATACACACAGACATGCACACATAGGGCACACAGAATACACATATGGACACACATGGTGCATATAAAGTAGACATGTATGCACAGGCACAGGCACACACAGAGTACAAACAAAGACACACACATGATGCTTAGTGTACACACAGGCACACACAGAATACACACATGGACACACACTGTGCATATACAGTAGACATGCTCACACAGGTGCACACAGAATACACTTGTGTACACACACGGTGCATATAGAATAGACATGCACACACAGGCACACATAGAGTACACATGGGGGCATACGCACATGGTGCATATAGAGTACACATGCAGACAAGCACACACAGAGTACACATGTGGATATGCACATACATGTAAACACACGAGTACACACGTAGACCCACAGTGTGAAGAGTACACACACACACACATGAGCACATGTCTGAGCATATGCACAGAGGTAGACACGCAAGCACACATATGGGTATATAGAGAGCCACACATGGATACATGAGCACAGAGATATGCATGCACAGACATGTACATGTAAGTACACACAGAGAGACACACATGCAGCCATGCAGAGAAAGACACGCACATGCACATAAACTCAAACATGCACACATGAGAACATTCAGACACATAGGCACATATAGGCATGTATGTGCACAGACATGCACACAGATGCACAGGCACACAGACAGGCACACAGCCACACAGGCACATATAAATACATTCACAGATATGGATACACAGGCACACACAGAGTACACATGTGACAAACACACATGGTGAATATAGAGTACACACAGAGAGGCCACAGACACACATGCACACAGAGACACATATAGATATGTACACAGACACGCATACACAGAAACCTGCACATTGGTGCACATGCTCACACAGACGTACAGCTGCATGCTGACATGCACACATGCAGACATGCATGTGCACACACACTCAGACATGCAGGCACCCCCACAGACACAGCCAGTGTGTCCACCTGTCAGTGTGTGCACTCAGACCCAACTGATGGACATCTCATTTGGGCACCCTGACTTTGAGAGGCTCACCCTTGCTCCTACCTCCAACACTGTTTAGGGTGGTATGGTCTGAGCCCTCTTTGCTGCTGCTCGTCCCTGCACCCCCATTTCTAATGGCCTGCCCCCCCCACACTTCTGGGCCTTTGCAGGTGTCCTGCACTGTCTCTCGATGCCTGCCCAGACCCTATCTCTTCCACTCAGCACCTTGTTGTCTCTGGGGGTGGGTCCCTCTGGGGAGACCCTGACCCCTGACAGAACTACCCTGAGAAGTGGGCAGATAGCAGAAGCAGGGTGGCTGGTGTCATGTGGGATGGGGGTCCCCTCATCCTGCCTGTCCTGGGCTCTGAGATGTGGGGGAGCCCATCCTCCATCATTCAGGTCAGGGTACCTGCTCCCCACCCAAGTACCCACCTCAAGATGGGGAAACTAAGGCTTTTTTGCAGAATGAGAGGACAGCTGATGTGTGCCAGGAAGGGGTCTGAGTTTCATCCCTTCAGCCGGGAGGACAGGGTGAGATCCCAACCCCCAACTGGGGAGGACAGCTCCTCTGCTGTGGGCAGATTCCTGAAGCCAGAGGCCAGCTCCTTGTCCAAGGTCAAGAAATGGGGTGCGTACCAGCCTCAGATCAGGCTTCTGCCCAACTGTCCCCCAGGCCCTTCGATCTTTCCCTGAGCTTCCTGCAGGAGTGAGGTTGACAGGCTACTCTGACCGGGCCTTGGGATTCTGGGGCTCTCCCAGCCTTGTCTTGTCGGCGGCGAGGTTTTTCTCTTCATTCCTGAGTTTCATGGGGTCAGGGAGGCAGAGCAACTGCAGGGCTGGGGGGACAGGGCCTGGTCGGTGGTCAGGCCGTCCTGGTGTGAGGGCCCGACAGGGTTAACGAGCCTCCTCCTCTCCCACCATTATGGCTCAGTCATTAAAACCCCATCTCCTGCCTGTGTCCCGGCCCTCGCCGGGCCTCCCGGGCCCTTTGTCTCACTTTCTAAGGCTCTGACAGCATCAGGCCGGGTGGGGGCCCCAGGAAGAGAGGGGGGCAGCGGCACACAAAGCCCCTGTCCCAGGCACCTCATCTACCAGGATGTCCAGGAACCACTCCCAGGATACACACCTCGGGGGGGCTGGCACGAGCCTGGCAGGGCAAGCGTCCCCTGAGCCTGGCCCAGTCTAGATCTGCCCCAGCCGCACCCCGGGCCACCCCTTGCGCTGTTCCCAAGCCCCCACTGCAAAGCCCCCAGCCTCTGGTGGCAGTGACGTGGGGGCGGCCTCAAATTTGCCCATGCTCCGCTGCAGGTTGCTAGGAGCCGGATGGGGGGCGTGCGGCCCGGCGGCTGGGCCAGGCGGAGGATCCGGGCGGGGGGGCCAGGCGCCTGTGGACAAAGCCCGCCTGTGATTAAGTCATCTGCCCGACGCGTCACGCACACTGTTCAGTCAATGGGTATACCATACCCGAGACCACCACAGGTCAACCGGCATCCTGCTCCTGGCCAGGTGAGGCCTGCCATGTTTTGGTCACAGGGTACCTGGACCCTGTGTGGACCCTCCCAGCTCTACAATGACCAGTCTCCTTGCCTCCATGTACCCATCTGTTCCATGGGCTGGAAAAGAATCTAAGGAGCCAGCATCCAGCACCATCCCCCAACATACACCTCAAGTGCCTGTCCCCTCCTCCCAACCCCCACCTGGTACCCTCTTGAATCTCTCTCATCCCAAGTAAACTTATCTGAGCTGTGATCGCTGCCCATAGGGCCTCAAGGCTTAAGACCAGGGAGAACCTATTGCCTCCTAGTTACCTTTGCTGCAACCACTGTTCTTGCCTGTCCCCCATGACCCCCCAGTACCCCACTCCATCCCCTCCTGGGGGTCTCCTAGTTGGGTTGGTCTCTGCCTGCTCCACCTCCTTGGAAGCTGGAGGATCTCCAAAGTGTTTTACACACTGCTCCTGGCATGTCGGGGCACCCACAGGACAACACTTCCCCCATCCCCCAGGGCTGGCCCTTTGGTCTCTGAAGCGTGGGTCCTGCAGGGGTCTCTCTCACTGACTTTATAGCAAACCCTGAGTGGGCAATGTCAGCCCCTAGGCCACCTCAGGCATCTCATCCCTCACGTGGGAGCAAGATTGGGGCAGAGAAGGACTGAGGGCATGGCGCTGGCCTCAGGGCCAGACCTGCCCCGGATGGGCGGCTGGTGGGATTATGGCTGCCTGCAGGACTGAGCTGGCTGGAGATGGGGTTTCAGGATAGGGCGGGGACTTCCTGGGATTTTCGGCTAATCAGGCTGGGGCGGGGGCTGCAGTTTATCTCTGCCTGGATTCAAGCGTTATCTCTGACCCTGCCCTCCGGCTGGAGCTCTGGAACAGTCAAGGCGCCAGGGACCAAATCCAAGCGCAGGGTGGGCCACCAAGAGGGGATAGAACAGGGAAACAGCTGGTGGACTTCGAAGGCTGACAGCCCTACAGCGGAGGGGAGGGCAGTGGGCAGCTCACAGGGAGCCCCAGTGCATTCTGGTCTGACCCGCTGGGGTACCTGCCTGAAGAGGGTGTGAGGGAGGGAGGGGTCCTACCTCCCTGGGCGAAGTGAAATGGGGCACAGGGATCCAACTGGTGCCTGGGGCCCCTCATCCCAGGGCCTTGCTACTTCTCCTGGGAGCCTTGGCCCAGCTCCGGGAGGGCTGGTGTGCCTGAGTTCTTGGTATTGGTGGCTGAAACCTCAGCTGGGCCCAGGAGCCCAGGGTCACAGAAAAGGCTAAAAAGACACTCTCCTCCTTACCCCATGCCCACAACCCCAGCCCCAGTCTGCTTCCCACTGACCAGATGCCATGAAACCACGGAAACTAGCTCCAGCAGGCTGATCCACACTGAAGGCAAGACCCCATCAGGTCTCTCAGCCCCCACCCGACCCTCCCAGGGCACTGACCTGCCTGAGGCCTATTGTACCCAATCGTCCCTGCCATTCCTAACTCCGCTTCACTAATCCCAAAGGCCTTTCCTGGACCTGGACTCACCCCATGCCCAGGACTGAGAGCAGGTAGGGGCCTGTGTTTTTAGCTATGGAAACAGTTAACGCTCCACCTCTCATGGGCCAGGCACTATCCCCACCAAGGGACTAGGCTGTGATGAAACAGAACCATCAACATGCCTGACAGAGACCACAAGGACCCCCATCCACCCTGTTTGTAGTGAGTGGGACAGTAGCACCCTTGGGTCCTGTGGCTTCCTTCTCCTATCCCCTGACCCACAGTGGGCCATTGGCGACATGGGTGGCACCCAGGGGAAGTGACTCTCCTCAGGCAATGTTTTCAAAATAGTTTGCACTCGGTTTCTCATGAACTGCCAGGAAGATGAGAAGAGAGGTAGCTCCGATGGAGGAGGGGGCTCATGCTCAGGGCACAGGTGTGGCCTGGTGGGGACCCTCCGTTGACTCCCTGTGACTAGATTCCACATGGGCAGTGACAGCAGAATCAGGAGTGGAAGGGAGGCAAGTGAAGGTGTCAGGTCCGCGCCCAAGGCTGCAGGCTGGGTGGGGCGGATCCATGGGAGCTTTTCAGCCCTTGCCTGACATCTCCTTGCATTCAACCTGCTCAGGCCCGCCCGGGATGGGCCTCCCAGAGCCCCAGGCTGCAGCACTGGGGGTACAGTGCCAACCTCCTCCTCCCCAATTCCAGCTGGGGCCGTCCATGCAGCCCCCAGCCCCCAGTCCTGGGAGGTTATGGCAGGCTCAGGGTGCAGAGGTCCCTCTGAGGTCTGTCCCAGGGCCTGAGTCCTCGTTCTCTCACCCCAGACCCAGCTCCCCAAGGCAGACCCCCACCTTTCTGCTCGGGGTCCCAGAGTCTCCCAGTATATAGCAGACCTTTTGAGACCACCTCCCTTGTGCACTCTGCTCATGCCTCCTGCTTCTTTCAATCTGCTCACCCATTCCCAGCCTAAGACTTGATGCCCACTGTGCTTGTCACCCTCCTCATTGTCTCACATCCCAGTGAGTCCCCACCAGTGGTGGTCTCCCCCTGCTAGGAGAGGCGCTCCATGACACATGACAGTGCCTGGGACACAGGTGCATGGTTGTGACTGTTTATTGAATGGGTGGATGGATAGACAGGCAGATGGAGAGGATGGGTAGATGGGTAGAATGAGTGAGTGGGCATACAGATGGGTGGTGGGTAAGAGGGTGAATGAGTAGGTCAATGGGTGGCTGAAGGATGACTGGATGTGTAGAGAGGCAGATGCATTGATGGGCAGAGGGATGGCTGGAGAGATGCTTGGCTGGTAGATGGGGGGATGAGTGTGTGAATGGTTGGATGGGGGATGGGTTGGATAATAAGGGAATGGGTGCTGGGGACATGGATGGCAGATAGGAGGATGGACAGATGGTGAGAATGGCTGACTGGCTGGTGGATGGATTGATATGTGGATGACCATGTGTATGAATGATGGAGTGGAGATGCATGGAGTACCGGATGGTGGGGTGCAGGATGGTGGGGTGGAGATGCATGGAGTGGGGGATGGTGGGGTGCAGGATGATGGAGTACAGGATGGTGGGGTGCAGGATGATGGAGTACAGGATGGTGGGGTGCAGGATGATGTAGTACAGGATGGTGGGGTGCAGGATACTGGAGTGGCGATGCATGGAGTTGGTGGCTGGGTGGATGGCTCTACAGTACATAGATGATAGGGTAAGGATGCATGGAGTAACCACAGGCCAGTGGATGCATGTTTACCCGGAAGGCTGGGTAAGCATGTGGCAGATTAGGTAAGATGATGGATGGGTGGGCAGGCAGGGAAGGTGTGTGTAGGTGGAAGATGCAAAGGTGTGTGCGTACATGGAGGGTGGGTGGGCAGGCAGAAGAGGTGTGGGTAGACAGAGGATGCAGGGGTGGTGGGTCAATGAAGGGAAGGGTTGCTGAGGGGATGGGCAGGCTTTCGGATGGAGAGGTGGGTAGGTGAGGGGAAGTGCGGGTGAGGAAATAGGAGGTGGGGAAGGGAGAGAATGGATGGGTGAGTAGATGGGTGGGGTGGGTGGGCAGATGGAGGGCTGGGAGTGGAGAACCACCCCTGATGATGACTGGGGTTTTCTGAGCCTGCTGAGGAAAGTGGTGGTCAGCTGGGGGAGGCTGGCAGGGCATGCTGGAGACTGTAGGTCAGAGCTTACCCTGTGGGGCCCGAGGCCTACAGGCAGTGAGCTGTCCAATCTAGGGAAGAGCCAGGACCAGGGTGCCCCCCACAACTGGGGAGGCATGGGTCCTCACTGCAATCACCATTTGCCCCCCACCCAGAGTGAAGCCCGGGGGTGGGGGCACTAGGCGGGAAGGAAGGGTGAGTCATCACCCTGGTGTTAACAAGCACCCACGCTGCCTTGGTGGGCCCAGGTAGCACCCCCTCCTGCTCCCAGCGGTGGGATGACGTCACGTCTGCTTTGGGTGCCCCCGGACCTGGCGGCTGGGCACAAAGCCCACGGGCAGTGCAACCCAGTGCCCTGCAGAGGCTGGGCCACAGTCCTCACCTCCACCCACCAGTTCAGCCCACTCTGGGTCAGCTCGGGGTCTCTGGGTGGTGGGGCTTTAGGAGAAAGGAGACTATAACAGTGCCCGCTGATGACCGTGCCCTGCCAGCGCTCTGGGCCCCACCCTGGTGGATCCATTGGGAGTGGATTTCTGCTTTCTGACCTCTGGGAAGCAGTGGCTAGTAGAGCTCTCAAGCCCTAGGGTCCATCCCGACCACTATGAGTCCCGAGTGACCACACCTGGCACAGAACCCTCTTCCTATGGGGTCCCCACCTACCCTCCACAACCCGGCAGTTCAGTCTTCCTCGCCCAGAACCCCAATAGCTCACTCCCACCCTTGGTCCTCGGTGACCCCTGCTTGGAGCAGCTCCCCTGAGCTCTGCCACTCACACTCAGCCCTCCTTTCTGACAGGCAGGGAGAGGACACCGAGGCACACCCTGGGAAACTTGGGACGCTGCCAACAACTCCTCACCCGCTGTGGATGTTCAGGTGTAGGCGTTTGGGAAAGCTGCTTCACCCTCCCGTTAGGGCATCCCCTCTTCCTGAGTCCAGGACCCTCCTACCTACTACCATCAAGTTCATGATGACTTCTAACCACCCTGCAGGGTCGACTAGAACTGCCCTATAGGGTTTCCAAGGCTGTTATCTAAACCTCCTTCTTATCCTGCGGAGCAGCTGGTGGGTTCTAACTGCTGACCTTGGGTTAGCAGTCCCAGACTTAGCCCACTGCACCACCAGGGCTGCTTCCAATGACTGCTGTTCTTGTAAGAGGCGACACACAGGCTGACACAGACACATGGAAGACACGGTCACGTGACCAAAGGGGCAAGGCAGAGACTGGAGTGATGTGGCCAGAGAGAGTTTTCCCAATAAGCAAGATAATATGTGCTTAGTTACTAGCCTCAGTTTCACACAGCTCATCACAGATCACTAAGTAAGCACACATAAGCTCATGCTTACCTTGCTTACTGGGTGCTTGTCCCCATCTGGGATGGTACATTTGAGAAGAGGCTTTGATTTTCTAAGAAGGTGCTGTGGAGTTGGAAGAGAGACAGAGGCCAGCTATTCCTAAAGTAGAATCTTTGATGTGGTGGGAAAACGTGAAATTCACCACAGATTACTAAGCAATCGCAAGTAAGCCTGTGCTTACCTTGCTTATTGGGTAATCCACTCTGGATGTGGCTCGAAGCCCAGGAACACCTAGGGCCACCAGGAGCTGGAAGGAACAAGGCAGGCTTTCCCAGAGTCTTGAGAAGGAATAGGTACCAGGTACCCACCGACGCCTCCAGGAAGAAGCCCTATTGCGTATTGGGTTATGAGGGCTGATGGCATTAAAGCAAGAAGTCCAAGCTGCACTGAAGGCGTTGGCGAAAACCAAGGAATTGACACAATACCAAACGATTCGTTTCAACAAACTGAGGTGACACTGGAGACACTCTCCCATCTCTGCCAAGAAGTATGGAAGACAGCTATCTGGTCAACTGACTGGAAGAGATCCATATTTGTGCCCATTCCAAAGAGAGGTGACCCAACGGAATGCAGAAATCATCAGACACAATCATTAGTATCACATGCAAGTAAAATTTTGCTGAAGAGAATTTACAAGGGCTGGAGTGGTACATTGATAGGGAGCTGCCAGAAATTCAAGCCAGATTCAAAAGACGACATAGAACGAGGGATATAATTTCTGATGTCAGACAGGTCTTGGCTGAAAGCAGAGCGCACCAGAAAATTGTTTACTTGTGTTTTACTGACTGTGCAAAGGCATTGGACTATGTGGATCATAACAAACTATGGATAACATTGCGAAGAATGGGAATTCCAGAAGACTTAACTGTGCTCATGAGGAACCCATATATAGATCAGGAGGCAGTCATTGGAGCAGAAGAAGAGATACTGAGTGATTTAAAATCAAGAAAGATGTGTGTTGGGGTTGTTTATTCAATCTATATGATGAGCAAATAGTCAGAGAAGTTGGATTATATGAAGAAGAACATGACATCAGGATTGGAGGAAGGCTCATTAACAACCTGTGATATGCAGATGAAACAACCTTGTTTGTGAAAGCCAAGAGGATTTGAAGCACTTATTGTTGAAGATCAAAGACTACAGTTTTCAGGATGTATTACAACGTAAGGTCAAGAAAAAATTCTCACAACTGGATCAACAAATAAAGTCATGATAAATGGAGAAACGATTGAAATGGTCAAGAATTTCTTGGATCTGCAACCAATGCTTGCAAAGGCTTTCGATTGTGTGGCTCATGACAAGCTATGGACAGCATTGCGAAGTATGAGTATTCCAGAACACTTAATTGTGCTTATGAGGAATCTGTACTTGGACCAAGAGGCTGTTGTTCGAACAGAACATGGGAACACTGAATGGTTTAAAATTAGAAAGGTGTATGACAGGATTGTATTCTTTCACCATACTTGTTCAACCTGTATGCTGAGCAAATAATTCAAGTAGCTAGGTTCTATGAAGAAAAACGTGGCATCAGGATTGGAGGAAGACTCATTAACAACCTGC
>NW_006408780.1:1350175-1352563 GCF_000296735.1 Chrysochloris asiatica
TCCATTCTGTGAGCATCTCTGACTATGGAGGGCAGCCTGGCAGAGCAGATTAGAGCAGGCAACAGAAAAGGTGTGATTTCTTCTTTTTCCCCATGCTCTCCTGGTGACCAGAGCTGTGGCCAGCTTCCACCCTTATCCACCCCCAGCACAGACCCTGCTATCTGGGAGTTCCGAGCCCATGGTTGGGAGCCACCCTAGTGTGAGGTGGGGATTGACAGTGTGCTGCCTTGGTGTCTGGGCTTGGCTACAGGTCTACAAAACCCTCAGAACCACCAGACTAGCATTTAACCAGTCACACTGCCCTCAGCTTCCCTGTGGTCCTAAACAGACACTGAAACCAGCTCCATCAAGGGCCCCCATGAAATGCTTCCAGATTGAGTGTCCTGAACATAGATAACACCCAGGCCAATAGGAACTCCATCTAGGGCCAGGAACTCTGATGTCACATCTCTTCCACACCCACCTCGTGAGCTCTGTGAATTGCAGGATCCCTCCAGAGATTTCTCCCCTCTGGATCCAACAACTGCACTGTTTGTTATTACAAATACAATGGTCTCACAATTCCCTGGAGACAGCAGACAATTTTAGCTCACACAAATAAACAAGAAAGAATAGCTCAAACAAATGACCAAGATACAGAGCCAGAAAACATTTCTGAGGAAGAAAAAGTAATGGGATGAACTAAAACAGAATTCAAACGAATGATAATTAGGCACCTTCAAAGGATTGATAGAAAGATAGAGGAAAGCAAGGAGATCCTATAAAACACCCATAGAATTCAGGAAAACACTACAAGAACAAACAGACAAAATAAATGCAAATTCTGAAACAATATAAAACCTGCAGTTACAAATCCAGAAGATTAATACTAAGATCTCAGAAATGGGCAATGCATTGAAAGGGCAAAGGAGTAGATGTGAAGTAATGGAAGCCCAAATTAGTGAACTTGAAGATAAATCTCTCAATACTAATAAACTAGAAGAACAATCAGAAAAAAAGAAGGAAAAACTCCAAAGAAAGCCTAAGAGTTATGTGGAACACCATGAAGAAAAACAACTTATGGGTGATTGTAATTCCAGAACAGGAAGAGACAAGCACAGAGAAAATTGGCGAAAAGTGTTGGAAGAAAACTTCCCTAGTATCATGAAAGACAAGACAAGCATTCAAGAAGCTGAACGAACACCAAACAGGATAGATCCCAAAAGAAAATCACCAAGACATGTCATAATCAAACTTCCCAAATTCAAAGACAAGAATCCTGAGAGCAGCTCAGGAAAAAACCATAAAGTTACCTATAAAGGAGAACCAATAAGACCAAGCTCTGATTTCTCAGCAGAAACCAGGCAGGCAAGAAGGCAATGGGATGATCTATACAAAACTCTGAAAGACAAAAACCTTGCCAACCAGCATCATATACCCAGCAATGATATATTTTAGGACATTTATTTCCTGGTAAATAGAAATTAAAGGAATTTGTAATGACCTGACCAACTTTACAAAAAAATGCTAAAGGGTGTTTTTTGGAACGAGAAGTAACAAGAGCAGACAACAACCTGAGATTACCACGTATGACAGTACCACCCAGAACCCAATCCACATAGGTGGTTGTTGTTAAGTGCTGTGGAGTGGGTTCTGACTCATAGCAACCCTGTATAGGGTTTCCTAGGAGTAGCTGGTGGCTTGAACTGCCGATCTTGCAGTTCAAACTGACTTTGCAGTCCAGCTCATTAATCTACAGTGTCACATCAGGAAGCAAAACAAACCTACAAGACTGAATATAGAGAACCAGAAATAGCAATGTATAATGAAGTCAACTACAAAGCAAAAAGACGGAATAGTGTAGCTATAGAACTCCCAATGGCAAGGAAGTCAAGTAGATTTCAAGATAAAACAGTCTGTTTTAAGCAGGGAAAACATTAATAAATTACAGGGTAGCCTCAAAGAAACATAATACACCTACACATCAAAATAAAAAAAGAGGGAAATCAGAAAGATTTAATAAACATGAACACAACGGAAATGAAAAGAAAATCCACAAAGTGAACTCAGTGCAGAAATAATGTGGAACAAAGAATCCAGCAGTACCACAAAAACACACACACAGAAAACTGGCAATAGTCAATTACCAGTCTCCTTCAATATGCTCTCTACAAGAGACATATAAAGATGGAGACAACCTAAATGACCATCACTGGAAGAATGGTTAAACAGACTTCGGTACACACACACAATGCAATACTACAAAACGGTGGACAGTAATGATGAATCTGTGAAGCACCTCACAACACGGTTGAATCTGGAGAACATTATGCTGAGTGAAATTAGTCAACCACAGAAGGACAAAATTGTATGAGACCAATGTAAAAGGTTAAACAACAACAAAAAAAG
>NW_006408780.1:1353395-1365908 GCF_000296735.1 Chrysochloris asiatica
AACAACAACAACAACCAGTAACAGCAACAATAGCTTCAAACACAATTGTGGAGCTGGTGAAGGACCAGGCAGTGTTTTGTTCTGTCGTACACAGGGTCGCTGAGTCAGAACCAAGCCGACGACACCTGAGAAACAAAGTATAAAAATCGACTTGATGGTAGTGTTGGGTGGCCTCCAAGACTGAAAGAATACAGTCCTTTTGTTTTAATCCAGTCTTTGGGACTTTGTGGTAGCAGCTCCGGGACACTTAGAGGGCCAAGGGTGTTTCCAGTACTCTGACAGGGGCTCGAAAAGACTCTGGTCAGGACTAGATTGACTGGGTCCAGAGTTGCTGACCTGTGGTGGGCACCTCCAATGCTGTGGTCAGCATTACTGCCTCTTCAGACCCTCCCAGCTACCATCTCACCACATTCCTTACTGCCACCTTTGGCTTGACCACATCGACTGGCACAGATGGGCAGGTGGGGAGAAAAAGGGTCCCAGGCTGGCACAGAGGCAGTGATGGACTCTCAGCTGCTGGCCTCCTCACACACCCCCATCCTGCCCATCTCCCTCATTACTGTGCTCTTGGTCATTCTGCTTCCCTGAGGGATGCATGTGCCCAACAGACACCCCCCCCCTTGCCCACCCAGGCTGGCCAAGCTGGGGCCAGGCAGGAGGAAGACAAGGGTCCCGGCAGACGCCAGGCCACCATCGTCACAGGAAGAGCCGGGAACACAGAGCGGACAAATCTGATTAGATGGCGGACTTCCGAGCCCCCATCACTGACCGCCCAGTGACCTTCCTTCATTGCCCTGCAGGGTGGGAGACCGAGGCTGCATACCCTGAGTGTATGCCCCGCTCCCTGGGCCCTGTTTCTCTCCCAAGAGCTGGTGTGCCAGATGGGCCTCTTGCCCCATCCCAGCCAGGGAGAACACTGTCCTGGTCATTGCTGGCCCTCAGGGTTCACACCCCCCTGAGAAGACTCCTGGGTTTCCGTCTGGGCACCTTCCCTGTTGCCAGGGAGCCAATAGGGGGTGTGGGAGGCTGGGTCCTGATTCAGGGTCCCACTTAAGTAGCCTGGAACATGCAGGCTGGTCCCATGGGGCCTGGTCATGCTAGGATGGAGTGCCAACCAGTGCCTTCTGTTTCTGTGTTGTTTCCATGAACACAGGGCCTGAGCCCCACCTCTTGAACATGACATTTCTGGTATGGCATGGTTAAGGAGGACGTGCAGACCCAAACCCCTCTCTACTCACTGGTTTTCCTCTGAGTTCTGCTCTGGGCTCCTGGTACAGCCCCCCTGGAGAGCTCCCAGCCTGTAAGGGTCATGGCAGTGCTGTATATCTTGTCATCAACCCCACCCACCTCCCAGCTCAGCTCCTCCATGCCTGTTTCCCCGTGCCTCAGTTTACCCATCTCTGAAATGGAAAGCATGTCTAGCAACAGCCTCTTCCACCCATCCCAACCCTGAAGTCCCCAGGATCAGCACACAGCAGAGCCCTGTGCCCAGGGCCTCACCACCCTAGAGTGGGCCCGTGGCCACAGTGCCTCCCATTCCACACCCGCGCCCCGCCCCCCCGCTAGGCCCAGCGGGCAGAGTGGCCATCAGCGGGGCCCCCATCTGGAAACAATTGTGCTCGTGGCCCTCAAAGATATAATTAAAATATATTGGGTTTTTATGTTCCTTCCTCGACTGGGGTGGAAGCCAGGCTGGTTATGAAACTGGATCACACTGACGTCGGCCATGGGGGGGCATGCGGGCATGGCAGGCCACGCAGCCGACGCCAGCCCAGAGTCTGCCTTCATAGTCCCATTAAAACACACAGGGAGGGAAAGCTGGAGGAGGGGGCTGGCCAGGCAAGAAAGGGGGCACTAAGCCACTTAGGGTTTATCTGTGCCCACTCCCTCCTTGTCCCTGGGTAACCCGGGTCATGGCTGGGGTGGGAGAAAGAGAGTGGCAGTTTCTTGTCTCAGGCCACAAACCATGATCCTACTGATCCAGAACAGAGCCCACCTATGCCTGGATTGGGGTCCCAGGCTAAGCCCCTCCCCTTCACTAGCTTTTCCTCTCCAGCACCCTGTCCTCTCCAGTCTGTGACCTCAGGTTCATCTCCTCCAGGAAACCTCCCTGATGCATGGCCCCAGGGCTGGATCAAGGCCCCCTTCCCCTTGAAGCCCTGCCTGGGAGATCTGAGGGTAGCCCTGATGCCCAAGGGGTGTGCGGGTGGGAGAAGGGAAGAGTTTAGGGTGCTTCTGATGGAATTCTTCCTGGAAAAAGCTTGGGCAGCTCCAAAGCCCAAGAGCCAAGCTCTGAGCAGCCACTACCTACAACACAAGACCTACTGCCTGAAGGACCCTGAGGAAGCATCTGCTGAGCATGTGCTGTGTGCCCAGATGTCTACTATGTGCACCACTGAGGGCCTGCTGTGTGCCCAGGTGCCTGCTGCGTGCACCACTGAGCACATGCTGTGTGCCCAGGTGCCTGCTGTGTGCCCAGATGTTTACTATGTGTACCACTGAGGGCCTGCTGTGTGCCCAGGTGCCTGCTGTATGCACCACTGAGCGCCTGCTGTGCACACAGGTGTCTGCTGTGTGCACTATTGAGTGCCTGCTGTATGCCCAGGTGTCTTCTGTGTGCACTATTGAGCGCCTGCTGTATGCCCAGATGTCTTCTGCATGCACTATTGAGCGCCTGCTGTGTGCCCAGGTGTCTTCTGCGTGCACTATTGAGCGCCTGCTGTGTGCCCAGGTGTCTTCTGCGTGCACTATTGAGCGCCTGCTGTGTGCCCAGGTGCCTGCTGGGTGTCTGGTTTATCTTCAGCTCACCTTCCTCTGTCACCTGTCATCCTCCTTCTCCACTCAGCTCCCCTCCCCCAGTTACTGGTGATTTCTCTGCCCTGGTCTTGCCTCCCCCCAGGGCACTTCTGACTTTGTTCAGCCTCATGGGCCCCTTGTAGCCCTCCCTGCTCAGCTGCCTGTTTCTCTCCAGGAACCTGGCTGGGGAACAGCTCCTGTCTAACCTCAGAATCAGGGACCACCCTCACTGCTGCTCCCATCCAGCGCTGAGAGTTTTGGAGGATTTCTGGTGTCAGGCTCTCTCTGGGGTGGGTGCTGGGTGGTTACGGCAGTGGGGTGGGGGGGTGAGCTAGACATGGCTGTGACTAGAAAAAGCCACCTACTCACAGGCGGGTATGCCACCCCACCCTGGGTATGGGGTCTTTCCTGTCTGGGGTGATCGCAGGAGCTCAGAGTCATATGAGCAGGAAGTGCAGGAGAGAGCCTGGGGCAGGGGGTGTGTGGGATTTACACACATTTTCCCTGGGTGGGGGCTTGATGCAACCTCCCCAGGTGGGGACTCTGCTCACACACACAGCTGTGCCTTCTGCCAGCCCTCTCATCTCCCTGGTCCTGGTCACTGTGGGTGCTCATGTGGGAGGGTGACGGCTGGGGTTTGTGTCGAGAGGGGTAGATGTCCCTTACAGGTAGAAGTCAGGGTCCTGGGTTTAGCGCACAAAACTGGGAAGAAGGGAGATGGGGGTCTAGATTATGGGCCAGTGGGAAGAGACAGAGAAGAAAATAAGGACTTCAAGGATGGGGGCCCCCAAGAACCCCACCTGGTCCCTGTCCCCCTTTACTTGAACTGTGACCCTATGCAGGGCCCTCCCCCACCACTCTGGCACCAGCCTGGGTTCCTGTCCTGTCTGTGGTAGCTCAAGCCTCACCCAACTGTCCCCAGCTGGGGGAGGGGGCATGGCAAGCTAGGCCCATGGGCCACCTGGGGCCAGACAGGCCTGGGCTGGGGCAGGGTACATTCCTGATTCTGGGCGTGTGGGGAGGGGGATTCCCAGAACTGCTGAGGAGACCTGGCTGGCGGCCGAGGGACAGAGCCCCTGTACTTCCTGCTTGGCTAGAGGACAGGGTGGTGTACCCAGAGTTCAAGAGAAACAGGTCAACAACAACAGTAATAGTAACTGCCACCTTCATGAAGCCCTGGGCCCGGGGTGGCCATGCTGGTGGCCAGGAATGTTGATTGACTGAGCACCGTCTCTTGGTGTGGCCTTCATGTCCCTGCCCTGGACACAGTCCTCTTGAGTGTCTAGAACCTGTGAGGCCGTGACTGCCCTGCAGTCTGAAATCCCCCCGGGGGTTCCCTTCACAGCCAAGTCTCAGTGTCACATCTATCTGCATGGGGACACTTTGGGGCTCAGAATTGCTGTCATGCCCTAGAATGAGGGGCAGCAGATGGCCCACGGCAGAGCAGGAGCCCCAGAGAGGGGGCTGTGTGGCCTCGGGGAGTCATGTTGCAGTGGGGTGGGGTAGGGTGAGTACTACTATGCCCCACCCTGCCCATAGGGCCAGTGAAATTAGTTCATGTTCCTGGCAGGCGAACTGGCACCTGGTGGAGCGGGTTCCTGGGAAGCATGCAGCACACGGGCACGTCGGGGCGCATGGAACCGTCTGTACCCGCCCAGCTGCATATCCTCCACGGGTGGGTCCCCTCCTCTCTGGGGACCTGGTAGCCAGGGGTCAAGCTTCAAGGCCCCGCGAGTCTTCTGGGCCGGCTCCATGCACATCCTCCAGAAGCCCCTCATCCCAGGGGAGGCCTGATCCCAGCCCCTAACACTGCTGGCTTGCCAGGGTGTCTGTCCCCTACAGAGAAGGGGCCACAGCACAGTTCTCTGGGCCTGTGGGAACATGGAAAGTGTGGTGAGGGCCCCTCCAGAAATGACCCATCTGAGGCAACACCTGGACACCAAGGAAGCAAGCTGTGGAGCTTGTATTGATTTGCCACTTACAACTGGATGTCCTTGGGCCAGTGTCCTCCCTCCCCGCAAGAGAAGACAAACCCAGGGCCTCGGGCTGATAACCTCAAGGTCAGCAATTCTAATCAGACAGCCATTCCGTGGGAGAAAGATGAGGCTTACTGCTTCCGATAAGATTTACAGCCTTGGAAACCCTATCGGGGTCACTATGAGTCAGAACCGACTATACAACACATAGTCACCACCATGTACTCAGGAAGGGTCAGGGTATGGGGCTGGGGTGCCTTGGAGGTTAAAATCCTTCAGATCCTAATATTAAGAAAAGAGTGGATCCCTGTGAGGGACCTCCAACCTCTCAGTTGGAGTCCAAAATTATGAGCCCCCAGGCGGTGGGTCAGGCAAGTCGAACAGTGGACTCAAGGGGCTGAGACTGAACAGCGTGGTCCTGAGGAAGACCAGGCCAGTGGGTGGCAGGCGGGCCCGGCCTGATCCCCACCATCTGGACCCACCCAGGCACAGCTCTGCGGATGAGCTGCCCGGGGGCTGGACGCTGGGCCACTGGGTCACCCTGACCATATGTTTCCGATTCCTAGAGGCCTCCCCAGCGTAGCGCTTGTGCAAGAAGTGTCCCCCACCTTGGACCGGCCCAGTGCCTTGCTTTTCAGCTGCCTAGCCTGGTACAGGGCAGCCCACCCGGAGGCCCCAGCCTGTCTGGGCCATGGGGGGTGGTCCTGATGGGAAGGTAGCCTTTCAGGCCCAGAGGAGCCCAGGCCCAGGACTCCTGCACAGAACAAAGAGTAAAGGGGGTATGGGGCTCATCACCCCTACCTGTCGTCTGTGGATGGGTCTGTCTGTTATCCTATGGGAATGTAAGTCAAGTTGGGCTACATCTGCCTTGTACCCTGGGCCCAGTCCTAGGCCAGAGTATAGCTGCCCTGGTCCCTCTCCCACTGGGAACCAGCAGGGGGTGAGTGTCCAGCTGAAGAAGCAGGGACAGAGGGAAATGGTAGAGGCAGGGGCGTGTCATGAAGGAAGCAGTAGGACCTCACTGGGCACAGCAGGGGTCATCTGGAGCCCACCCAAGATGCACCTACACCCCTTCTGTGCCATCCCCCAAGGCATTGTCACACTTTGGACATGTTTATCCCTCACTCTCTGCTCCCCACCCCCAGCAAGAAGGTCAGTTCCCCTTAGACAGGGACAGTCTGTGCCCCCAGAGTCTGAGACAGAGAAAGCATTCATTGCTTTTCTGTTGTGCCAAAGAGTGGCCAAGCGGGTGAAGGCCTACCCTCCCCTGGCTGATGGGACACTGGGTTCCCTGGCAGGTGGGGGGTTCCTGTCAGTTTTGACCTGGAATGGACCCTCAGGAATACTGAGCACCACCTTTCCTAAAGGGAGGTGCTGTAGGAGAATCCTGGGTACTGGGTCCAGTGGGTGAGGCAGATGTAGCCTCGGTAGTGGGGCCTGAGCCAGGCCATGGGTGGTGGGCAAGAAGCAGGATGGCCAGGAGTTGGCTTTGTCCAGCTCCCCCGGGCCCCTCTATGTTCCCACATACCATGGGGTTCAGTCCCCAGTCCTCTGGAGGGGGGGGGACACTGAGGGTCTGCCCAAGGCCCGGTCCAGTGCTAGCTCCCTGGGCACTGCCCTGAAATCATCAGCTAGCTTGATTGCACCCCTAGAGAGAGGTTCAGATGAAAGCCTGCCCCATTGGAACTCCCTCAGGTTAGATGCTCCACCCCAGCACTCACCTTGACCCCAGGAGTGAATTCAAGTTCTGATGAAAGACCCCCAGGGAGGCCCAGCTCTCCTGGTTCTGCTCCCCACCCCAGCCAACGACCTGCTGACAAATTCCCTGTCCCCAGGCCTGGGGGACACCTCCCCTGCAAAGAGCAGCCGGCAGACAGCAGATCCAGGGCGGCATCCACACCCCCGCCCTTCAGCACACAAGGCGGTCATGCTTCGCCCACACAGAAGGCCTTTCTTCCTGGGCAGGAGGCCCTTCAGGGCTGAGTGTCTCCCCACTCAGCAAACACGGTCCTTCTCATGGTCTCCTCTATCAAAAACAAACACCAGTGCCTGAGGACCTCACCCAGAGCCCTGCCCAGTCTCACCCTCCCCTTCTGTACAATGGAACCCCTCTAGGAGGCCAGCTCAAGGGAGGAGAGGAGTGAAGGAGGGATGGAGGAGTGCGGAAGGCCGGATGAGGAGTACTGCGGGGAGGCCTGCCCATCACTAAGTCAATTCATTCATTAATTGCCTTAGCCCCTCCAACCGCCCTTGGGTGAGGTAAGAGAGTTGGGGGTGTAAAGGTGACTTAGTTAAGGCAGACGAAGAGAATTGGGCACTCCTGGTATACAATCATTTATTCACTCTCTCATTCATTCATTCCTTCAAATGTCCCCCACCTCCTACCCTTGTCTTGCTCCCCTCCCTGCTCCTGATAACCTGGGAGTGGGCTGGGTCCAGGGAGGGGCTCCCAGTGTAATTCATTCATTCATTCAATCATTCATTCCACTAGCACTTACAACCCATCATGGTGTAGATGCACGACCAGGTTGAGCAGGGTGGGGTGGGGGTGGACCTGTGTTTCTTGGAAAAATCCCGGACACTCCTGAAGAATTGGGGAGGCAAGGATGGGACCCCAGCATATCACATGCGTGGTCTGGCTTATGGTCTAAGGTGAGGACTAAGCACCCCCCAGCGAAGGGCTTCTTCCATAGGGAATGGGAGAGGATGGGCTACATCCTGTCATGAAGCTCCCAACCCCCCAGCCATCCATGACTCTGAATTCTCCTCACTAGCAGCCCCCGACACACAGTCCCAGTATGGCCCTCCCGCCTCTCCTGTGGGTTCTACTCTCTATATGGTTCAGGGGGCCATGGGTGAGCGTTGTGGGAGAATCAGGGACCCAGGAGGCAAGGACTCCATGTTCTGGCCAACCCAGTGGGTCAGTACCTGGTGGTAAATTACCTTCCATTTCACAGGTGGGGGTCCCACCTCGAGGCTTTGCGGGAAGGAGGTGGCTAATCTTGCCCAACAGCGCCCCCTGCAGACCTCACGGCCCAACAGGTGTTGGGACCCCGGCCCAGGACGCAGAAGTGCGGCTTCACAAGCGCGACCCCTACAGGCAGGGCCTCACATGCACCTCCATCCCGAGGACACGCCCCCGTGAGCCCCCAGGTTCTTACATGCCCTTTGGAGCTGCAACGTCTCCCACCGCATGCCATCCGCCCCAAGGAGAGCCGGGTTCAGCCAGGACCCGCCTCCTCTGTCCTCGCAAGCCCCCGCGGCTCTGGACTGAGCTAAGAATGACCGGACCATTACTACCGAGGCCATTACTACCGATGTCCTGAAGCCTATGGACACCGTCCCGCTCCTGTCAGTCTTCACCTCCTCAGAAGGGAGAACAGGAGTTTGCTGAAGGAACACTTGGAGCTGATTTTGTCGGATGGTGAAGGGGAGGGTCTTCCAAGCGCATTGTACAAGGACACAGACTCGGAGTCCTGCCCTGAGATGGGGCGCCCTGGATGGATCAGCCAACTCGAGGAGAGCCCTTCTGAGCCCCGACTGGGCTGTACAGCGACCCTCAGGCGCTTGTACTCTGCGGAGGCTAGGGGAGTTGGGGGTTCATCCGACTCAGGCAGTGTCTGATCGTCGGCGAGAGAGCTGGGCTGATCATCAAGGCCCTGAAGGGGAGGGGAGGCAGCCCTGATGAGCACTCAGAGGAGTGGGATGTAGCGACATCCCACAAACCAGGGTCTCAAGCCACCTTAAATGGGAGCAAGTGCTGGGCAGTTGGGCAGGCAGTTGAGAAGGTGGGAGCAGGCCACCACCCGGGAGGCAACTCTTACAGAGCTCTGATGAGGAGACTGCTGTAGCCTTTGCTGCTTTGGTGATAATTCTTTCCTATGGTCATCGCTTCAAATCAGCTCAGTCATGCACTAGAATGTGCAAACTGTGGGTGCCTGGAACGATCATGGGAACAGGGTCCAAGTCCTGGGATGGGAGAACTTTCAGGAACCTGCTTTGGGAGACTGGGCCTTTAAAGAGCTACACATACTCAAAGCAGTGTGCTCTGCTGCCATCTTTGAGCCGGTCACTCTGTGGATTCCCACTCTGTGGATCAAGAGACTGCTGTGCAGCACACATGTTTTCTAAGAGGAAGATTACATTTCTAACAGGGCATCAACCTGTAATTTTTCCGTTCTGAATATTGTTCCAGGCACCCACATTTTACAAATTCTACCCCTTCTGGGTTTTTCTTTTTAGCCATGATTGAACTGGGAGGAACTGGTTCAAAGTCCTGCCTCCCCCTCAGCAAGGGGAAGGCCCCACCCTCTTGGGTCCCCCATCCTGGTAAGAGCTCTGTCCACAGGGACTGTGGAGACGCTCGGGGGATGTGGGGGCATGGAACTCCAGTGCCACAAAGCTCTCAGCATAGGTCATATTTACCCATGGAAGACCAGTGCCAGGCCCCACCCCCACCCCGCTTTCGTGGCCCCAGGCTAACTCTGGCTCCAGGATAAACATCCATTCAGCTGCACAAGGTTCCTTTGTCCCATGAGAGAGGCTCTAGCCCAGGACGCTGCCTGTGTCCTCGGCTCAGTCCCAGGGCAGGCTGGCCGCCCCAGCACGTCCAGCCACCCTGCCGTGGACTTCTCTGGGCAGATTCAGGCTTGGCTCAGAGAGGCTTCTTGGGGGGCAGCGCTCTGGGAGTGGCCCTGCAGCAGAATGGGGTGAGAGGATTCTGGGGGGGCCAACAACCTGTCCTGCAGCGAGGTGGGAGCCAGGCTTGACCCTTGGCTGGGTGAGGATGCTGAGGAGGACAGGCCTCCATGGTCATCTGGCAGAGAGCTGCTGGCCCAGCTCTTCCTGTACCCAGGCCCCCCAGGCCCCAGTGCCCAGATGGTCAGCCAGGACCTCTTCCCACTGGACCCTATGGGCCTCAGCTTCCTTGTCTATGAAATAGGCCTTAGACAGGCTCTCAAAGGCCCTCATTCCCTAAGCTCCTCTGGCGTGGAATGTGCCCCATTTCTGTCCTGGTGAGATGGGGTCCCTGTCTAGAGGACAGGAGGCTAGGAGGGGTTTCTGTACAGAAACAAAGATAGGATGGTGGTGGTGGTGGGGGGAGTCCCTGTCCAGAAGTAAGGTTGGGATGGAAGTTCTTGTCCAAGGACAAAGACAGGATGTGGGGTCCCTGCCCAGGATGGGGGCGAAGTGATAGGTGGGATAGAAAAATATCTGGTGACCCCTTACCTCAGTGTGTCACAGAGCACTAGTAGGGACTGGGCTGGCCTGCCCTGCCCTTGGGACCCAAACCTCACTGCTCAGTAGGCATTGGGAATCCTCAGTAGG
Organism: Chrysochloris asiatica; assembly: GCF_000296735.1. Taxonomy (NCBI): domain Eukaryota; kingdom Metazoa; phylum Chordata; class Mammalia; order Afrosoricida; family Chrysochloridae; genus Chrysochloris; species Chrysochloris asiatica. The sequence continues at coordinate 1,363,496 of NW_006408780.1, forward strand.
GAACTCTCCTTCAGTCAAGTGCCTTCCCTCACCCAACAGACCAGACCCAAGACACAGTGCCAGGTGGGCTTGGTAGGTCCAGGCAGGCAGGGCCCACTGACCTCTACCCACTTGGAATTGTCCCTAGGTGTCTGATTTCTGTGCCTGGGGATCCTAAGTCATAAGTGAGTCTTATAGAAACTGTGTCCAAAGAAGTGGAAGCCGGGGGGACCAGGAGGGAACAAGGGGTGCGGTGCAGGGACAAGCCTGAGCCCCTTTCCAGCCCAAGCCCCATGTCACCCTAAAGGTAGACACAGGGACAAGACCGCCATGTGCCCTTTGCTAGGGAGAGGCTTTATGGGGAAATGGACCTGAGGAGAAGTCTGGGGTCCCCCGCCTACCCACGCTCTGCAGAGTGCTCCAGGGGCTACACCCAGACCATGGAGGCCGTCCCAGGCCCCTCACAAGGCTGCACTTAGGTACTCCCTGGAACCCCAGCTCACCTAGTCCCCTGTCCCTGGCTGGGCTTTGGCCATACCACACCAGCTGGCACCCTTTACACAGAAAAGTGAGGTGGGGAAGGCAAGGAGCAGAGCACCCCCACTGAGGGCCCTGCCTGGTCTCAGGTCCCCTGCACTGTAGCCTGCAGGCTGCAGCGACCCCTGGTGGTGGCCTGGGAGGCACGGATCAGCAGGACCTGCAGGTACCGGTCCTTGCAAATCCCCCCACCCTGCATCCCCACCCTCTCACAGTGCTCAGTCCTAGATGGGACCTTAGTTTTAGGGGGAGGGAGGGTCGTCCCTACCTCCCTCTGCTCCTCCAGCTGAGGATATAAAACACTATCTGTTCACAGCCCTCTACTTAGGCCTAAACAGAACCATTTGGTGATGCAGAGATGTCTTTTTCTGTCCTTTGCTTTCTACCTGCTCTTCACCCAGTGCTTCTGCTACAACACTACCTGGGAAGGCGTTAGAGATGCAGCTTCTTGGTCCCACACAGACCTATGTAGGAGGAGGCCCCACCTGTGCCCCCCGCCCCCCACACCTATTTCCAAGTCCAACAGCCAGCGTCTGGCCAGCCCTGTGTGCATGACCCCTCTGTTCTACCTCCACTGGGCCTGTGCAAGTGTGTACCATCGCACGTTCCCACCTCTCAGCCTTCAACACTGTACCACACTGTGGCTAGGGGACAGGACTGGCATCACACAGGCAGGGGACAGGACTGGCATCAAAGTCACACCAAGCATGCAACATGAATCCTTTCTTTGTAGCCAAACTTGCCGTGTGCTGCCTGAACACCCAGCTGGGAGCGGGGTTGGGGGCCTGGGGACTCAGAGACCCTCCTGTGGCCATTATTTTGGACTTATGAAGCTTTGTTTTAGGGACCGAGAGTTCTGGTGTGAGTTAAAGATGTCTGCACTGGTTCATTGCCTTGCATATCAGACAGGGTCTTCCATGGGAACAGAACCAGTTAGCTGCTGTCCCATCAATCCACACTCAGGAGCTGAGAATTGGCTCACTGAATTGCAAGCCTGAAATGGCCCTTAGTATCCATTTCCACAAACATCCGCCGGACATGTCGGCCGGAAGTAGAAAAATCTAGTTCTTTCTGAGTGGGCGTGTACCTTCCTTCCTAAATCGTTTCTTTGATAAGAATCAACACAAAGTTGCTTCCTATTAAGTGGTGTTAAAGGTGTCCTAAAGGGCCTCTTTTTCCAAATTGCTATCCACTCTGTCAGGAGCTATAGGAGAAGCATTAAACTGCTAACTGCAAGGTTGGGCAGTTCAAACCCACAGACGCCCAGAGGAGGAAGATAAGGCTTTCTGCTTCTGTTAAGATTTACAGCCTTGGAAACCCCACATGAGTCAGAATTGACCCAAAGGCAGTGGATGGGACCCTTTGTCATCTCTGACATCAGCTTCTCCTCCATCCCTTAGTCTCTCCCTCTCGTTTTTGGGTTCTGTATTTGGGTTTTGTAATGGGGTCCTAAGGAGCTCTGGTAGCATAGTGGTTACGAGTCGGGCTGCTAATCTCATGGTCAGAAGTTCGAAACTACCAGCTGTTCTGCAGAAGAAAGATGAGGCTTTCTGCTCCCATACAGATTTATAGTCTCAGAAACCCTGTACAGGGTCACTATGAGTCAGAACTGATTCCACGGCACATAACAACAACAATGGGGTCCTGGTGTGGCACTGTGGGTTAATGTGCTGGACTGCAAGGTTGGTTTGAACTACAAGGTTGGTGGTTCAAGCTCACCAGCTGCTCCTTAGAAACCCTGTACAGGGTCACTAGAAGTTGAAACTGGCTCGACAACAGAACTCATGAATTTAGTGAAGTGGTTTATTATGGAAGCATTGCTATTGTATGTTTCAAGGAGCAACTGGTGGGTTTGAACTGCCAACCTTGTGGCTAGCAGTCCAGTGTTTATTATCCA
>NW_006408780.1:1371803-1398721 GCF_000296735.1 Chrysochloris asiatica
TGTGCTAAAAGAAGAAGAAAATGGAAGGAATACATAGTCACTGTATCAAAAAAGAATTGATTGATATTTCTACCATTTCAAGAAGTAACATATGATCAAGATCAGATGGTATCCAGGAAGAAGTTCAAGTTACACTGAAAGCTCCAGAAATTGACAGACTATAAACTGAAATCTTTCAACAAACTGATGCAGCACTGGTGGCACTCACTCATCTACACCAAGAAATTTGGAAGACAGCTACCTGGCCAGCTGACTGGAAGAGATCCATATTTGTGGCCATTCCAAGGGAATGTGGAACTCACCAAACAGTATCATTAATATTACATGCAAGTAAAATTTTGTTGAAGAGAACTTAAAAATGGTTGCAGCTGACCACCGACAGGAGGCTGCCAGATCTAGAAGAGGCCGTGGAACGAGGGATATCAGCTGACGTCAATTGGGTCGACTGAAAGCAGATACCAGAAAGATGTTTACTTGTGCTTTATTGACTGTGAAAAAGCTTTCTGCTGTGTGGATCACATCAAACTATGAATAAATTACAAAGGATGGGAATTCCAGAACATGTAATTGTGGCTTTGCAGAATCTATACATAGACCAAGAGGCAGTCATTTGAACAGAACAAGGGAACACTGAATGGTTTAAAATCAGGAAAGGTGTGCGACAGGGTTGTATTCTTTCACCACACTTATTCAATCTGTATGCTGAACAAATAATCTGAGAAACTGGGGTATACGAAAAATAGCATGACATCATGATTGGAGAAAGACTCATTAACAACCTGTGATATGCAGATGACACAACCTTGCTTGCTGAAAGTGAGGAAGACTTGAAATACTGATGAAGATCAAAGAGCACAGCCTTCAGTATGGATTACATCTCAATGTAAAGAAAACAAAAATCCTCACCACTGAACCAATAAATAACATGCTTATCAGTGGAGAAAAGATTAAAGTTGTCAAGGACTTCATTTTATTTTGACCCACAATCAGTGCTTATGGAAATCAGCAGTCAGACAAATCAATCAATTTATTGTATTGGGCAAATCTTCTGCAAAAGACCTCATTAAAGTGTTAGGAAGAACAAAGATGTCACTTTGAGGATAAAGGTGCATTTTCTAAGGTGGTATTTTCAAGTGCCTCATATGCATGTGAAAGCTGGACAATGAATAAGAAAGAACAGAGAACTGATGGTTTTGAATTATGGTGCTGGAGAAGAATACTGAATATATACCACGAACTGCCAGAAAAACAGGCAAATCTGTCCTCAAAGAAGTACAGCCAGACTTCGGCCAGGTGAAAAGGGACCAGTCTCTGGAGGACATAATGCTTGGTCGAGAACCAATGAAAAAGAGCTAGACTCCTTCTCAGATGGACGGACGCAGTGTTGGCAATAATGAGCTCAAACACAATGGTGAGGACAGCACAGGACTGGACAGTGTTTCATGCTGTTATGTCATTGAACTGCTGACCTTGTGGTTTGCAGTCCAGTGCTGAACCTACTGCACCACTAGGAGTCCGTCCAATCTATTGTCCATAGGGTCGATTTGAGTCAGAACCAACTTGACAGTACTTAGTGGAATATGAGCTGGGCTCATGGCTAACGGCAAGGTTAGTAGTTGGAATCTATCTACCAGCTGCTCCACAGAAGAAAGATGAGGTTTTTGCTCCCATTAAGATTTAGTCTTACAGGGTTGCTATTGGGGGATATATATATATACCCTATTTATTGTATTTGGGTAATCTTTTTTTTTTGTATTTCCTGAAGTAAAGACTTTATGATCTCTCTTTCTTTGCTTACTTCCTGAAGTGAGTAAAGAATTTATGATCACTCTCTTTTTCTTTTCCTAAAGTAGGAATGCATGCCTCAAAAATTTGAACTAGTCAACCAGGTGAGGGAAAAGATTGTGCGGTCAAATCCCTAGCCAATAGGGTGAGACACAGCCTTGAGACTTGCGTCAGGGATTAGAAATCCGAGTGGACTGACGTGTTCCTGTAGGTACGTCTATGCGCACGCACCCTCTTGCAGGAGTAAATTTTGCTTTGCCAAGGTAATTTAGTCTCACCGAATGTCTTTTATGCGACATCGGGATTCATTTCTAACACTATGAGTCAGAACCGACTCAGTGGCACACAACCACAACAACTTGTAATTGAGCTAAGAATTTGAAGCCTTGAGTCTGGTTTCCCCTCACTTTCTCCAGCACAATTAGAAACCACCAGCCCAGGTCCTAGATTTGAGTAAAGTGACCTATGATAGCCAATATATGACCAAAGGGGTCCTGGTGTGGCGCTGTGGGCTAATTAATGCGCTAGACTGCAATGTTGGTTTGCATCACAAGGTCAGTGGTTCAAGCTCACCAGCCATCCTTGGAAACCCTTTACAGGATTATTATGGACCAGAGCTGGCTGTCCTGATAGAACTGTATCCTGACTCATTCTTTATTGTTTTTTAAAACTTTTTGTGAATCGTTTTCAATTGAGTGAAGGTTTACAGACAAAATTATTAGTTTGTTTCATCTCAATGATTGCAATCTCCTTCGTGCACCATCCTGATTTTTGTTTTGTTTTTTAAAGCTTTTATTGTGAATTGAGTGATAGTTTACACAGAACATCAGTTTTGCACTCATCCTGTTGTATTTTGTTTTATTGCAGTGATTACAGTCCCCTCCATGCATCATCAGTTAACAGTATTTGCTTCTATTCCCTTTTTTGTTTGTTTGTTTGCTTTGTTTTGGGCATGTACACAAAAACACACAGGAATATATAATCATTTAAACAACCAAAGGGCACGTTCTATGAGCCAGCCTCCTGGCCACCAGCACACAGCCTTTCTCTTTCCTGAGTCTATAGAGTCCTCAGCTGCTCTATCTCTCCATGCCATCACCTCTGTCTCCATCTCTGGTGTCACTGCTTCTCTGGTTAGGGTCCTATGTTCTGCTCATGCTCTTCTCTCTTGATGGTCTTAGGGTCCTCTGTTTCTGGAATGTAGGATTAACTACTCCCCCTTTTGTTACACAACTTTTTACCTTTATAGTTGTGACAATTGCAATTAGTCATGATAACAATTACTCACTATTGAATCAAGACTTTTATCCCCATCTCCTTTCACCAGACTCATCTAGACAAGAAGTGAACTATTCATTGGGGATTCTATCTGCCCCCAAACACTCTAAAACTAAATTCCCTCTTGAAAACTTGTAAGCCAGTCACTTTGTGCCTTTATAACACCCCCATTTTAGGTAGCCAACGTCTATTTTGCCTGTCCCAAGTCCTGGTGTGGTGCTCTGGGCTAATGTGTCAGACTGCAAAGTCGTTTGAATTGCAAGGTTAGTGGCTCAAACTCACGAACTGCTCCTTGGAAACCCTATACAGGGTTTCTATGGGTTGGAATTGACCCAACAGCACTTAACATCACTCCTGTATACCGAGGCTTGGTCGTTGAGGGGAAGACTCTGTTCCTCTCAGTTGGTATTTTGAGCCACTCCATCCATAAGTATAGGTCAAGTTCATCAAATTGTAGCAAGTTACACTTGCTTCCTTTATCAAATTTCTGTATCTTCCTCTAGTTGAGGTCTCATCATTAAGCCATCAGAGCTAGGTCAAATGGGTATTACCTGCAAGTTTGGGTGTCTTTGTATGTTTCCCCCCAACTTCATATCAGCTGGATGCTTCACTCTCAGCTCTAGTCCTCCGTGGCTAGGTCAGTGTCCATGGGCTCAGGAATTCCCAAATCTCCCCAAACTTCAAACCAACCAGCCCTTCCTCTTCTCTTATCTCAAGGTCAACAGAAGTCTGTGGAACATAGTTGAACTCAGTCATATCTTCATTACTGACTTCCCCTTACTTCTACTCACATGTAGACAAAAATGTGGTCACCAGCAAGCTTTACATGTCTTACACGTGTTCTATTTTTGTCTTGGAGTGGGGGGTCCTGACTTTTTTTTTCGGTATTTGTTTCCTTTTATTTGGTCCTTCTAATTGTTTGCTGCCATCTAGTGTAATAAAGTTGGTACATTGTGTTGTTTGAAATTACAATGACACTTGTTTTTTTTTAAACTTTAGTTTACATAGCAGATCATCTATACATACAATAATTCATAATTTTGTTTCATCACAATGATTGCAATCCCCTTCATGTTAGTTATTCTATTTCTTCCCTCTAGTTCTTTTTTCTCAACCCTTCTGAACTTTGTCCTTAGGCCAATGTTGCCATTTTCATCTTGAACAGTTGACCATTCCATGGTAAGCGTACTTTACTTATGTACCACTTAGCTAAAAATTGACCCATGAAGGTGAATTCCCTCATAGACCTGAAGGGTGGTTGAGGGCCAGTTTCAGGATCCTCTAGTCTCTGACCTGTAAGCCCAGCCTATTATATGCTGTTGCTAGCTGCCATCGAGTTGGTACGAGTCATGGTGACCTTATGCACAGCAGAACGAAACACTGCTCGGTCCCATGCCAAACTCACTATCGTTGCCACGCTTGAGCCCACTGATGCTGCCACTTTTGTCAATCCATCTCACTAGGGGTCTTCCTTTTTCTCTGACGCTCCACCCTACCAGACAAAGACAGACTAGGAAGGAGTGATGAACTACTTCCTAATATTTATTTAGTCACTGAAAACTGTATGAATAGCAGAGCCTATTATATATACATATAGAATTCTAAGTTTTGTCCCACATTTTCTTCCACTCTATCTGGGTCCTTCTAATGGGAACCTTTTAGAGCAGTTGGTAAGGGTAACCAATTACCATCTAGTTCTTTAGGGTTCAGGGCCATGGAGATTGATGGTCATGTGTTCCATTAGTTCATTGGATTAATTGGTTCCAAGCAGCTTCAGTTTTCCTCACTCTTCTTTCTTCTGCACATGGAGAGATTAATAGTTGTACGTCACTGATTCACTCTTGATTCTGAATTGCTGTTACTTCCCTAAGCGCGTCGTGGTGCGATATTGTCGGATATGCACTCAATTGCAAGGTTATTTTGAACCTCAAGGTTGGTGGTTCAATCTCACCAGCTGCTCCTTGGAAACCCTATACAGGGTTGCTATTGGCTGTAATTGACTTGATGGCACCTAACTTCCCTAATAAATGCCATAATCGTTAAGTACGCTCTGTGAGTTATAAGTCAACTGCAGTGAATTAGGGAAACCCTCACACACACAAAAAAAAGAGCACCGTGGGAAGTTTGGTTATGTGAGAACTGATAAAAAAGGTTAGAGGTTTGTCTGAGCTGCGCCTCACAGGAATTGGCCTTGGACAACTGATCTGATCCTTTCTCCCTGTGTAGTCCAGCCCCCACATGTGACCGAGCAGACTGCCCCACAGGGTCTTCTAGGTTGTGAATGTTTTTGGGAGATCACTAGGCCTTTCTCCTACGGAGCCACTGCATGCCTTGGTGGCAGCCTTTTCCTGGAGTCCCGGTCTACTGATTCTCCAGAACAAGCTTGACGTTTTAAAGCCAACTGCCTACGCAGCACAGCAGTGTATGTTCCTCAGGATTATTAAGCCATGGAACTTTTATTCTGACACCTTGATCTTGTTGTTGTTGTTATGTGCCATCGAGTCGGTTCCGACCCATAGCGACCCTGTATAGGGTTTCCGAGGGTGTAAATCTTTACGGGAGTAGAAAGCCTCATCTTTCTCCCGTGGAGCACCTGGTAGTTTCAAACCGCTGACCTTAAGGTTCGCAGCCCGATTCGTAACCACTACGCTACCAGAGCTCCTTAGGGAAATGTAAAATAGGCTATTGAAATGTGTTTATTAGCAAATGGTTTAAATGATGCTCAGTTTCTTTACACTACGCTTGTTCATTAGTTCAGGAAATGCTGACACAATGCAAGTATTCAGTCTCAAAGCAAATAGGAAATTTGCTTGCAGTTTTAAGTTCCTCTTCAGATTTACTTTACCACCAGAAGGGTCTTGTGAGACCAGACTCAGTTTGGCCTTTTTTGTCCTGTGTTTTGCAGAGAATTTGCACAGTGTTTCCATGAGTCCTTCTCCAGTGGCTAAGCTTCACTCAACACCCAATCTGCCAACATCTTTCTGAGCCGATGCTTTACCACAAAGTGGCTGCAACAGTTCTTTTTACACCAATCTAAACATCTGGCTAAGTTTGTTTTTTACATGAAAATGGGAATGTATCTGGAGTGTAGTCTGTGGTTGCAAGGCATCGTGCAGATGGTCTGAGAAGCCAAGACTGATTGGACCACTCAGGGCCTGTCCTTGTCCTTCTTGGTCCCTGGGCCTAGCCCCATGGTCCCTGCCTGGAGACCCTGTTCCCCTGGGAGCTGTAGGGTGCCTTCTAGCCAGGCCGCTCCCAGTGTAGGAAGCCGGGGGCCTAGCAGTGGCAGCAGCGGCGAGCTAGCTGAGCCTGGACCCAGCCCTGTAGTCGACAACAGAGATAATAAAGAACTTCGGAGCTTATATTCTAAGGGAACCTTTATTTAGTCTTCATTTCAAAGCAATCTAATTTAAAAACAAGTTGAAGTGAAGGTCAGAGAAAAGAAATGCACACAAAGACCTGCCTTGAGATAGAGAGATGTTATGGACGGACAAACAAAAGGAGACGGGGGAACAGACAGACCCACTGACAGACAGATGTGGGGAGAGGTGGCCACTGCTCAGTGACTCCTCGTCAGATCTTTTCCATCTTTGAAATCAAATCGTCACAGATTCTGGTCAGCTCATCATTTTCTTTTGTCTGAAGAGAAAAAGAGGACTCACTGGGCTTCTGCCGAAAGCTCCGAAGAGCAGCAAGCTGGTCCCGGAACTCTGCCCAGCGGTGAGAGGCCCCCCTCCTCCTGGCCCCCTCTCAGGCTCCTGAGAAGCCCCCACGCGGCTGTACCTTCTGCTCAATGGTCTTCTCCAGCGAGTGGACACGCATCTGCTCCTTCCTCAGGCCTGCCTGGAAGGCCAGTGCCTCCGCCTGCGCCTTGCTGCGCACCTGCGTGATCTCCTCGTTTGCTCTGGAGACACAGAGGCAGGAGGCTGAGCCTGGTGCACACTCAGGCCCTTCTCAGCCACTTGTCCCCTGTCCCTTACTCCAAGTACTCACCGATTGAGCTTCTCTTCCGCATGGGCCTTGAGCGCCTGGTATCTCTGGTTTTCCTTCTCAATTCTCACTATGTAATCCTCAACACACTTCTTCAGGGACTCCTCATTCTTGAAAGGACATGAGACCATCAGTGGTGACCAGTGAGCAGCCCCAGGGCAGCACTGTAGACCCTCAAGGCACTCTGGGACATTAACAGCCAAACCCAAGGGGACCTTAGAAAACAGTACTGTCCATGATTCTATCAGAAAAAGGTCATGGTTCAGCCTGTCCTAACTCCAGACCAGACCAGGGAGGCCAGGCCAGGGCAAAGCAGGATGGGGCGGGGTGGGAATGAGCAGGTGAGTACTGCTCAAGCCATGGCTGAGCCCCACTGCCCACCCAGGCTCTCCCCCAGGTGCAGCCGTCACCTGGGACACCCCCAATGTGGTCAGGATCCCCCAGCTTCTGCCACCAGTTCAGGATGACCCCTGTATCTCTGCTCTTTGAGATGGCCCCACATCCTCAACAGTGGTTGTTCCAACTGCACCTGCGCCCGCTCTGTGCCACACCCCACACACTGCACCCCAGGGGTCCTGACCACATCCCACACACTGCGCCCCAGGGGTCCTAGTCCTCCCAGCGATGGGCCCCACCGGCTTCCAGCTGCCTGTCAGCACCCGTCCTTCCTTTGCTTTGAGATGCCTGCCTGCTAGTGAAATCTCAGATGATTCTCCACAAACCCCTCAGCAATTGAGCTGGTTATGAGAATGCTAACTTCCAGCTCAGTTCTCCCCTGCCCCCAGATAGCGGCTCCTGTGAGCCTCAGTGCTTCTCTTCCTCAGGAGGGGATGCTGGAGGGACAGGGCAGGAGGAAGGAGCTCAGGAGGCTGGGCAGAGCTGCAGTCCGGGGGTCAGTGGAGTGGGTGGACATGCCTCAGTGCAGTGACAGTGAAGTCGTGTGCTGAAGGAGGTTATATTCAGAGGAGGTAGACTGGGCTTTTGGACCCACAGTGATGAGACCACAAGAGGGCAGCAGAGGACACGTGGTACCCCACCTCCCTGCACACCGTACCTTGTGGTAGCCTTCGATCACCTCCTTCTGCTTCTCCAGCCGCTTGAAGAGGTCAGAGAAGGACTTCTCCATGGAGTCCAGATCTGCAGTGAGCTGAGCTCGTTCTTTCAGAACCTTCTGGATCCTGGCTTCAGCAAGCTCCTTCTCCTTCTTAGCCTCCTCTTGAGAAAAAGACATGTGGAGGCTGGGTATCACAAACCACCAAGAACATGTCCTGAGGAATGAGGGTGTGGCGGGCAAGGAGGCTCCTGGTGCCCTGACGGGGTCATAAGAGGCTAAGAAAGGGCTGGCAGGCAGGCAGGGGGCCCACAGCAGAGCCCTCAGAGGAAGGGGCCACTGGGGTTCTGCCATCTGCTCCTGGGAAACCAGAGATGCAAAGCCCAGGAGAACTGCCCACGGTCAGTGCTCAGCTTCCCAGACAGGCCAGTCACAGGGCCTCCGCGATACTCCCAAGGCCACATCATTGTGGGGGCTCCCAGGAGCCCGTCCTACATCCAGGCCAGCCCCGGTGTGCCCCACGTATACACAGCCACAACCATGGACGTGGTGGCCAACAGGGGGTGGGCAGCCCATACCACTTGGGCACCACGCCACTGACCTGGGCAGGCCGCCCGGTGCGGGTAGGAGGGTCGGGCCAGGCCTCCAGGTGGGACCCTGCCCCTCACCCCATTCCTGCTGTGCCAGTACCAGTTCAGGGTCCGGCTGATCCGGGGACTGCCCTGAAACTAATGGTAGCCTTTCCCACACGCCCCTCTGACGCGCCCCTCCTGCAGGGGTGTGATCAGGAGGTAGGAGGGTCACAGGACGGAGAACACCCACTCGGAAACCCTGGGCCAACCTGGCTCTGCGAGTGCCCCACACAGCCCAACCTCTCGCGAGGGTGCACTGGGCACTCACCTGTCACCTGGCGTGCAATCCCCTCAAACTCGTCCATGATCTTCCTGAGGGAAGGGCAGACACGGGAGGTCAGGACCCATGGGTGGGGGCCGAGCTGTGCAGCCAGCCTCCCCGTCTCTTACCCCATCTCCTGGTTTCGGGCGTGAAGCTCCTCACACCTGCTCTTCAGCTCCACGTTTTCCAATTGCAGGGCTCGCACCTGCAGACACCTGCCCAGTTGGTGGGAGAGTCGGGCAGCCCACCTCACAGCCCACGTTGGGTATGGGGAGAAGCCACCGCCCAGCTGGGAGTGACATCGGTACCCGTCCCCCCAGCGCATGGTTGCCGAGCGGCTCTCACCGCAGCGTCCAGGTCCTTCTGGCTGTACTGCAGCACATCCACGATGCGGCCCACAGGCAGGGGTGGGCCCCCCGGACCAAGGACACCAGGGGTAGGGCTCGGAACCTGGAGGATGACGGACAAGTTAAGTTGTAACAAGGCTTCTAGCCTTGGCCACAGGGACGCACGCCCGACCCTTGTGAAGGCCTGACCTCCCTGGAGAGGAGCACAGATAAAGCCAGGCCCTGGACCGCTTCCGGACGTCGGCAGCACCCAAGGATGGCACACATAAGCTCAGGTACTCACAGGGACATCCAGAGACCCCAAGAAGTCGAACTCCACCAGCTTAGCTTCTGGCAGACTTCCTGAGGAAGGGGTATTCACAGTCTGAAGGCTTGGAGACAGAGAGAGGGGGTACCAATGACAGAACGGAAGGTACCAATGATTCCACTTCCATCAAGGGTCCCCAGGTGTACTGACGTAAAGAACCAACAAAGTCACAGTTCACACACAGTTACACTCAGAAATGGTTAACACCGGTGTATGCGACGTTGTCTATATTCTCAATGATAACAAAATACAAAAACTCAGTTTTGTTTAGAAAAAAGGAGCATTCCTAGCACTCAGCGAGCCTGAGCCCCTTCTCTCCTGGCTCCTCGCCTTTTTGTCCACTAATGAGCCAGCCTGTCACATGGGAACCCTTGATCTGTTCAGAACCTGCACAAATGCCACTCCGGGGTCCGGCGGCTGTGTGCGCTAGCTAGTGCGCATCGCCCAGAGCTCATAACTTTTCTAGGCAGGTCTGCAAGCGTTTCTCTCCATACCTTGTGGGATGGATGCAGTGCTTAGTTGTCTACCTCAAAGGCATATAAGCAAGCCCTTGTCTCTCTAGAGCAGGGGCTGGGCAAACGCTTGTTTGATGAGCCAGACCACGTTTGCAGCTCTGAGCGGCCCGACTGGTTACAAGGTTCATGTCTGCTGCTGTAGCGTGAAAAGAGCCCCAGACAACCTGGCCGCATCTCGACAGAACTTTATTAACATGGCAGACGAGCGGATTGGGCTTATGTGCCGTGGTCTGCCACATTCTTCTAGAACATTCACACTAGGGAACGGGCTGCCCCTCCTGCCTTGGCGATGACCAGGGAGCAGGAGCTCCAGGCCAGCTCAGGTTTGCTACACTCATCCACACACCTGCACACTCTGGGTTGGGATGACTTCCTTTACAGTTCAGTCCCCTCTGACTGTTGCTTTCCAATGTTCTAGGCTCTCGTTTATAAGACCCGGGAAGAACTGCTCCAAGGGGCTCTGGGTTCCTCTTTCCAAATCGGCTGCTAACAGCGTTAAGGCGGGAGCGTTTTGATGGGTCAAAATGTCCTTTAGCACATAGTCTACCTAGTAACAGGTGCCCTGTCCTGAATTAAAGCTTCAGAGAGCGAGAGGAAGAGAGACAGAGACGGCAGGCAGACTCACCTGCCCTGCTCGGCGGCCACAGGAAGCAGCCTGGTGGGGCTGTCTTTCAGGAGCGGGTCAAACTTGAGGTATAAGGACTGCTTCCTCAAGGCGGACTCCTTAAACTGCAGGGAGCACAGGGGCCGAAGTGACATCTCTCAGTCTCCCTAACCGACATCAGACCCCAGAGATGTGCTGGGTCTCGTGCCTGCTCAGACGGGGCCCTGCTACACGCACCCCTGCCTACTGTCTCCCCAGTGGCTGCTGACCAAAGGCTCTAGCTTGGGGTGAGTGCCCGGTTCTGGGGTCTGCTCACAGGAAGCTACTCCATGCTGTTTCAAGAAAGAAAACTGTGAGAGAAAAACAGATCCTGGAGCGACCTAAATCTTTGGGTGCCCAAACCAGCTAACGTGCTAGGCTGCTAATCGGAGCTCAAGTACAGCCTTGGAGGAGAGGCCTGAGCATCCGCTTCTGAGACCCCAAGAGCACAATTCCATGCTGGTACTTGTGGGGGCGCCAGGAGTCATAGCCAACTTGACAGCAAGTGATTAGCGATGGAGACACAGGCCGTCACAACACCTGGACCTAAGTTACTAATCTCGACCCCAGCCCGAGGGAGTGGGGAGACCTGAACACTGAATGGACAGTGGATGCTGAAGAGCCAGGAGGTGAGACAAACACATAGGGAAAGGCTGCTGGGGGGGCCAGCACTCACCGAGGACGTTCCAAACTGCTCCAGGTAGTCCACCTCAGCCCCCGTGCCTAGGACTGAACGGAGGGGTCACCATGTGGCCACAGAGGCCACCCACAATGCCCACCCCGCTCCAGGGCTATCACGATGGCACAGCCACCACTCTGTCCAGGGGTCTTGCTGCCCACCTTTGGCCTATTTCCCTAGCACATTTAGAGTTTCCATTTGCGAAACTCTTACGGCACAGGCGTTCAGCCCTGGTCCACTGGCAATGCCCAACTTAAGGGAAGTAGGGCAACATGGGTGCCATAGAGTGACCAAGAAAAGCAAACCCACGAATGAGGGAAACCCCCAAACATGGCTCCCCGGCTGACTGCAAGTGGAGGCACACCTGCAGCAGGGTCACTGAAGGTCTCCTTACTGAGGTCCAGGGTTGGCGATGGCTCCACAGGTGTGGCCACCCACTCGTGGGCTGGAATGTTTATGGGGACTGACACCTCTGATGAGCAACTTGTTTCCCCCTGGAAGAAGGTCAGAGGTAGCCTCACCCACCGTTCAAGGGAGGAGACGACTGTGGTGGTCTCCCTCCTCTCCTCCAGTCCTGCTAGGAGCCCTGTGTCACGTTTACACGCTGACACAATACACAGCAGACCCGCCCTCACTGTACCACAGTACCTTGCTAGTCGTTCTTGGTGCCTCCGTGGGGACCTGGGCCTCAGGGGTGCCATCAGGCAAGGCTGAACCCACCTGCCTGAAAAGACAGTCAGCAGGGGTCTGGGAGCCCTCCCTGGAAAGGATCAGACACCCGCAGCCCAGTCCCCTTGTTAGAGACATGAGCAGAGACAAGGAGGCAAGAAACTTGTTAGCAAACAGTGAGACGTTGGGGAAGGTGGAGACAACTTTAGGGCCACTGTAGACAACGTGCCAGCAAGGGACCTGGAAGAAGGTCCAGTCTGCGGAGGAGCAGCAGCCAGTAGAGTGTAGAAAGACAGGGTCCCCACTGAGAGTGTCTGGGCCCCCCTGACTGACCATGTGGCCGGGAAGATGGCTGGCTAAAGACATACTACTTGAGTGAAGCCCTGCCTAGCGGTCAAGGCGTGGCTGCTGGGCTCACAGACTCTCCCGCTTCTCTGCAGCTCTGAGGTCGTTGTAAACACTGTTCTTAAGAAGCACATTCTTTACCAACTAAAGAAATGGGTGACCCTCATTAGAACAGGCTGCTGTGGAAGATGGGGACCTGGCTGGCCTCAGCTGAGCAGATGGACGTGTGTGGGGTCTACCCTCCATCCCTGCTTCTCCTGTGATGCCTCAGGACCCAGCCCCCGCCCTCCAGCCCCCTTGCGTGGGGTGATTCCAGGACCACAGAGGGATGCACACGTGGGCGCTCTGATCCCAGCCCCCACACTCAGACTTACTGACTGGGCGGAAGTGAACTGTCCACGGGGGAGTCTGGCAGGGCCTTGGGTCTTTCTGGGGCTGGGGCCTCTCCAGCACCACACTTGGAGCCACCTCCAAATGGATTGAAGTTGGGGTCATCGAGCTTGTCCCAGTCCAGGCTGTACGACCCCCGGGGAGCAGGGACGGGGCGCTCATTGTCTCCAGTGGCTCCCTGGGCCTGGCCAGTCTTGCGGTTCTTGGAGGGGGGCTTGGTGCCAGGCCTCTTGCCCAGTTTCCTTGGGGGAGGCGCCTTCCTGCAGGCTACACTGTCAGAGAAGTCAAACTCAAGCCTGATGGGCTGGCTCTCTGTGGAGTCGGCCACCTGCCCGGGGCCCACTTCGTTCTGAGGTCCTGGGGCCTGCTCTGGGGACACAGGGTCCGCAGAGTCACCGATAGTGTCAGATGGCAGCTGCTGCTCTTCATCATGAGAAGCACCTGTGTCCTCGGGGCAGGTCACTGGGGGGCCAGGCAACTCTGGGGGTGGGGTATCTCCATGTGTATCTTCGAGGTTCGTAGTGGGGAGTGAGGGGGGCTCAATGGGGGCAGCAGTGTCTCCTCCGGCTGAGGCTCCCACCGTGGCTTCGTGGTCAGCCTCTGTCTTGTCCATGGCCACTGTCCCTACAAAGTCTTCCAGGTTTTCAGACTCCAACGCAACATTTTCATCTGAAGGGGAAGAATGTTCCTTTTCCTCTGAGGCTTCCCCAGGGTGGCCAGTTGTCTGTGCTGGAGACACGGGTGGGCTCTCACGACTTTCTGGAGCATGGGGAGTGACCGACTCGTCCGCATTGCCTGCTGCTGGTATCTGGAGAGCTCCATCAGCGAGCGTGGTGGTGTCCACCTCCCTGGTGAACTGTTGACTTTTTAGAAACACACTCAGTTAGAACTCGGGAAGTTGCTAAGCTGCCCGTGAGCACTGCATACACGTGAAAACACGAGCTACAGACTGGGAAAAAGTGCGTCCCGTAACTCCTTCTCTTCCCACCAGATGAAATCCCGCCTCCATCCCCACAGATAAAGCGGCTGGACCACCTGGGTACAGATTTCTGACAGGTAACAAGACAGGCTTCTGCACTGGTCCATATTCCCCTTGAATTGGGGACACCTGATGGACAGTCAGAGCCAGAAGTCCATGAGGGTGGAGCTCTGCTACAGGTGACAGAGGCTAAGCCGGCCTTTAAGCAAGCAGAGCCGAGTGACTGCAGCCTCCACTTCCTCCCACCAGCCTGCTGAGTCTGGGTGTTGCTTGGGGGAAGACAGGCTTGCCCTCAAGAGTCCTTCTAACACATACAGAGGTCTGCTCCAGATGGCAGGGATGCCCGACAACATGGGCAGTGGACTGGGGATTAGATGGGGAGGCTGTGGGGAGCGAGACACAGGGATGCGGCTATTGCGTCCAGTGGTCCAGAAACAAGGTCATACAACACTACCTCTGAGAGTCCAGGTGAGGGCAGACGGGGCGTGACACCCACCTCCCAACTTCCCTAGTTTAGAAAACTAGTATTAACAATTTGGGAGATGAAAAGGTGGGGAATGCAGAACAGAATTCCACATTTTCATGCACTCCCGACTTTTGGGAGCCATGGAGGCTGGATGAATCCCTGAATTTTTTGCCCTGGGATAATCATTAAACTTTAAAACTCCTTGGGGCTCAGGACCATAGTCTTGGGGGACACCATGGTCAACGGGCATAACACAGTCCCCAAAGACAATGTTCTAAATTCCTACTTGGTGAGTGTGAGTAGCAACTTGGGTATTAAAAACTCAGGAGCAGCCATCTAAGGTGCAACTAATGGTCTCTCCCTGTCTAGAGGAGAGGAAAGAGGGGTGAAGGCCATCAAAGATGCCTGGAAACAATGAGTCTAACGCATGAATGACCATGTGACCCTCCATGCTGCCTACTCTGAGTGCCCTAGAGAGAGAGCCAGGTGAAACGAAATTCCAAATCCTAAAAAAGACAGGCTTACTCCTCGAACAGACATTGGTGGAACCTCTGAGATTATGGGCGTGGAACTGAACTCACCCCCATGACGCAATTTTCAAACAAAAGACGGGTCTCTAAGAGGAGCAATACATTCCTTAGAATACTCAACCGCGTGAGGTCAGAAGAGCAGAGACCAGGTGCAGAAGGGTTAGGGAAAGAGGAATGGAGTGGAAGCATAGGGAAGTGGAAGGAGTGATGGTGCATTTTGGGGATAGCAATCAATAACATGAAACAAAATGTACATGAAGGGCTGAATGAAAAACTGATTTGCTCTGCAAACCTTCACCCAACTCAAGACAAGTTAAACCAAACAACAAACCTCAAATCAGAAGTATCCCCTGAAGTCGTCTTTTCACCAATCAGCAGTTTTGCTTACCTAATAAAGAACGTCAGCCCGAGCAAGGACTGGGCTTCTACTGTATATATGGGATCAAAGTGATAACAGATCAGACTGCGTAAGGGAGGAACTGCTCAGATGCGATGGCAATTCAAAGAACATCACCAGTGTCACTAGACAGTAGGAAGTCACTGGGCTGTAGAACTAGCTGAGTTGACATACGCTCAGTTACATACAGTCTCAACAAGTAAAACAGAAGTTATGGGATGAGGTCTTGCCTTGGCTCAAGCAGACACCCTGGGAACCTGCCATCTGACCCACCTGCTCTCTTAATAGCAGGTGGGGGGACCTCTGGGTTCACCCCCACTTCTGACACGTAGGGGGCAATTCTGACCACACACGAGGACAGTGCTGAGAATCGCAAGACCACTGCAGGGCGCCCTGCTGTCCCTCAGCTTTTCCAGATCAGAATCAAGTGTTTAGAACCCAATTCCCTCGGTCACGTTGATTCTTATCTGCAGATCACATAACATGTGAGGGACGCCAAAAAGCTCATGGATAAACAGAAGAAAAAGATCATGGAATATTCCCACAAACGTAATTTTTCTGTCACTCACAACTTTGTATTTCAGATCGGGAAACCACACAAATGCGGGAGTCAGTGTAGCCTTTTATGAAGATGCACCGAAAGCAAAGAGGCTGCCTTTGCCCCTCCTAAACCTGGAGCCAAAGCAAAGATGCCGAAGGCCAGGAAGGCAGGCGCCGAGAGGTGTCCTCAGCCACAGAACCATGACACCCACCTTCTGGTGGTCCAAGACTGTGAGGCTCCAAAAACAGGCAAAGTATGCCCAGCAGAGTGCCCCCGAGAGACACCATCTTAACCATGATGCTGTCATCAAGGTTCCCTTGACCATGGGTCATCCATGAAGAGACGGAAGGAACCACCACACCAGGTTCACACTGGACCGCAAGGCCAGCCAGCTGCAACGAAGCTGATTATTGGCATGGCCAAGGTCAGCACCTTGACTGGGCCCAATGGAGAGACGGTGGCACGTATTCGAACGTGCCCGACTCTGAGGCTTTGGGTGCCGCCAGCAGAACTGGGAGCATCTAAATGGAGCCCAACTGGCTAATTCAAAGGTAATTTTTTGCAATTCACATATATATGTTGTTGTTGTTGTGAAGTGCCGTCTAGTCAATTTATATATACGTGTGTGTTTTCTCCTAGAAAAATAAATAAATAAATAAAATGCAAACCAAGTATACAATTTGAAATTTTTCTAGGAGAAAACAAAACAAAATGACACTAGTCTTTAACAATGCATTTTAGTTCTCCTAAAACGTGAGCGTTCCAATGTCCTATTCTGGAAATGGACCTTTGGTAAGAGCCCTGCCTTTCTATTGGTTATACCTGGACTGCCTCTGGTAGCTCCCTCTGTCTGCTATAACGACAGCTCGTTGTGGCACTCCATGGCCTCCGGAGCCCTCTGCTATAGCTGTTAGTAACCCTCCCTCTAAAGGTTACTATCTATGGAGAGCTTTTTCTAAGTCTTGGTGTTGTGAACTCAACCGCTGACTCGCATTCGAGAGAGACACAGACAGACAGACAGACAGACAGACAGACAGACAGAGAGAGCAGCAGTGGTGCCCTTCCCCAAGAGCGGGGCTTCTGGGAGGCAGAAGATCCACATGGAGCGACATACGTATGAAATGGAAACAGATTCCAGCACTAGGTCATTCAGCGCCAAGTACTCTAGGCCTTGATGCTGTGGGAGCAGCTTGGAACCCAGGCAGGAGAAGGCCCCCAGATACAGAACAACAACTGAGCCATATCCAGCAGGTCCGCAAGTGAGAAGTATGGGGCATTAACAGCATCACTTACTTGTTCTGTGTCTGGGTGCAGAGGGAGGTTTCCAAGTCAACCGCATCATCCAGAGGGAAAAGACTCTCAAGTTTGCTGGTCATGTTAGGACTTAGGATCCTGTGCGTCTGAGGATCCCGCAGCGGTGTCTGAAAAGTGACCTGTGTGTGGAGCCAGAGGGAAAGAGGGCCCGCTCAATAATTCAGGCTCCCCCAATAATTCAGGCTCCCCCAATTGAGTTGGCAGCAATACACCAGCTCCCTCCCCAGCACAGCCGGTCTGAGCAGGTCGGCACACGTTCGGGTCCCCAGGGGGAGGGGGACGGACTCACCTTCATCGCTTTGGCCATGTTTTTGGGTGGCACATTTTCTTTCTGCGACAGCCGCAAGACAGATGATCTTCCGGTTAGTTCTGGTGGTGAAAACAGGAAGTCGAAGTTCTCGATCGTCTTGTCACTAGTGACGTTTTCGTCCTGTATGATCTGCAGACTCATTCTGGGAAAGCAGACCACATGTGTCAGTGGGAGGGGACAACGTCTGCGTCCCAGGTGTCAGAACTAGGGGTTAGCCCCATTTTCCAGAGGAAAGCAGGTGTGGGCAGAGACCCAGGCGTGATGGCAAGGATATCCCCGCGGGGCACAAGCCCCCCTCCCTTTCTCAGGTTATGTGCCCTAAGATACAGGTTCCTGGTAGTGTGTCCTCTGCTGAGGAGCAGGTAGAGGAGAGGAGCCTGTCCCTCCTCAGGGGACAGGGAGACCAGTGGCAGTGCCACCACCACCCAGACCAAGCGCTGAAAGGGGACGAGTTAGGCAGGCTGTAGGAATGTCTGTTGGCTGTGGGTCCCCAAGTCTGGCTCACAAGAGTGGTGGGATGACATCAAGAACATCAAAAGGTCATTAAAAAGACAGGAAAAAAGAAAAGACCAAAATGGGTGTTGGTAGAGACTGAACCTTGCTCTCCAGTGTAGAGATGCTAAAATAAATGAAAGAGGTAAGGAAGTAAAAGAGCAGAACAGAAAATTTCAAAGCGCAGCCCAAGAAGACAAAGTATTATGATGAAATGTGCAAAAACCTGGAGCTACAAAACCAAAAGGGAAGCATTTCTCAAGCTGAAAGAACTGAAGAAAAACTTCAAGACTGGACTTGCATTTTTGAAAGATTCTATGAACAAAATACTGAATGATGCAGAAATCATCAAAAGAAAATGGAATATACACAGAGTCATAGCACCAAAAAGAATTGGTTGATGTTCAACCATTTCAAAACGTAGCATATGATCACGAACCAATGGTACTGAAGGAAGAAGTCCAAACTACACTGGAGGCATTTAGCGAAAAACAAGGCTCCGGCAGTTGATGGAATACAAATTTAAATCTTTTAACAAACTGATGCAACATTGAAGGCGTTCACTCATCTATGCCAAGTAATTTGGAAGACCGCTACCTAGCCAACAGATTGGCTAGGAAGAGATCCATAATTGTGCTCATTCCAAAGAGAGGTGATCCAACAGAATGTGGAAGTCATTAAACCATATCAAAATCACATGAAAGTAAAAGTTTACTTAATTTGGAAACAGCGACAGTATATCAGCAAAGAATTGCCAGAAACTCAAGCCAGATTCAGAAGAGGATGTGGAATGAGGGATACCAATGTTGGCGCCAGATGGATCCTGGCTGAAAGCACAGAACACCAGTAAGATGTTTACTTGTGCTTTATTGACTATGCAGAGGCTTTTGTATTGTGGGTCATGACAATCTACGGATAACATTGCAAAGAATGGTATCCCAGAACACTTAATTGTGCTCATGAGGAACCACCTGTACATAGACCAAGAGGCAGTCATTCAAACAGAACAAGGAGACACTGAATGGTTTAAAATCAGGGTTGTACTCTTTCACCACACTTATTCAATCTGTGTGCTGAGCAAATGATCTGAGAGCTGGATTATATGAAGAAGAATGTGGCATCAGGATTCTTCTGATCAGGAAGAAGATTGTAACAACCTGCGATATACAGATGACACAACCTTGCTTGTTAGAAGTGAAGAGGACTTCAAATACTTACTGATGAAGAAAGCGCAAAGCAAAGACCAGCCTTCAGTATGGATTGCACCTCAATGTAAAGAAAACAAAAATCCTCACACCTGGGCCAATAAATAACATCAAGATAAATGGAGAAAAGGTGGAAGTTGTCAAAGACTTTATTTTTCTTGGATTCCCAATCAACACTCATGGAAGAAACTATTAAGAATCAAAGGAGATAGATATATATATGAGTCCTGGTGTGGCGCTGTGGGTTAATGCATCAGACTGCAAAGCCTTTGAAGTGCAAGGTCGGCGGTTCAAGCTCACCAGTCACTCCTCGGAAACCCTATACAGGGTCACTATGGGCTGGAACCGACTCGATAGCACTTAACAACAACATATATATATTGCATTAGGCAAATCTGCTACACAACACTTCTTTTAAAAAGTGTTAAAGAAACACAATAAAAAAGTTAAAAAAAAAAAAAAAAGTGTTAAAGAGCAAAAAAATCAGCTTGAGGACTAAGGACACCTGACCCCAAACCAGGGTATCTCCATAGCCTCATAGGCATGTGAAAGTTGGACAATGAATAAGAAAGACCGTAGAAGAATTGATGCATTTGAACTATGGTGCTTGAGAAGAATACTGAAAGTACCAGGACTGCTAGAAAAACAAACTCATCTGTGTTGGACAAAGTATAGCCAGATTGCTCCTTAGAAGCAAGACAAGTTATCAGGAGGGACCAGTCCACAGAGAAGGACATCACACTCGATAAAGTGGAGGGTCATTGGAAAAGACGAAGACTCCAATGTGATGGCTTGGCACAGTGGCATCAGCTGTGGGCTCCAGCCTAACAACAATTGTGAGGATGGCTCAGGAGCCGGCAGCGTTTCTTTCCGTGGCACCTAAGATTGCTGTGAGTCAGAACCGACTGGACAGCACCTAACAAGCCACAAGGCTACAAAGTGGAGTCACGGGAGTGGGTCTAGAGCAGAGGAGAGACTGGTGTGGCTTGCAGTCTGAAGGCTACTCTACAGAGCCAGGGAGACTGTGGTGGCAAAAGAGAAGAAGAAAGTGAGAAGTGGCTGGCACAGTCCTGGTGAGGCCTGGGCTGCTCCAGCCAAAGGGTGGGGAGAAGAGGCTGAAGCCCAGGTTTTGGTGGTGGGTGGTATCGCTGGAGTCCCTGGGAGCTACAAATGGGTCATGTGTTAGCAGGCAGTGCTTGCCTGGGAACTGGAACGTTGCAGGTTCAAGCCCTCCCAGAGGAGTCTCAGAAGAAAGGCCCAGAGATCTAGTTCCAAATAAAGAAAGAAATTGGCCACTAAAAACCTCATGGAGCAAGTTCTATTGACACAAATGGGATCATCGTGAGTCCCAAGTGACTTGATGACAACTGGCTCTTAGTTCCTTGTACCACGAGCAGGCGGAGCTCATGATGCCTCTCGTTGTGGGAATGGCAGAAGCAGCAGGGAGGGTGGCTCCAAGAGGAGGGTGAAGGGGTACTGACTGGGCAGGTTAGCAGGCTCAGCGCAGAACAGAAGCCTGTCCACTGAGCCTGAGCCGTGACACGCAGACTCGCTGAAGGCTGTGGGACTCTGAAGTAGCTGGTAAAGCTGGAGACACACGGAGGCAGGTGGAGAAAAAGCATCAGATGAAGCAGTTGTCTGGCTCCCAGGCAGGTCAGACTGGCCTGCCCGTGACACAGGGTTTACCACCCAGTGGTTACAAATCAGGCTACGAACAGCAAGATCAGCAGTTTAAAACTACCAGCTGTTCTGCGGGAGAAAGATGAGACTTTCTGCTCCCGTAAAGATTTGTAGCCTCGGAAATCCTGTACAGGATTGGTCGCTATGGGTGACAGCACTTAACAAGAACAAGAAGCTAGTAGTAACAACAATCATGAGTGGGATTCAACTCAACAGCCCCACATATCAGTGAGATAAGATTGTCACCACGGCAGATGCAACGGGTTCAAACAAGTGTGAGATGATGCAGTACCAGGCAGTGTCTTCTGTTGTACACGGGGTTGCTATGAGTCAGAACCAATGCAGTGGCTCCCGCCCCACACAAGAAAGTGTCCCTGGGATGATGGTGGCAAAGGCCTGAGTTCACGGGGCTCAGGGCAGAAGGGGGGCTATGGAGACAGCAGATGTAGACAGTCTTGAGCAATCTAACGAGGAGGAGAGCAATGGTTACTAGCTGGAAGGAGGGGTGGTATTTTATTCTGCAAATTAATGTCACATGTGGTATGCTGGTGCCAGGATCCAGCAGAGACTGGCTGGCACTGCGAAAGAGTCACATAATAAGTGCACAACAAAGACCTTGAGGATAAGCATGCAGGGGAGTGCAGTCACGAGACAAAGACGCCCAGGCCGCGCAGAGGCAGCCAGGAGAGGGGGAGTGCTGCGGGGTCTCACCCAGCGCATCCAGATCGGAGCCAGCCAAGAAGCCGGAGCAGATAGGAGGGAGCCGGGGTGACGGGAAACAAGAGGTCCCGGGGCTTTGGTTACCTGTACCCTCCAGCCACGCACTCACCCGTTACTCGATATTACTTACACTTGAGCCCACCACCCCTATCCCCCTCCCAGCACTGCACCGCAGGGCGAAACGCGAACGATTCGACCGCTCCAGCGGGGACAGGGTCGGTGACGGGGGCCCAGAGGCACCGTGCGGTGGGACTGGAGTTCAGGGACGGCTTCCGTGGAAGGTAGAGGCCGAGCAGAGACCCGTGTGTCCCCGAGAGTAGAGGCCCAGTGAGGGGCCCCGCCCGAGGCCGCCCCATCGGCGATGGTAGGCCCTGCCGCCCCCCACCGCCTGGGGCCGGGCTCCTCCCACCACGCCCCGGGAGGGGACTGACCCGGTAGTCTGCCTACCTGCCCGTCCGCCCGCCGCCGGGCTCCGGGACCGTGCCCCGCTTCTCGCCGAATGAAAAGAGAGGAGACAAAAGGGCCTGCTCCGCAGTCGCCTCCGGGATCCGAGTCCAGGCGTCCAAATCCCGACTGCTGCGATGCCCGCCAGAGCTCAGCAGCTCGCCGCGCCCCGCGGATTCAAATACGGACGGTTGACTCCGAGCGACCAATCAGCGCGCGGGTGGTGGTGAGCGGCGCATGAGCTGCGAAGCCAATGGGAAGCCCTGCTGAGTAGGCCCCGCCCTCTGCGCGCACCGCTTTCCACTTACCGGCGCGAGGGGTACGCTGGGAGCTGCGGGCTTGGTGCCCTGACTTCCGTGAGATAGCCGGGCTTTGGGTATCGGAATCCTGAGCAGCTGGCGAAGGGACAAGGGTTGCCCCTGGGTAGGCTTCCTGTAGGTGGCGTCGGGGATGCGTCACATCTACGCACGGGCTCTTACTGCCGCTTAACGCCAACAAGCTGGTGAGGCGCTGTAGGATCAACACTGGACTGTGAACGGCAGTTCAAACCCACCAGCTGCTTTTCGGAAACCCTGTACAGAGTCGCCATGAGTCTTAACCGAGTCGATGACGCTTAACAACAACCCCGACTAGCAGTGACTGCAGGATCGCAGTAGCTCTGAGGTTCTCCTGTTCTATCGGGCAGCGTATGGACTGCGCGGCATCACGGTGTCAGTGCTTGAGAGCCCCTCGCTCGGGCCTGAGTTTCCGTAGATATAAAATGAGACTATACTCAGAGCCGGCTCCAGAACTGGCCGTGCCCATTATAGATAACACTTGCGAGGAGAGTGCCGGTCCCGAGTCCGTTCCCTACAGTGCCCCACCGGCGGCAAGGACTCCATATCCCAGAACACCTTGCAACCAACTCTGTGTGTATGTGTGTGTGTATGTGTGTGTGTGTGTGCGTGTGCGTGTGCGCGTGCGCGTGTGTATCCCTTTCTTCGTGTGCGCCTTGGCCAGCCGGAACTCAATTCCCAGAGTGCTCTGCGGGCAACGGGGACTCCATTTCCCAGAGCTTCCCGCGGCCGGCCTGCCCGCGGTGGTAACCAACGAACACCGGCCAGGGCCTGGACGCTCAGGCCTCTTCCCGCGGCGGCGGGGGTTGCAAGCCCGGCTAGTGGCAGCGCGATGGACAGTCCCGAGGTCACGTTCACCCTGGCCTACCTGGTCTTCGCTGTGTGTTTCGTGTTCACGCCTAACGAGTTCCATTCGGCTGGGCTCACCGTGCAGAACCTGCTGTCGGGTTGGCTTGGCAGCGAGGATGCAGCCTTCGTGCCCTACCACCTGCGCCGCACGGCCGCCACGCTGCTGTGCCACTCTCTGCTGCCACTCGGTGAGGAGGGCCGGGCCGCCCCTGAGGACTGTCACCTCCCGAGCCAGGGCCTCCCAATCATGGCCTGGCGCCGGAGGCGGATCTCATACCGCCGCCGGCCTCTTGGCTGGGTGTGGGCCCCGGCTGGGGATGTGACTCTATGTCCAGCAGTATCTGCAGACGCAACTCCCTCTTCTCCCCCCACCGAGGCCAACCCGGATTCCAGGTCTTCCCACGGTTCTGCCTGTGAGGCTGGGGGCCATTTCTACTCCCCCGGAAGTGGTGTGTCTGCCCAGGGCACGACCTGAGGGCATTACCAATGGACTCTGCAAGTTTCTGGCCTTTCCCCACCTGGTTCCTGGTAGGAGAAACCTGGAGGCAGTGGGGCCTCCGTGGTCCTTGTTGAGGAGAGACTTCCGGGAGAGGTCCCCTTGGGACTGTTTCCTGAGCTCATTGGTTGGGGTTGGGGTTGCTTTGGGTTCCCCCAACTGTGATCTCCCCTGCCCCCCAAATGTGACTGCTTCCCTCTTTGGCTGCAGAAGTCAGGAAGAGCAGGAGCGGGCTGGGCTGGGCTAGGGGCATGGCAGACATCAGTGGTCCAGGCTCCCTCTAGCTTTCCTCCCTGCCACCTGCTACAGTGGTCTCAAGGCCTGGGAGGTGTTGGACCAGCATCTCATCTGCTTGCTGGGGGGAAGAGGACCTGGGACTCCCCATCACCATCACCTGATTCCTCACATGCCTGGAGTGGGGCTGAGAAGGGGCTTTACCCACGTGTTCCAGAGGGCAGACCCTGAAATGGAATTCATTCTTGAGAAAGAATCCAGGGGAAGTGGTCTTGGGTAGAGGAACACTCCAGAACCCGGGACTCCATGTGGGGGAGAAACAGGCAGGCTCCCAGAGACCACCATCTTAACTCAAGTGTTGGCTGGGACCACCCCGATAAGAGGGGGATCACAGTGTGAGGGTGGGCACCGTTCTGAGTGGAGTTTCCTGTGTCTGGTACTTGGGGGCCTGAAAGAGTGGGCAGGGGGTACCTGGCTAGTGGCTACAGTGGCCTCATTGAAGATGTAGCAGGACAGCTCTGTGCCTACCCCACTGCTGGTACTTTGTGTTTTAGGTACTTGCTTGCAAGGGACAGAACTTGAGGGTTGGCGGGGAGAGTGTTTTGGCCAGGCTGGGATCAGGTGTCAAACCTGTTGACTGCTTGTCACCTGGTGGGGCAGTTCTGGGTATGAGGATGTAGGTGCTTGAACTGATTACATCCAGAGGGAATGGAGGCCTTCCTGGAGGAGGGTGTGGTCTCTGGGCCTGGGAGGATGGGTGTAGGGAGATAAGGCAGAGATGAGGTGAGGAGAAAAGTTCCAGATTGTTGGGGAGCCACAGACGCAGAGTTGGCCTCAGTGCGAGACCAGGATGGACACTCGGATATTATGTGGGCCAACAAGGCCTTGGGGAACTGGGGGCAGAAGTAGGTCTGGTAGCAGATGGCTGGTGTCAGCCACATCTGCTGTGCCACAGACACAGTGAGGGTGTCCCATTGGTGGGAGGACACAGTGGCTTCAGAGCTGAGGTAAGTGCAGGCTAGAAGCAGAGTCGGCCAGGTGGCCTCCTTGGGGTGGTGGACAGGGGCCGGCTGGCGGGGCCTGAGCTGCTGGAGCACTTGAGAGGCCAGAGAGAGCTAATGCCTTGGTGGGTGGTGGGAGGAACCCACTCTGAGTCCCAATGGGGATGTTGTGGCAACTCCTGCAGCCACACTGGGAGAGGCTGCTACACCTAGGAAGGGCAGCCACAGAGGCCCCGGCGACAGCGTGGCAAGCTGCACCTGTGTTTCCTTGGTGTCACAGGGTAATCTCAAGTGACCAGGGCAGGGGGCCAGGCCCAGGCTGGGGACAGATGAGGAAGTGCGGTCACTGCAGCGAGGTACCCGGTGACCTGGCCAGTGCGTGATGGAGTGTGCTTGTCCCTCGTAGGCTACTACGTAGGCATGTGCTTTGCAGCCTCAGAGAAACAACTGTACGTGCCTAGTCAGGCCCCGGAGGCCTGGCAGCTCTTCCTCCTGCTGGCGGTGACCCTCCCTGCCTCAGCCTGCATCCTCACTTACTACTGGTCACGGGACAGGTGGGCCCGCCACCCGCTGGCCCGCACCCTGGCGAGGTATGCCCTCCCACAGTCTGGCTGGCGGGCTGTCGCCTCTTCTGTCAACACTGAGTTCCGGCGGATTGACAAGTTTGCCACTGGGGCGCCAGGTGCCCGCGTGATCGTGACAGACACCTGGGTGATGAAGGTGACCACATACCATGTCCACGTGGTCCAGCAGCAGGATGTCCACCTGACTGTGACGGAGTCAAGGCAGCACGAGCTCTCGCCCGACTCCAACCTGCCTGTGCAGTTCCTCACCATCCGTGTGGCCAGTACCAGCCCCTACGTGAAGGCCTTTGACATTCGGTACGTGTGGCCCACACAGAGCATCTGTGTTAGCAAGGCTCTTTAAGAATCTCTTTGTTGTTGTTAAGTGCTGTGGAGCCAGTCCATAGTGACACTGCTTAGGGTTTCTGAAGCAGTTGGTGAGCTTGAACCGACTTTGCAGTCCAGCGCAGTAACCCACAGCACTAGTGAACAAGAGCAGCCAGGAACGTGCTCCTCAGTACACTCAGCCATAGACCAAAAGGGCATCATTTCCCCAGAACAGAGGGGATTCCAACCAATGTCACAAAACAAAATGTGTATAAGTTGTCAAATGAAAAACTAAAGTGCTCTGTAAATTTTCATCCAAATTATAATAAAGTTTCAAAAGAAAGGTAAAAAGATTTGGAGTAACTATGTAATCAGAGGGTTCACAGGAGGAAGTAGGCGGGTTCAGATGCAGCGAAGAGTCCGGCATCCCACCTCCTCCATGCACTCCACCATCCCTGAATCTTCCTCGTTCAGGGTCTGCGATTTCCTCGGAGTTCTGGGGAACCGTCTACCACAAAGCGAATTGGCCTGCACCGGGCCCTTCCAGTCCCCGCAGCGATCGATGACCCGGGGCGCGCTGTACCGTGGAAGACTCCAGTCCCCTTTGCCCCATCCGGGACTTGATGTACTGGAGACCCATGGCCGAACGGGCGGGGACTACGCGAACTGGGACCCTACTGTGGCCACGGCCCCTGACGATCCCGGGGTATCTCGCCCGGGATCGGGAGGCGCAAACTCCACAGACTGCGCCCTCCGGGTTCCAAGTTTCCCGCCAGTGCAGTGGCGCGCCTCCACCCTGGGCTGAGCCAATGGGAGACTGACTTCGACCACACGGGACCTATCGGAGGCTTGCCCCGCCCAGACCTGAACCAATCAGAGACGCACCTCCACCCTAGTCGAGACTCTACGAGGACGCGGCTTCCCTCCCCTTCTGACGCTCGCGCCGCGCGCGTCCGAATCTCCCGCCAATACCACCCTCCTCCCGCGAACAAACAGCCAATCAGCTTCCGAGAGGCCCGCGGCGGCCCGTCTGTCTCAATACCCCAGGGGAGCAACTTTTCCGTTGAAGCTCACCTCATGAAGACGACGGCGTCGATTCGCCTTTCCCGAGAGCAGCGTCTAGAATTAGGACTTTAAGGTAC
>NW_006408780.1:1398821-1401244 GCF_000296735.1 Chrysochloris asiatica
TCCTTTTAAGAATCTCTTAGGATCTGGTTAAAACACTGACTCTGATTGGTTCTATCTGGGATTTTGTTGTTGTTAAGTGACGTCGAGTCAGTTCCGACCCATAGCGACCCTGTATAGGATAGAAGGGCAAATTTTCAGCATGGGGCTGAACCAGAATGAATGGGGTGGGGGTGATGGCCCAGTAGTACATAGGTGGGCTTCGGCACCCTTGGGTCCTGAGTGTGACACCGACCCCACAGGCCCAGGGCACACCTGGCTCAGACTGAAAGGAAATCAACAATGAGTGCAGGTCTGGGGCCCCCATCGTCAGCTCCTCTCCACCAATTTTCCGCTTCCTCCTCAATGCCCTCTGGCTCCTACTCCCACCCCTAACAGGCACTGGAGACTTTGGGGCTTGGGTCTGCTGCCCCTTCCATGTGTCTTCTCAGCTTCTTGGTGGAGCATACTGGGGGCATTTGGGGGCCCTCCTATGAGGCAGGAGGGCTGGTAGCTGCCTTGGCTCTGAGGCCCCACCCTTCCTGTCCTGGCCCCTTGTTGGGGGCGGGGTGGGGGTGGGGACACACCTTGGGCCTGATGAGCCTGCTGAGTGCAGGAGCCCTGAGTCCTGTCACCCTGCCCCTCCCTTCCCTGACACCCCGACACCCCTGGCAGGGCCAGTGCCAAGGAGCCCGGGCTGCACAGAGGCCTCACAAGCTCTCGCTGCCTGCAGGCTGAACTCGGCCGAGTACGGGGAGCTGTGTGAGAAGCTCCGGGCACCCATCCGCAGCGCGGCTCATGTTGTCATCCACCAGAGCCTGGGCGACCTGTTCCTGGAAACCTTCGCCTCCCTGGTGGAGGTCAACCCGACCTACTCCATGCCCAGCAGCCAGGTGGGCAGCGGGCTGGCCGGGGTGGTGGGCGGCAGGTCCCCTGGGCTTGCGCCTTAACGGGTTCTCTGCTCAGGAGCTGGAGGCGTGTATCGGCTGCATGCAGGCACGCGCCGCCATCAAGCTGGTGAAGACATGCCAGGATGTGGATGCTGGGCAATGCCAGCAGTGTTACTGCCGCCCCATGTGGTGCCTGACCTGCATGGGCAAGTGGTTTGCCAGCCGCCAGGACCCACAGCATCCGGAGACCTGGCTGGCCAGCCGTGTGCCCTGCCCCACCTGCCGCGCCCGCTTCTGCATCCTGGATGTGTGCACCATCCGCTGACACTGCCCATGCCGGGTCCCACTCCAGACCCCAGAGCTGTGAAGGGGTGGGAGTTTGTTCAGGGAAAGGAAGCTGTCTGCTGAAGTTCTTCTGGGAACGTGGCTGCCGGTGGGCCCCTGGGCCCCTGAACACATGCCCATCACCTCCGGTGCTCAGCACCCTTGTGGTGGTGGACTGTGCCTACAATGCGGCCAGCCTCCTGAGCTCCTCAGGGAGATGGGGGCTCTGCCCCCAGACGACCCTTACCTGGGCCACCTGCCTTAATTTTAAGGGACATAGCTGATCTTTAGTGACAAGGGAGACATAGGGCATCCTCATGGCTTTGTCCCTGAGCTGGCCATAGGGTGCCATGGCTCTGCGTGGGAAGAGGCTGCTCACCTCCCAGTGTGGTCCCACTAGGGACCCCCAGCCTGCCTGCTGCACCCCATTTCTACTCATTGGGGAAGGGGTCTGGCCAGACGTCAGCTGGTCCAAGCCGTGAGGACTGTTTAAAGGCTCTGAGCAGTATCCAACAGTGGGAGGTACACAGGGTGAGCCTGGCTGGGGCTGGGTGGGGGTGGATGACCTAGGGCTTGCCCTGTGGGCTACCTGCCTCTGGAGACACCAAATACCAGTGTCTGCTCTCTGGGGCCAGGTAGGAGCTGGTGCTAGCGGCAGCCTGCCCCCTTAACTGTGGGTGCGCTCAGTCATTGGTGCCTTTTGCTTCCCCCATGTGTCCAGGGCAGGCGAGGTGTGGGACCTTCAGCTCTGCACCTGGAAGCCAGTGCATTAGAGCTCCCGCAGGGCTGCCCAGTTCAGAGAGGTGTGCCCTAGGATCTAGATGCTGATGGGGCAGGTGGGAGGGGACAGAGCCAGCCTCAGAGGTGGCCCAAGTCTGGAGCCTGCCAGCCTCAGGTAGCAGGCGGGGACCTCCCTCACTCTGGAGTCCTCCCTCCTGGCAGGTGTAACTGGTTCCCCCAGGGCTGAGCCATGTGACCAAGTATCTGGGAGCAGAGGTCCAGTCCTCTGGCCCCAGGAGCAGGCGGTAGGGTAGGTTCAGCCAGATCCACCTGTCTGGTCTGACCAGGGGAGGATTGGGCAGTGGGGGGACATTTTTACACAAAAGCAAGTGACTTTGTTTTATAAAGACAATGCTATTGTAACCACATCATACCATATTAAATAAAGTCATCTGAATTTAGGCGCTTTTCCTAATTGGCATGGTTGGGTCTTATTTTTATTTTTTTTTAATT
>NW_006408780.1:1401591-1402259 GCF_000296735.1 Chrysochloris asiatica
GCTGGGCCACATTTCATCGTGCTGAACATGAAGTTAGAGAAATGGAAGCACCCGGTCTCATTGTTTGTTCAGAATGAGGATCAGAAAACTTGTGTGTGTGTGTGTGTGGCGGGGGGGGGGGGGGCGCGACATGACCCTGATGTCCTACTTGGAAGTCTGAAGTCTGGGCCCACAGCGGGAAGTGGCCAACCTTTGTGGCCTGCCTGGTAGTCGCTGGCTGTGGAGACTGCCTGCTGTACCCCAGGAGGAAGGACAGAGTCCACCAGCCCAAGGAGGGGCCATGTGCAGTCCCTCCAGACTTGGGAGTCCAAGCTCGAGGCTGAATGCAGACTGCCCCATCTTTTGTGACGACAGTGGGCTGCGCCGCTGCTCTTGTCTGATGAGGCCTAGGTACCGAGGGAGGACTGAGCACTGAGGCAGCCAGGCAGTGCGTCTGGGCCTCCCCCCACCTGCACTCTTAGCAGTGGCCCTGAAAACCCTCTCACCTTGCTGCTGGATTCCCATGGTTGCAGCAGCCACCAGACCCCCTCCCCAGCCAGTGTGACCCCAAATGTTGAAGAGTTTTGGGGAAACAGCACCTGCAACCAAATTGAAAGGGACAACAGGTTAGACTTGAGTCTTCTGTGTTTCCCACCCGCCATCAAGCTGGTGAAGACATGCCAGGATGT
>NW_006408780.1:1402932-1424325 GCF_000296735.1 Chrysochloris asiatica
TATCATGGCCTGCCTCCATCTCCAAGGAAGGATGAGGCAGGCCCAGCACAAAGCCGCTTCCTGTGAGGTAGACATCAGACAGATCGATCCCTGCTCCCCAAGTTCTTCATCGATGCTGATGAGCGGAGTCCATGTCCCCAGCCCCAGCACTCCGCTGCTCTGCTGGGTTCAATCATTTCTTGCAGCGACCACACAGAACTCACAAGCTATACTCATGATAGATAGTACATGGGTGATTAGGGAAAGAGCAGGTTACAATTCTGCATCTGGATCAACTTGGAAGGAAGTTCCAAGTGGAACTCAGGAAGAACTCAGGAAGCGGGGTCAACACCACTCACCCAGGCAGCTCCTCAGCAGGACAGCTTTCAGCTCCCAGGCTGTGCTCTAAGGCAAGTAGTCCTTTGGGGCCCGCCTCTCAACCACTGGACCTTCCCAGACCTCTGTCCTGCTTGGTCAAGTGTTACAGCTTGTTCGGTTCTGTCCACTCAGTCAGCAAGCCTCTTCCTGAATGGGCTCATCTCTCTCTCTGGGCCAGCAAGCACCACCGAGCTGGCTGCCAGTCTTGTGGCTTCTGTCATTGACCCAGCTGCCACCATCTCAGCCTTCTGGCATCATCGTCGAAGAGCACTTGACCCATAGTCCAACTCTTCTCTAAAAACCTCTGTCGGTTTGGCTGCTTCTACAAGAAAGGTTCTTAACCTTACTCATTTCAAGACATGGCCCTCCCGGCCAGTCCACAAATGAACTAATCTCCACAGGGTTACTCATCCTATTGGATGATTTTATACACCTGATTTGCATATCAAATTGACCAATCCCTGTTGTTGTTGTTAAGTGCCACTGAAGTCGATTCCGACCCATAGTGACCCTCTATAAGGTTTTTGAGGAGCAACTGGTGAGCTTGAACCACCAACCTTACAGTTCAACCGGCTTTGCAGTCTGGTGCATTAACCCACAGCGCAACACCAGGAGTCCTACCAATCCCTGTAAGAGGCACAAAATAGATCAACCACAGGGTAGAATGCAGACCAACCAATCACTTTAGGCAGGATTATAGGCCACAAAGGTCACTACGATGGTGAGACGTTAACTGAACAACTGATACTGGCCCTGGCTGTGTGCCAGACCCCCATTCATGGCCCTTTGGAGTTCATCGTGGGTCCATGCTAAGGGTCATGAGGGAGACACCAGGGCTACCATCCAGGGTTCAAAAGCCTCCCCCAGGCTCATCCTCACTGACCTCTGCTGTACCCCCCCCGCCCACCTTTGGCTGGTTTCCAGAAGCCCTTCATCCCTCACCTTGGACCAGTTGGGAACAACTCAGGAGCTCATTCAAAAGTATAGTGCAAGCCTGCCTGGAGTCTATGTGGCCAGGGACTCCAGCAGCTAACCGCTGCTGCCCCATAGGTCTGGGAAGGCAGACAGGACATGGCGGAGGAGGATCTGCAGGCTGCTCACGTTGAAGTAGGACTTTGGTGATCCATGGGGTCTCCCCACTGGGCCAGGGATTCTGCAAGAACTTCCCACCTATTCGGCCCCAGGGTGAAGAGCCATGAAAACCTATGGGTGTCGTCTGATTCGTGCTGGAAGATGAGCCCCCAGGTTGGATGGCACAGTGGACTCCAGACACTAATGATTTCAAAGGTGGTATGGGGCTGGGCCACATTTCATCGTGCTGAACATGAAGTGAGAATGTGACAGCAAGAAACAAGTGTATGAATGACTTCCAATACAAGGATCAGCACAGAGCCAGGCCCGGTGTTGTTGTTAGCGCCACTGAGTCAGTTCTGACTCATAGCGACCCTGGATAATGTTTCCGAGGAGTGGCCAGTGGGTTTGAACTGCCAACCTTGTGGTTAGCAGTCCTGTGTTTATCCTATAGTGCCACACCAGGACTCCCCAATGCAGAGATGGTGGAGTCAAATACATGTATATCCCAGATTTCCACATTCTCCAAGCCACTGTCTGGCTCCATCTCTGACACTCCCCTCCCCCGCCCCCACCTCCCACAATCTCCCTCCCTCAGCACCATTCCCTCCCCAGTGGCAATTCACTGCCAAGGCTCCCAGAACTCCTGAAGTA
Source organism: Chrysochloris asiatica (assembly GCF_000296735.1). Classification (NCBI taxonomy): domain Eukaryota; kingdom Metazoa; phylum Chordata; class Mammalia; order Afrosoricida; family Chrysochloridae; genus Chrysochloris; species Chrysochloris asiatica. The sequence goes on from NW_006408780.1 coordinate 1,405,015, forward strand.
CACCAAGCGTTAACTGGTTTATTAAGTAACAGGGAACCACTCAGCACAATGCAGCCTGGCATCAGAAGGCATGCAGTCTCCCTTCTTCAGAGCAGGACAGCTCTCTCGGGCCTCTCTGGACAGCCTCCTCTTGGCTGCCTCAGGACAGGATCCTCAAGGCCCTACAATCTATCACCACCTTTTCAGCCCTCTCTGTTGCCCTGGGTTCCAGGGCCTTTAGAAGAGGTTCTTTGCCTCATTTCTTTTTGCTACTCTTTTGCCTTGTTTCCTCCCATCTTTCTGCTGCTTTCTTTCTGAAAAACTCTGTGGAGCTACACACACACACACACACACACACACACACACATTTACTTACGAATTTCCAAACTCAGTTTCTTCTATCTCATTAAGAGTCTTCCTCTTTTTTGCTAGTCCTCTACTTTACCAAGCATAACGCCCTTCCTCCAGAGACTGATCCCTCCTGATAATATGTCCAAAGTATGGGAGGCAGAGTCTTGCCAACCTCGCTTCTGAGGAACACTCTAGCTGTACTTCCGAAAGATGAGTCTCTTTTCAGCTTCTTCATACCAAGCAAAAGCAGCAGACCAGGGTGAATTCATCTCAGCACCCTTGTTCCCGGACTGCTCCTAGGGTTTCTGAGACTGCAAATCTCTATAGGCGCAGACAGCCACATCTTTCTCCCTTGGAGTGGTTGGTGGATTTGAACCTCTGAATTTGAAGTTAACAGTCCAACAAACTAGTTTAGAACATCCCATAAGCCCCCAAAGGGCTTTTGCAGTTGAAGAGACTGTAAATTATGCCAGCAGGAAAACAGACCAGCACTCATCTTTCAGTCTGTCGTACTGTGGTGGCTTGTGTGCTGCTGTGATTCTGGAAGCGAATACCAACCAGCAGGGTCTCCCATGCCGGGCAGGTTTCAGCTGAGCTTCAGATAAAGACAGACCAGGAAGAAGGAGAGATGGACAATTTCTGAATATTTTTAGTCACTGAAAACCTTATGAATAGCAATGGAGGTCAGCACCAGATTACTGAACACAGAAGCATGATGAAGAACACCAGAAGATTGTCAGATATAGTGCTGGAAAATGAGTCCCTCGGGTTAGAAAGTACTGATTGTGACTGGGGAAAAACTGCCTCCTTAAAGTAGAGTTGACCGTGATGACGCGAATGGAGTAAAGCCCGTGGGAGAAAAGCCCGTGGGACCTTCATTTGCTGATGGGGCACAACTCAAAATGAACAATTGTAACATCCATTATTAATTAGCACACGGAATGTACTAAGTATCAATCTAGGAAAATTGGAAATTGTAAAAAATGAAACGGAATGCATAAACAGCCATATCCTAGGCGTTAGTGAGCTGAAATGGACTGGTATTGGCTTTTTGAATCACACAATCACATAGTTTACTATGCTGGGAATGACAAATTGAAGAGGAATGGCATAGCATTCATCATCAAAAAGAACATATACAGATCAGTCATGAATTACAACGCTGTCTGTGATAGGATAATATCTGTCTGACTAAAATGAAGACCAGTTAATACCACTTTGTTCAAATATATGCACCAACCACTAAAGCCAGTGATGATAAAATAGAAGAATTCTACCAACTTCTTCAGACTGAACCTGATCAAACATACAATCAAGATCATTACTGGAGATTGCAATGCAAAGACTGGAAACAAAGAGGAAGGCTCACTCGTTGGAAAATATGGCCTCAGTGATAGAAATGATGTTGGAGAACACATGAAAGAATTTTCTAAGTCTGATGATGATTTCATAGCAAATACCTTTTTTAAACAACATAAAAGATGACTATACACATGGCCCTCACCAGATGGAATACACAGAAATCAAATTGACTACATCTGTGGAAAGAGATGGTGGAAAAGCTCCGTATCAGTCAAAACAAGGTCAGGGGCAGACGGTGGAACAGATCATTACTTGTTCATATGCAAGTTCAAGCTGGAGCTGAAGAAAATTAAAACAAGTCCTTGAGAGCCAAAATATGACCCCGAATAGATTAGAGATCATCTGATTTGATGCAATAGACACTAAAGACTAAAGACCAGAAGAGCTGTGGGATGACATCAAGAACATCATACATGAAGAAAGCAAAAGGTCATTAAGAAGACAAGAAATAGGGGAAAGACCAAAATGGATGTCAGAAGAGACTCTAAACTGGAGCTCTGGTAGTGTAGTGGTTACGAATCGGGCTGTGAACCTCAGGGTCAGCAGTTCGAAACTACCAGCTATCCCGCGGGAGAAAGATGAGGCTTTCTGCTCCTGTAAAGATTTACAGCCTTGGAAACTCGGTGTCAGAACTGACTCCACTGTACTTAACAACAACAAGGTCACTATGAGTTGGTACCGACTTGATGGCACATAACAACAATGGCACTGAACAACAACATTGGTACCTCAGAGACTGGTACTCTAATCCAGCTTCGAGGGTATACTCAAGCTGGAGGGATGATGTGTTTTTTCAAAAGAGTATACTCAGTTCTTAAGAATCAAAGTCCACCCTTAGACCCTTTGTGCTGAATCCGTTGACTTCCAGTGACCATACAGAATATGCCCCAGAGGGTTCCCAAGGTTGTATTCACCATGGAAGTTGACTCCCGCCACATGTCTCTGCAGAGCAGCTCGTAGGTCTGAACCACTGACATTTCACTTAGCATCTTAATCACTGCGCCACCAGGTCGCCTTTCATTCAGCTCCTCACCAAACCCAACCCCACCCACTGCCGTTGAGTCTATTTCAACTCACACTGACCGTGTAGGACAGGGAGAACTGCCCCTTAGAGTTTTTGAGATTATAAAGCTTTATGGAAGCAGATGGCCACATCTTTCTCCCTTGGAGCAGCTGGTGGATTTGAACCACCAGCCTTCTGGTGAGCAGCCCAGCGATGAATCACAGTGCCACCACGGCTCTGTAAGCCTACTCTTCTTACTGTGCTACAGTGGACTAGGGTCTTTGGCACTGCATCAGTGGTGGTTCTGATCCAGATCCACAGTCACGGCCCAGTGAAGGGTTAGAAAAGAGCAGTGGATAATATTTGAAATGGCAGGACGGATTTACCCCAGGCTTCCAGATAGAGAGACCCACGGCTTGTCTCAAGTCTGACTCTGCACAAAGAATGGCACAGGACAAAAGTGAACTTGGAAAATTCCTGGGGGATGGGACATGGGAATGTATTGAGGAGAGGGGTCTTGAGGTGGATCAGGTTGTGATCCTACTGTACAATCTTGCACAGCGTGGGGTTAGGAGCCACCCAGGGACATAGTCTAGCACTTGTGAACTAAAGTTTGTGCCTGGTAAGCACTACTGATTATTCAGATTATTTCTCCAGAGGAGAAAAAAAAGTACACCAAAACTTCAAAATCATGAAACAGACCAGATGAGTCTGATAAGCCTAGTAGAACCCAAGCTTGTGGCCCCTAGACACCCTTTAAGCCTGGAATTGAATCCAGGGGTCAGCTTTCAGCAAAATTGTTAAGTGCTGTGGAGCCAGTCCATAGTGACACTGCTTAGGGTTTCTGAAGCAGTTGGTGAGCTTGAACCGACTTTGCAGTCCAGCGCAGTAACCCACAGCACTAGTGAACAAGAGCAGCCAGGAACGTGCTCCTCAGTACACTCAGCCATAGACCAAAAGGGCATCATTTCCCCAGAACAGAGGGGATTCCAACCAATGTCACAAAACAAAATGTGTATAAGTTGTCAAATGAAAAACTAAAGTGCTCTGTAAATTTTCATCCAAATTATAATAAAGTTTCAAAAGAAAGGTAAAAAGATTTGGAGTAACTATGTAATCAGAGGGTTCACAGGAGGAAGTAGGCGGGTTCAGATGCAGCGAAGAGTCCGGCATCCCACCTCCTCCATGCACTCCACCATCCCTGAATCTTCCTCGTTCAGGGTCTGCGATTTCCTCGGAGTTCTGGGGAACCGTCTACCACAAAGCGAATTGGCCTGCACCGGGCCCTTCCAGTCCCCGCAGCGATCGATGACCCGGGGCGCGCTGTACCGTGGAAGACTCCAGTCCCCTTTGCCCCATCCGGGACTTGATGTACTGGAGACCCATGGCCGAACGGGCGGGGACTACGCGAACTGGGACCCTACTGTGGCCACGGCCCCTGACGATCCCGGGGTATCTCGCCCGGGATCGGGAGGCGCAAACTCCACAGACTGCGCCCTCCGGGTTCCAAGTTTCCCGCCAGTGCAGTGGCGCGCCTCCACCCTGGGCTGAGCCAATGGGAGACTGACTTCGACCACACGGGACCTATCGGAGGCTTGCCCCGCCCAGACCTGAACCAATCAGAGACGCACCTCCACCCTAGTCGAGACTCTACGAGGACGCGGCTTCCCTCCCCTTCTGACGCTCGCGCCGCGCGCGTCCGAATCTCCCGCCAATACCACCCTCCTCCCGCGAACAAACAGCCAATCAGCTTCCGAGAGGCCCGCGGCGGCCCGTCTGTCTCAATACCCCAGGGGAGCAACTTTTCCGTTGAAGCTCACCTCATGAAGACGACGGCGTCGATTCGCCTTTCCCGAGAGCAGCGTCTAGAATTAGGACTTTAAGGTACCCCGAGGTCCTGAAAAGTCAGCAGAAGCCTAGACAATTGTTGAGACCCGCGCAGCCGAGCCAGGTACCTCCCGCCGGCTTGGACGTAATGGTTGCATCCTGACCCGGCGCGCGCGGGATCTCCGAGGGGCGGGGCCCGACAGCCTCATAAAAGCGGTTGGGGGCGGGGCGCTCGATTAGTCTGTCAGCACCAGCGCGGGAAGGAACGTCGTCTTTCTGTTCGCTGCTCCGCCGTCTCTTCTGCTGCTCGCAGCTCTGCGTTGGTTCTCCACGTCCCCGACACTTTCCCTTTCTCTACTAATACGCTCGCCATGGCCTGCCGGCCGCGAAGCCCTTCCCGGTACGGCGACGGCAGGTGAGGCCGGGCCGGAAGCGGGCGGGCGCCCTCGGGCGGCGCAGCGACTTGTGTATGTGTGTGTGTGGGGGGGAGGGAGGTCCGCGCCGGCGCTGACCTGCCGGCCTCCCGCCCGCGGTCTCTTTGTGAGCAGCTCGCGTTCCCCGAGCCGATGGTCCCTGGGGCGGAAGCGCCGAGCCGACGGGAAGCGCCGGAAGCCGGAGGACTGCGAGCCTCCCGTGTCTGCCGACGACCACGACCACGAGCGCAGGCGCCCGGACCACCGGCTGGAGAGGTATGAACCCGCCGGGGAGGCTTCGGGGGCCGGACAGGGGGGCGTCCACACGGCTCTCAGGACGGCACTGGCACTTTTGAGCCCATTCCCCAACCGCATTCTAAAACCCAACCAAGTGGGAGACGCTGAAGCCCGGGTCAAATGGTGTTGACCCCGAATGACCGTGAATTGCACTCTCTGTGGGGTCTTCTAGGCTGTGATCGTTAGGGATGCAGGTTGCCAGGCCTTGCTCCCCCGGCACCTCTGGTGGGGGTGGAGTCAACCGACAACCCTTAGGCTTGTAGTCAAGCAAGCCGTCCACAGATCCAGGGTGATCTTTTTCTTCCTGGTATAGGGGATACCAGACTCAGCTAACGTGGGGTAGCTGAAGAGGTTTGGGGTCTTTGAGACTCTGATCGCACACACTTACTATACTACCTCCATTCCTGTGCTCCTCTGCTTATAAGATGGGAAAATAGGCATTTTAAGTGCGGTTTAGGGGTAACTTTGTTTCAACCTATAGAGATGAAACGACCCTTGGGAGGGAGTCTTGGGGGGGGCATAGGTAGACTTTTTGACTATTTCGGGCACTTACAGTGCGGTATGATTGTGAACTGCTTGGCTGGCGGAAGCAGCAGTTTCCAGTGACAAGATCAGCATTGGTTCACTGAATCATGGTTGAGCCCTTGGGGGTTCTAAGTAAGGTCCCTGAGTTTGCACTGAGCACCTAACCTGTAGGAGTCCTGGGGTGATGCTGTGGGTTAATGCCCCAGACTGCAAAGCCGCTTGAACTGCAAGGTCAGTGGTTCAAGCTCCCCAGCTGCTCTTTGGAAACCCTATACAGGGCCGCTATGGGTCGGAGTCGACTTGTCGGCGCTTAACAACAACCACCACCACCTAACCTAAAGGTTAGAGGTTTGACTCCACCCAGTGGCAGCTAGGAAGAGGCTTGGGGATCTTCCACAAAGAGAATTGCCCAGAAGACTGTGGGGTTCAGTTCTGCTTTCGAACTTGTGAGGTCACCCTAAGTTGGAATTGCCTTTCCTGTGGATGTGGTGAGCCCACCGCAGCATCCGCAGGTTGATCTTTATCACTACCTGAGGGGTTCGAGCAACCCCGCCCTCTCCCCGTACTGTCTCCTGCCACCTGGCTCCGTAGTTCGGTGCCTGTGGCTTCAAGAGCCTGTCAGCATCCAGAGTGGGGACTTTGGAGAGGGGATGTGGCCTATCAAGTGTGACATCTTGAGCAGATCCCCAGGCGGGAAAATGAAGAGGTCACATGCTGCAAAGGAGCCCTGCTGGTGCAGTGGGTGCAGGAGGGTTGTGGGCAGAGATGCGAGAGGATGGCAGACGGCCTCTCCCCTGCCTCCTAGGTCCACTGTGGTTCAGTGGGGTGTGGATGAGAGGCCTGCCCTGCCCCAGCGCCCTGGTGGTGCTAGCACAGATCTGGCTCATGGGGAAAGCAGCAACAACACCCCCCACCCGGCCCCTCTCACTTGAGAAGGGAAGTAACGTGCAGCCCCTCCTTCTGCAGGGCGTTGACTGTTGATTGGGTGGGGCAGGGTCAGCTCAATGTGTAAAACAGGCTTTGTTTTCCACTTGAGAGCTTTCTCCAAAGTCCTGGTTTGTTCTGAGATCCGGTAGATACAGCACTCTGGGGTCCACAGTCAGTTTTCTGCATGCGGGAACTTTCTAGTTCAGACTTACCTTGGAGACTGACTGACTCTTGCTAGGCTGGGTAGGATGTTGATGTGCAGCCCGGCTGGACAAGCTCTCAAATAACCCAGTGAGTTAATGTTATTTCCTGTTGATGAACTACGTGTGATCTCAGACTTTTCTAGCCATTTCTGCATATCTGGAAACTGACCTTTAGAGATCCACAGTGGGTGTCTTGGGGGCATGTGACCCTATAAAGGAACCAATGATGGTTGCCTAAAGAGAGTTGAAGTTTGTGGGTTTTCCATACACCAGTGGAGGAGGCTGAGGGGAATGAGGTAGAAAAGAAAAAAATGAACATTTAGATCTAATCTAGAAACAGCAGGCCAGCAATTCCAACTGTCGGATCTTGGTGTTGAAGCTTTTACCTTGTCATATTGTCTGGAATTCAGTTTACCCCAAGCCACACCAAACCAAAGCTGCCACAGTTGTGTTGATTTGGACTCAGTTACCCTGTGGGACAGAAGAGAGTTGCCCCCTGGGGTTTCTAGGTTGTAATTTTTCTGTAGTCCTGATGTGATGCTGTAGGATAATACACTAGACATCAAGGTGGGTTTGAACTTCAAGGTTGGCAGTTCAAACCCACCAGCTGTTACTTGGAAACACTATGAGTTGGACTCGCTGTCACTTAACAGCAACAACAATAGTCTTTATGGACTCAGACTGTTATGTCTTTCTCCTGCAGAACAGCTGCTGGACAGTCAACCACTGACCTTTCTTTCTGTTAGTAGCTGAGTGCTTAACCACTGCCACCAGGGAACCCTAACCCAACTCTAGCACTGGACGGCAAGGTCAGTTTGAACTGCAAGGTTGAGTCAGGACTGACTCTGCACACTTCACAACAAAAAGGGGATACCTTTAAGGAGCCTTGGTGGTGCAGTGGTTAAGTTCTTGGCTGCTAACAGAAAGGTAAGTAGTTTGAACTCACCTGCTGACTCCAAAGAGTTTGGGAGACCCTGTGGGCAGTACTGCTATGTCCTATAGGGTCACTATGAATTGAAATAGGACACCTCATAGCAGCAAGCTGCAGGTGCCACTTCACCAGTAGACTAGACCCTGAGGGTGGTACGGGACATCTCTGAGCTGCTGGTACGTTTTCTGTGTGCGAGCTCTCTATGCATTAGACTACCGCACGCCAGCACTTTCCATTGACTGTGTAGCTCTTCTCCCCTCCTCTTACAGTCTGGTATGAAAAAAATACTCATTTTGCAAATCAAAGCTCTTGGTGCTGAAGATGACACGTAGCTTTGCCTGCACGTCTCCCTACCCGTAGTGTCCCTATTATTTGGTGAACGCTGTCACATGTATAAAAGAAACAAATTTGTGATGGCAGGAGCCCAGGGGGGCTTTGGGGGTCTCAGTCAAATCTGCTCGACTCCAAAGCTGGTGCCCCTGGCAGCATGCAGGAGAGCCTCCCTAGTTCCTCGTACAGTTTTCCAGGAGATGAGAGGTGGTGTCCTGGTTCATACATGCATCTTGCTCTTATTTTGCAGCTTCACCACACCTGAAGGCCCTAAGCCCCGTTCTAGATGCTCAGACTGGGGAAGTGCAGTTGAAGAAGATGAAATGAGAACCAGAGTGAATAAAGAAATTGCAAGGTATTTCAGATGACTTAGAATGTTACCTGTGGTGCTTTGCTTGAAACCATGACTTTGAGGTGGTCCCCAGACCAATGGGTGGGCGCATCCTCCAGGAGCTTACGTGTTGTTTAGTCGGCTCCATTGTACAGCAACCCTAGATAGTGTGTCTGAGGCTGTAAATCATTGCAGAAGTAGAAAGTCATGTTGCTCCCATGAAGTGGCTGGTGGGCTTGAACCACTGACCTCATAGATCTTAGTCTAGCGCTTACTGCACAGAGCTCCTGCACTCCATTTGACATGGGAATCACATGCCTTATCCCCCAGCTTTGTGGAACGGGGAACTCAGGGGCAGGGCCCAGCAGTCCTGCAAAACCCTTCCAGGTGAGTGTATACTCACTAACCTGGTGGCACTGTGGGTGTTAAGCCTTGGCTTGCTAACTACAGTTCAATCCCAGCAGCCGCTCTTTGGGAGAAAGGTATGAAGGTGTCTGCTCCCGGAGACCCTGTAGAGGGTGACTGAGAGTCTGCTTCCACTTGATGGCCGTGGGTAGAAGTAGTCCTTCTAAGAGTGGAAATAGGGACGCAGGTGCCAGAAGATCCCAGAGGGCTTGGGGACTAGAGTGTGTATTTTCTCACGACCCAGCCAGGTAGTGTCAATGCCAATGGCAGGTGAGGGAGTGAGCTCAAGGTAACAAATGCTAAAGTGCACGGGATGTCTGTGAGCCCCTGCCGTTGGACTTCTGGTTCAAGTGATAGATACATCCTTTTCTCCTACGTTCACCGAGTTTGGGCACATCGCTTGCCCTTCGGGCTTCATGAAAGTGCTGCATATCCACATGTCCCTGAGTTTGTGCTCTGTTGGGAGATGGCTAGGGGTCTCCATGCTATCAGGAATGCGCATGGCCTTAGAATGGCACCCTCCTTCAGACTGCTGCATGTCGTCGGGCCAGACCGAAGGCACGTGGACATGGTGTGGTTTGTAGTAAGATGAAGTTCATGGACCCAAGAGAGGTTTAGCCTTCAGAGGGACTAGTAAGGGCCTCAAAAAAGTAAGGGAAAACTATAATGAAAAGAGAGTGGAATTTTTCCACAAGTTTTTTGAAGATGAGCGTTTTTATTAGTGCTTAATCCAAGTGAGAAAATGTGTTCGAATGTTGGCAAGGCCACCGCCCCACTTTCCCGAGTGCACCATAGCTGTCACCTGGAGAGAAAGGCTATTGAGGCTATTGACCAGGTCAGCTGGTCCGCTCAGGCTGGACTCCTGGACTGCGAGGTGATTTGCACAGATCTCCAGTTTCTCCACTGTCAGGTTAGAATGTTGGGATCTTTGCTTTCTGTGCTTACTATGTGTCTTCTAGCAGCCCCCTCCTGGCTCCCCAGTCTGTCACGGTCCTCCTGTGGACGGACTGGCCTCTGCCTCGGCTACCTCTCAGGCCTCTCTTGTCTGGACATCAGTGTGGGCCACTGCCGCTGCCCTTCCCATAGGAGCAGACATGGGGGTTCAACCTCATGCACCTCACTGTGAGTCCTCCGTATCAGGAAAGGTATTTAAGGCTTCCATTTGTGCTCCTTCAAGGAGAAAAAGTACAGGTTAGAAGCCGCCTGTCTGCATATTCTGAATTGACAGGCCTTGGGGGCAGACTGATTTGTGGGCAGTTCTCAAGAGGCTGGACTATAGTGTTGGTGGCCTCAGGAGTGAAATGTTGCCTCACCGTGTTGTCCTCCAGTTCGTTGGCTTGTCCGAGTCCCCTGCTGTGGCTGCTGGGGTCGGCTTGTGGAGGATCTCCCTTTTTTTAGCAAATGTGTTCAGAGTCTCACCATGCAGGGTCCCTCCTGAGGGGCATTCGGGCTGCGCTGCTTCTGAGCTGCTTCATTACCTCGGGGTCCAGCCTAGGCTCTGGGTGCTGTGGGAACTCAGTAATGCACGACCTTGTAGGAACAGAGCTGACCAGCTGGGTTTCGGTAGCTGCTGGGTAGTGGCTGGACTCGGTGTGCCTCCCGAACTGAGGGTGTCCAGTCACCGGAGAAGTTGTACGGTGCTCAGCAGGCACGTGTTTTCCATTAGTAGGGAACCCTACTTCTTTCAAAATGGGACCTTTGCTCTTGGTGTGTGTTTCATATTTTAAGGAGGTTGCAATGAACTTTTGACTCTTACTACTTCAGAAACACACATCACACTCAGTCTTTCTCCTGGCGTCAGGAAGCCCGGTAGTAGGTCCCATAGGGTCTGCGGGCTCTCAGACTCACTGTGATCTGAACTTCTGAGCACCAACTGTATGATCTTGGCAAATGGTCTTTCTCGTCCACCTGTGACGAAGCGAGGGGAAGCAGCCGGCTCAGCCCGCACCACAGCTCAGGGAGAAGGCAGCTTTGTTCTTGGTGTGCAGTGTTTCACTCTAAAAGCACCACGTGTCACATTTGGCTTCATATCTTTTAAAAACACATGTTTATTTTGCTTTCAGATATAAACGGAAACTTCTCATTAATGACTTTGGAAGAGAGAGGAGGTCATCCTCTGGAAGGTAAATGCTGTCGGGATGGGGGTTTTGGTTTGCTGGACCCGACACTTTGTGAAAATGTTATCTGAACGCTTACTGACTGGTCTCTGTGGTCACGAGTATGAAGTGATGTTTCTGCTGTGTGCTCAGGTCTCACGGGTGCAGAGACTGGACTCTTGAGGGACTGACTTAGCTGGGGCTGTGTTCCTCTTGGGTTTCAGTGTTCTTGTCTCCATTTACTTAGTGGTTCGGTTTGTCTCTTGTCTCCTCCAGTTCTGATTCAAAGGAGTCCGTGTCTGCAGTGCCGGCAGACCTAGAGACAGACGAGAGTGTGCTCATGAGAAGACAGAAGCAAATCAACTATGGGAAGAACACCATTGCCTACGATCGCTACATTAAAGAAGTTCCAAGGTGGTGGGGGCTCTTCGGATATTAAATCTGGTTGTGGGAGTGATTCAGACTTGTTAGGAACATTTAAGGGGTCCTAGTGGTGTGGCGCTGTGGGATAAGCACAGGACTGCTAACCACAAGGTCAGTGGTTCAAACCCACCAGCTGTTCCTTGGTAACCCTTATAGAGGGTCGCTGTCAGTCAGCTGATTCCAAGGCACTTACCAACACCAGTGGCGCTGTGGATTTGGTGGTGGGCAGTTTAAATCCAGCAGCCGCTCCACGGGAGATCGATGAGTTACTCCTCTCCTGTAAGGATTTACAGTCCTGGATAGCCTATGTAAGGCCACTAAAAGCCACAGTTGACTCGATGACTGGGTTTTGGTAATTTAAGGAGCCTTGGTGAACCAGTGCTTAAACCCCTCAGCTGCTAACCAAAAGGTAAGCAGTTCAAACCTGTTAACTATTGTGTGGAAGAAAGATGAGGCCTTCTGCTCCCATCAAGATGTCCAGCCTTGGGAGCCCAGTAGGGCAGTTTCACTCCACCCTATAGGGAGCTCTGGTAGCGTAGTAGTTACAAGTTGGGCTGCTCACCTCAGGTCAGCAGTTTGAAACTACCAGCCGCTCCTCGGAGTCTCTATACAGGATCGTTGTGAGCACTTGACCATAGGATCACTAGGAGTTGGAATCAACTATTGGCACAATGGCTAAGCACTACGCTGCTGATTACTGGCCATTTCATCCACCAGCTGCTCCAAATGATAAAGATACAGCCATGGAGACCCTGGGGGTCAGGTTCTATTCTGTCAGAGGGTCCCTGTGAGTTGGAATCAGTGTGCTCACAGCGAGCTTGGTTTAAGACCCATTCATCAGTGATCTACAGCTTGGTGTGAACCACAATGCCTTACCTAAAGGAGGTTAAGAGCCTTTTCACACCACTCCCCCGGACAGTCACTTGGCAACTGAAAAATCAAAGCTACTAAGACATAGAAATAACCTTTTTATAATTTTGACTGTTAGCATTTTCGTTTCTAAGTACTCGTAACTTTATTGGCATAAAACTATTACAATACAATGGTGAAAACAAAACTGAAGTCCAAGGTTTCAAAGGTCTAACTAGAGGAGAATCATGGCATCACACTGAGTTAGCAGCATGCACATGCCTATCTCTCTTTCCAAAACAGGCACAAAGAGAAAGAGAACTTTAGACTATTGTCATCAACCTCCTGGCAGGATCAGGGTTAAATATTTAATTTTCTGGAACTTTAATTACTAAGGAATAATGAGCTTCAAAGAGCTAAGTGCTCTTTGAACGTACGTTTTTTTCATTTTGTAGAATTATTTGATTTATAATCTTTAGTATCAGTACTTCCAAAGCTTGATCCATCTCTAAGCTTTCAAGTAAATGTCTCCATGTGTGATCCTGAATGCTGTTGCTAGGATAGCCTTGCTTTCTCCTCTAGACACCTCCGACAGCCTGGCGTTCACCCCAAGACCCCCAACAAGTTTAAGAAGTACAGCCGGCGGTCGTGGGACCAGCAGATCAGACTCTGGAAGGTGGCACTGCACTACTGGGACCCTCCTGCCGAGGAGGGCTGTGACCTGCAGGACATGTACGTCTGAGCTTGCTTGTTCAGCTTCTTTGCTCTGGACCGTGATTGAAATGGCTTATGGAGTTTCATCCCTGGGAAGGTCTGAGCAAGCTTCAGGCCTGTTTTGTTGATAGGCATGTGTGTAGAGTGGGGCAGTGTGCTTCTCGGGTTGAATTTAACCTTTCATAGACATAGATAGAGCTCCAGCAACCTAGGAACTGGTGCTTTTTTGGCAGGGAGATGCACAGCCTAAAAAGTATTTGAATCATTGTAATCGAACTATGAAAACGAAAGGATCCCTGGTGGTGTGGTAGGTTAAGTGTTGGGCTGCAGATGGAACGGTTAGCAGATTAAATCCTACAGTTGCTGTACCGAGGGAGAAAGAGGAGGCTGTCTTTTTCCATAAAGATTTATATTCTTGGAAACCCTAGGGCGTCATTCTGCTTTATCCTTAATGTTGCTGTGAGTTGGAATTGACTCAAGGACAGTGAACTTGGGACTAGGTGAATCTTTAAAAAGAGACTCCTGGTATGGCATTGTAGAATTAGCACTGAACTGCAAACCACAAGGTCAGCAGTTCAAACCCAGAAGTTGCTCCTCAGAAACCCAATACAGGGTCTCTGTGAGTCAGTTGACTTGATGGCAAGTAACAGTAATAAAAATAAAATATTTTTTATACACAGCAAAATACGCACGGGTTTAACCATTTCTGCATAGGTAATTTGGTGATGGTAGTGCCGCTCTTGAAAAGTGAGATCAGACCCTTTTGTCCTTAAGGGATTGCTTTCTCCCTTGGTTTCTGTAGCCTCCATTTTCACAGTCTGGTCCTGACTCGCTGTGGAAGAGAGAGAGAGAGATCAGTGTGTGCTTTCCTCCCTTGAGGGGTGTTGCTTCTCAGCTCCCCTCTTGTCCTGAACCCGTCCCACTATCAGAGGGATGTTACTCATGTAACAAAACCATTGTGTTTCTGCTTCAAGGCTGGCATTTTTGATGTGCTTCCTGTCAGGGCCTTGCAGATTTGGCCTCACAGCTGACATCCAGGTGACGATGGTGTTGTCCTATTCTCTTAGTGACTAGGAAAAACGTGTGTCCGTGTGGAGTACTAGAGTTTTTCAGTATTCATCCCCCTAAGAAAATGGGATGTATTCATGCTTATGTTGTTGTTATGTGCTGTGGAGTCCGTTCCGACCCATAGCGACCCTGTACAGGGTTTCCGAGAGTGTAAATCTTTACGGGAGCAGAAAGCCTCATCTTTCTCCCGCGGAACAGCTGGTAGTTTCGAACTGCTGACCTTGCGGTTTGCAGCCTGATTTGTAACCACTATTCTACCAGAGCTCCTTATTCATGCTTCTAGGAGTAGTAAAGTGTGTGTGTGGTGTGGTGCACATGTGTGTGTGAAAAGATGCTTTAAGACTGGAGATTGGCAGGTCTTTGTGCCCAACGCAAGCTGAGCTTTTTGCTGGCAGCTTTGTCTCTGGTGAGCTGATGGGACGGGCTAATTGTCTGGCTGGTGTGGAACCAGTGAAAGCATTCCCCCCACCTCAGCAAGCTCAAGGAGCGTCCCTCTCCCTGGGGCCATGTACTGTTACAGGGTTGGTCTGATGGACAGACTCAGCATGTGTTTATGCTGTGGTTCTCTCGTCTTCGTTACTCGGGTTCCTGACTTACCCATTTATTCCTCCTCACAGACACCCCGTAGACCTGGGTGAGATGGAGATGGAATCGGCAGAGAGCAGCTCTGAGTCCCAGGCGAGCTCACAGGACAACTTTGTAAGTACCTCCTGGGTTAGACTGTCCGCTGCCTGGGCTGGGTTCACTGTGGCCACTTGAGAAAGTACCATTGGGACAGAAATTCGATTGAGATCCTATCATTGGACGGCGAGTTGGTCCTAAGATTGAGTCTTTGGGGAGTGGCCTTGGTTTCGGTTTTCTGTTAAATTAGCTCCATAAGTCACCCCATTTTCATGGAAAAGCTCAGTGCTGACATTAGTATTTCCCCAGCTCAGTGCTGACATTAGTATCACCAGGAACTTAATTGTAGGGGTGTTGTGTGTGCCTCACTAGTGAGGAGTCAGCTACTTATCATTAAATAGGGACATGGCTAGGACACCTCCCAACCCCCACCACTTGGCAATTGAAAAGTTGCATGTTTCTGATGTAAAAAAAAATTTCTCCTCAAAGCTCAAGAGCAGCGTAATAAAATGCTCGCCTCATCCCATGCAGGTGTACGGGTAAATACTCTCTAAAAGGATCCGTGCGTTTGTACAAGATGTGCTGGTGGCACAGTGGGTTAAGCGCTAGACTGTTGACCGGCAAGGTCAACAGGGCAAACCCACCAGCTGCTCCATGGGAGACAGATGAGACTGGCTGTTCCTGTAAAGCCATACAGCCTTGGAAGCCCCTTGGAGCAGTCGTCTGTTCTGCAGGCTCGCTGTCAGTCAGAATGGACTCCATGGCTATGGGGTGTTGTTTTCATAGAGATAGCCTAGTGTTACCACATGCAAATGTCTTAATGTGTGATAAGTGGTGAAAACACGGGTTATGAAACCAGAAAAATAGATAACTGTTTTAAAGTCATGCTTCTATAGGACTGTACTGGTGTAAACAGCTCAGACGCTCTGAAATACAGGTGGGAAGTCACTGCCACCTGCTTCCTTTCATGTGGAAAACTTCTGTCCTTCAAGCTCTGCTAGCCATCCACAAAGCCTGTGGTGGATAAGCTGGAAGTAGCATCAATGCTAGCGGTGGAGAAATGGCAGGAATGTTATTCCAGATTTTTTTTCACATGGAAGGAAAATGGTCAAAATAAATAAAATCCAGATTTTATATGTTGATCCGACTCTCAGGGACTAAGAACCGCTTTTGTCATTTTAACAAAATGCAATAAACCTAACCCTCAGTTTGAAAACCTGATGGTGAAAATGCTGCATATATTTCCAGAAGTTGCCAGTGGATGCGTGGCCTGGGGGGACTGCACAGGTGGGTGGGTACAGGGTCAGTGTAAAACCACGGGAGTGGCAGCGTCAGAACCACTAACTTGAGCGGGGACGATGCTGAGGAGTGAGGAAGAGGTAGGCCTTCTCCACCCTCCAGCCTTTCTGCCAGTCCCACCAGCTGGCCCTCACTGCCGCCTACCTGATGGGACCACAGGCCGTACGTACAGTGGAGAGTGGGTGTTTAAGGAAGTAACAGGCTGCACTTTAGCAGCAGGAAGTCTGTTTGCAGCACAGGCTCCCTCCTTCAGTGCAGGTCAGCTCTCGGCTCCCTTGGCAGTGCAAGCCAGCATGCCCACACTTGCCTGTGGACACACCTCTTCAGCCCCGTGCCCACCCAGGCCTGTCACTGTCTTCACTGTGAAAGCTGTCTTAAAAGAGGGTCCTTGTCTCTTCTCTTTTCTGCTGCTTTTCCCTGTTGCCTTTTGTCTGTAAACCTCAGCATAATTGACTGCACACATTATAAAATGTTAATTTTGAAGCATGGCCCTCCCACGGATTAAATAACCCATCCTTAATCCCTCTCCTTGGGTGTATTGAGCAGTCCCTGAAAGATGCATTCCAGTCACAAGCATGTCACTAGATAAAAGCTTCAAACCAAGTTGTGTCCACCTTCGCCAGGACTGTCAGTCAACTGGCCAAAGTAACAGACCCTCTAGCCTAGAATATGGACTTGGTGGCAAAGTCTCTGAAGCTGCGTTTCCAAAGAACCAGGGCCAGAGAAAGGGACTCATTTCACCAGGCACGGAGGCATGTACTGGGGGTAGGGGTCCCGTGAAGAGCCTGGCTAGGTTGAAGGTAAACGAGACTTCAGTCTGTGGGACTGCGCACAGGTCTACCCTTTGTGTGCCAGGCGCTCCTCAGCCATCACAAGAAGGCGGAGCTGCCCACTGACACTTGCCACTTTTATCTCCTAAGATTCAGGATGTTCTGGACGAGGCCTCGATGTGCTCATCATGCCCCGGAAGTGCAGCGTTGCTCAAACACTGCTGTCCAGTGGAGGCCTGGCCCCCGTTTTCAGGGGGTGAAGCAGTCTCAGGAACAGCCCAGATTGTGGTCTCCCGCTTGTCCCAGTAACGTCCTGTAGCTCTCCTCCCATGGTCCATTGCTGAGTCTTTCAATTCCCTTTAACGTAGAACAGCTGGCTGCCCCCCTTCCCCGACATTTCTTTTTTTAAAGCGTTTAGCCCAGCTTTTTGCCAAATGTTTCTTCTTTTGGAGGGGTCACGTGGTTTCCTGAAGATTGTGATTCAGGTTGGGGCAAGACAATTGCTGGTGATATGTTTAATAACTTGTTCAGGTGAAATTTCGATTTCCCCACTATTGAACGATAGAAACTTTGTTTTCCCATTTAGAATAAAACTTTGTTTTTTATTTAAATGGTGAAAATATAACCCACCAAAACATTCAGACAAATGACTTTTCATCGCAGTGATATTGATTACATCTCTCATGTTGTGTTGCTGTCCTCATGTAAAACGATCCCTCACCAGGATCTTCCATGCAATGAAAAGCTTGGTTTTAATTGGTGGAACATATTGGGCTTGGCATTGGATTGAACTCTAATATGTGATCTCACATTTGATTGTCTGACTTTCCCGTGAAACTGTTCTTTAAAGTCATCCAGAAATGTATCCAGTCAGACACGTCCTCGTGCGGAGATAGCCACTATCTGTGGTTTCTGTTTCTGTTCGTTGCTCAAAATGTGATGTGGGTCTGCACACCCAAACTTTGTGTTTTATCCAAAGGCCTGTAAACAGTGCGTGGGAGCCCTTTGTGCAGTGGGAGCAGAACACAGCAGTTGTGAGGTGTGGAGGTGGGCCCCGGCCCTTATTTCTACGGGTGAAACCCTCATGAAAGGACCTGAGGCCAAAGTCGCCCCCCACGTCCTCTCAGAGCGCGGGGGTGGGGAGTGGTGAGACTTTCGTGGGGAGCCCTGTGTGACCTGTGTGTGGAGCTTTTGTGTTCGACCACACGCCTCTCTGCTCAAGAGTTAAAGTGGCTGAGCTGGGAGATACCAAATCGCTAAGACGGGGTAGAAGCTGCCACTTGCTGTTGAAAATGAGATTTGATGTTATCCATGAATTTTAATTTTTAAGCTAATGGCATTGAATTTTCTGTGTGACTGTTCTAGTATGAATATGTTATGTATTGACCCTGGACATCATTTTATGTATAAACATGGGGGTTTTGTGTATATTTTAAGTTGTAAAGGGAACGAAATCCAAGAAAGATTGGACTGACCTCAGTTGTGAAACACACAAAATGACTTAATGCTCGACCTCTGATATCCCGGACTGCATTTCCCAGTGTTTATAAAGTCAGTTGCCACTTGTGAAAATGGGCTGATTTTGAATTTACCGGTGTATCTGTGGCAGCTGTCTGGAGTCAACTTGTCTTTATTGGCACTGGACACAATCTATTTGGGATTGGGACCTTAAATGCCTAAATGTAAGCTTCAGTCTTGCCTTTTTGTCAGGACTTCAAGGTGGGTTGAGTGTGGAACCATCAAAGATGTTAAGCAGTCCTGTTAAAATTAGTGACTTTTATTAAATTAGCTTGTCTAATTTGGTACTTGTAAATAGTCCTAACTGGGTAGGCTCTTGTACCGAAAATATTCCAAGATTTAAGGGAACAGAAGAGATTTAGAACTTTTTCTTGAAACAATTCACCATGTAAAATTGCTGTAAATGATAATGTGTACAGATTTTCTGTTCATGTATTCATTCACTTGGAAGCGTGTTAAGACTGATATGTCTCTTGCTATTGTATGGAATGGTGTGATGATAATAAAAAGTTAACAGCCTTAAACCGGGTGATTGAGTTGCCAGCTAGGCCACCTGCCATTTGGAGCACTGGAGGGGGCACGTTTCTCCTGGGACTTTGAGGGGCTGTGTGCTGTGGCATAAGGGGAAGGACTCTACCCTGTGTGGGCTCAGTTAATCTCACATCACACTCATGGGCTAGGAGCTCTGAGGGAACTCCTGGTGATAGGTAGATGCTGGTAGAAGTGGGTGTTGAGTCGAGATCACAGCTGAGTTGAGGATGTAACATGCTTACCAGGGGTTGCACCCAGCAGGTTTATTTAGAATAAGCCCTGGGGCACCCTGGTTTAAAGGCTTGGCTCTCACAGGTCCTAGAGCAGAGCAAACCTCTGAACCTGGGGTTGGGGTGGGGATGGTCTCCCACACCTATGGTGCCCTTGGGCCTGGCAGCTCTGTGCCTGCAGACAGTCTTCCAGCCGGCAGCCACAGCTAGATACTGTAAGAGTGCTGGCTTCCACGCAAGGGTTATGCCCATTAACCTAAATTAAAGGGTACAAGACCCTGTACACTTGCACGTAATCAGGCAGACTG
>NW_006408780.1:1424562-1440001 GCF_000296735.1 Chrysochloris asiatica
GTCTGTCAGGCACAGTCTCGTACACAGCGTCTGTCAGGAAGCAGATTACCCTAGAGTTCCTGCTCTCAACACTGGGTGTGTGTGGGGGGTATCTGTCACAGTAAACCAACAGATAAGCAAACAGGGTGGGGTCATGGAGACTTAGAATAAGTGTAGAGATGTCTGCTAAGGTGATGTTTGAGCAGGTGTGCTGTCTGGGTAAAGAGCATTTGCCCAGAGGGCAGCAAGTACATATGGACTTCTTTAAGGAACCCAGGAGGACTGAGAGAGCCAGAGAACTGTTAGCCGGAGCCTCAGGGACTTTGAAGAGAGGAAGTGAACGGTTGTAGGAAGGTAGCAAATGTTACTGGGAGTTGGAGTAAAGCGGATTCTTGTTCTGTAGCAACAGAAAGCTTAGTACACTGCTGCTTGCAGAGTGAGGGCGTTAAGTGCAGTTAAGTGGGTTCCAGAATGTTGACCCCACCAGACCAAAGCACTGTCTAGGCATGTGGCATCCTCATACTTGTTTGAGCCCATTCCTACAGCCACTGTGCCATTCCAGGTCCTTGAGGGTCTTTTCTCTTTCACTGACCCCTGTACTTCAGCAAGAATGATGTCCTGCTTCAGAGACTGGTGCCTCCTGATAACATGTCCAAAGTATGTGAGACTATCTTGTCTAGGAGCATTCTGGCTGGACTTCTTCGATGGTATTTCCAACCATCTTTGCCAACACCATAATTCATATACATCAGTTCTTCAGTCTTCCTTACTCGTTTTCCAGCTTTTACATGTACATGAGATAGTTTTTTCAGTTGACCTGGGTTTAGGTCAGGTGTGCCTTACTCTTCAAAGTGACTGCTTTGCTCTTTAATACTTTAGAGTGAGCGTTTGTAGCAGATTTGCCCAGTGTAATACGGTATTTTGTTTCCTAACTGCTTCTGCCATAGGCGTTGATTGTGGATCCAAATAATATGAAATCCTTGAAAATGTCAATTTTTCCTTTCTTTAGCATGATGCTGCTTATCGATTTAGTTTGTGAGGATTTCTGTTTTCTTTATGTTGAAGTGTGATCCATAGTGAAGGCTGTATTTGATCTTTTATCAGTAAGTACTTCGAGTCTTCCCTTTTAGCAAGCGTAGTTGTGCCATCTGCTTATATTTTTAACTTGCATGTGGTGTTAATGATGCTTGATAATGTCTGCATTCTGTTGGATCAAACTACTTTAGAACAGGTGCAAATATAACTGTCAGGCGGTTGACCAGGGAGCTGTCTTCTCAACTTTTTGGCATAGACAAATGAGAGTTTTCAGCATTGCCTTTGTTGCAACATTTCAGTTGGTATTGCTTCAAATAAGTATCCATAGTGAAAATAACTTGGGGCAACGAGGCTGGAATGGCTGGAGCAGGAGTAGTGGTAAAGTCGGGGTAGTGGCTGGCTGAGGCCTGGAGAAACATGGACTTTTACTCTGAGCAAGGTGGGTGGGGGCAAGATGGACTCTGAGCAGGGTGCCCAGGATCTGCCTCAGCACTTGGTTACATTCTTGGGGTGCTCCTAAGCATCAAGGAAACCAGTCTAACAACTTCCGTTACCGCCTTTTCATGCTGTTCACAGCATCGAGTGTTTTCTGTACAAATAACCAATAGGAATTAGTTGTCTGTTATTCATGACTCTTGTACATCGAACCAAGCATTGTCAGGACAAAATTAAATGTGCCGAGCACGGTGACTTCCCGTGGTCCTGGATGATTGCAATCTCGCTCTCACTGGTGAGACGCTGAACTATCTTCCATGTATAGACGTGGTCAACTTATCAGGGTTGTCATCCCCCGTCCCCCAGCCACCTTTTCTCTATCTATTGTGCAGCCTCCCTGGTTCCTTGCTAGTGTGGCAGGATCCTGGCCTCTTGGGGCTCTTTTCTTCCACCAGTTGGCTGACTTCTCCGCCCCTTTGATAGGAAGACTTCATTCGAGCTTCCCAGGCGTCCATGATCTGGATCAAGTGGCCCAGCCCTGTGAGCTTTCTGAACCCATGTGGATGGCTTTGGTTACTGGTTCTGGGTTTTCTGTATAGGATAGGCACCTGTTGGAGACCTACTAGGTCACGTGTTACAGTACCTGGTACACTTGAAGCACCTTGCAAGTTACGGATGTTAGCTGTCTGCTCCCAACCTGGGTTGTCTCGTGTGTGTGTGTAGGAGGATGTACTTTTGTGATTCCTCATTGAGTGCAGTCAGTTTAATTCTAACTCAGTAACCCAACAGAACAGATAGAAGTGTCCCATAAGGTTTCCTTGGTTTGTAGCCTTTTTTTTTAAAGAAACCAAACAAACTTGAGAATTGGATGAAGGTTTACAGAACAGATCAGTTTCCCAGTCAGCAGTTTACACCCATTTTGTTGGGTGTATCTGATCATCACAGTCCCCACAATGTAATATTGGTTAGCTCAATCTTGTGTTTCGTTTCTAAGCCTTCTGAACTCCATCCTTGGGTAATCTCTGCCCTTTTGAGCTCACTTCCTCATTTACAATTCAGTGACATTGGCTGCATGCTGTCCTCATCTAACAGAGTGGGTGAGACTATGCAAATGAGGTGTTTAGGGCCCACCAAGGGGATTGGACAGCTTGCTAATGTTATATAGTCAAGGTGCTTGGCACCGTTGTGGGGGTGCAAATGAGATGTCCGAATGAGGATTGGAGTCCTGGTATGGCACTGTAGGATAAGCTCTGGGCTGAAAGGTAAGGTCAGTTTGAACCACAAAGCTGGTGGTTCCAACCTACCAGCTGTGCTTGGAGCCCCTATACAGGGTTTCTGTGAGTCGGAACTGACTTGATGACATTTAATAACTACAACAGTGAGGATTGGTCAGTTTTGCCATCATGCTAAGTTTAAGATGAGCCAGCCCAGAGGTAGTAAGGGAGTCAGGAGGTGGAGGAGCTCCCTACTTTCAAGAAGATGAGAGCAGAATGTGTCCCTTGAAAAGAGGTTCCTGCACTGAGAACCTTCTAGACCCAGGAGACTGACAGACAATGGTAGAGAGAACAAGGGGGGAGGGGGGAGAGGGAGAGCAAGAGCCCTAACACTGGAGATGGCAAGAGGTAGTAGCAGAGAAACCGAGAGCAGAACCAGAGACGGGGTTCCAGTGTGTAGACCAACCCACTGGGTGAGAACTGAGTGTCTTTGGGTAGGAGGTTTCCTGGCAGAGTGGGGTGTCCGGGGATCTTGCTGGCAGAGGCAGGACTGGTCTGAGAGGCTGAGGTCTAGAGAGTGGCCTGCCTGTGGCTTAGCCAAGAAGCTGGCCCGACCAAAAGACTGTGTTCTAAGTTGTCACGTGCCATTGAGCCGATCCCACTCATAGCGACCCTGTATAGCGTTTCCAAGGAGCAGCTAGTGGGTTTGAACCGCAGACAGTGCTTCTCCTATAGCACCGCACTAGGACTCTTAAGTTAGTGGTCCTGAATTGTAACCTGTGACTTCCCTAATAAGCCCCGTCACTATGCATACGGTCTGTAAGTTCTGTGTGACCTCCACAACAAATTCTCCAATCCAGCAGAGAAGTAGTGCTGTGTATGAGGGAGAACACAGCTGGTAAAAAGGACGCTTGTCTGATCTCGGCCTCCTGAGACTCAGCTTTGGGCTGATTTGCTGATGATTCTCCTTCCTTTCCTAAAGTTAGAGACCAGGAGGTCTGACGCCACCTGGCCGTTTTTACATCCCGCCCATCCCTCTCTGAGGAGGTGAACCCTGCTTTGCCAGAGCAGTCTACGGGCTTCTTGTCCTTTCAAGAATGCTGCTGAATCTCCCCAGGGACGACCTGCACCACTCCTCTGTGATTTTGGCCCTGGGCTTCCCATGCTGTTAGTGAGAGGTTAGACCAGGGCTCCGATCCCCCCACCGTGCCATTTCCACAAGCCTGTTTCACAGTGTTGGTTTTTTTTTACAGCTGAGTCATCTTCCAAGCACATCCATCCTTTAACGCAAGGGATGGAGTGCTTCGTCTGAGTTGCATCCACTGTGGTCACTCGACCGTCTTACCCGGCCTACTGTTTTAAATGAGTTCTTAGGTTCTTTTCTGGAATTTGCTGCATTCATAGACTGATATCTTTTTTTCTTTTTCTTCTCTCCTCTCTCCCACCCATCCAGATATCTCGTCAGCAGAGCTGATGGTGGAAAACAGGCTGGATTCCAGATCGCCAGGCACTTGGGGGGAATACTGATGCCCATTTCATAAAGTTTGAGGTGCTGCCGCTAAGGCCCTGGGATGGGCGTGGTGTTCCCCGGGTGAGCCCAGTGTACTGTTGTCCCTTTGAGTGTCCCTGAATTTGTCCCCTCCGTTTTTTTTTTTTTATGGTGGAGTATATATGGTATGTACAGAGAAATATAGAAAAGATTGTTACGAAAGCCCCAGTATTTGTCCCTAGCTCTGCCGAGCCTTTGTTGTAATGACTTCCAGACCCTTTTATGTTTGTTTGTTTATGGAGGTGAAATTCGTACAACATAAATGTCACCATTTTAAAATAACGCAAGTCAGTGTGGTGTTTATTCCCATCACCCTCTGCTCCCATACTCCGGTGTTTCCGGTTCCTGGTGCTGCCCTCTAGTGGGAGGCACTGATTGCCTCAGACTCAGAGGCTCTTTGTCTCTGCAGTTTCTGTTCCTCAGTTCCGTTGGTGGGTATCTTCTTACCATTTATACTTCTTTCTCTGTGCCTGGAGCCCTGGTGATGCTGTGGGATAAGTACTGCACTGCTAACTTCAAGGTTGGCGGTTCAAACCTACCAGCCGCTCCTTGGGAGAACCATGACAGCTTTGGAAACCCTGTCCAGGGTCACTAGGAGTCGGAATTGACACGATGGCAGTAGGGTTGGCTTTGAGGGATGCCTAGAAGTGGAATTGCAGAGTCGGATGGCTGTTCTATGCTCAGTAGCTCAAGGAACCACCAAACTCTTCTTCATAAAGAAGCAAAAGCCATTCTGCTGTAGCTGAGCCCGGCCTTCTCAGCCGGCCTTCCCGGCGCCCTCGTTCCATTTTGCTGAGGGACCCCTATTGTGTCCGCTGCTGTCTTACAGCCATATAGCCTGCCCCTCCCCTTCAGCAGTTCACCTTCCTGACACCTAGGTGAGGGCCCCCAGCTGGACCCGCCCGTCATTACTCCCTGACTTTGTCCATTCTCCCGAGCAGTGGTCAGGACATGGCCACTGCTCACTGGGGGGGACTCCAGGGGCTTCTGAGGACAGCAGGACACTTGGATGTGCATCTCCTTGGCTGAGCTTCTCCAGAGGACTCACCTGGAGTGGGCCAGTGCCAGAGGTGAGCCCCGCGTGCACAGACACCTTCTTCCCGCCTCTTTGCCCGCTGCGCCCCTGCCTGTGGGTGACAACATTCAGGACATTGTGAGGTGCTGTAGACTGTAGCTCCGAACCATTGTGTCAGTCCGTCTCCCGAGTGTCTGCTTCAAACCTGTGCCCTCTTTCAGCGATTGCTCCCTCCTGATGAGTGGGTCATTGTTGCATTGTGGTCCATAAATTGTCACTGGCTAGTTTTTGGAAGTAGATTATCGGCTATTTCTTTCTAGTCTACCTTAGTCTGGAAACTGCTGAAACCCACCCACTCTGGGTGACCCTTCTGGTATTTGAAATACTGGTGGCATAGTTTCCAGCATCACAAGACCACACGAGTCAGCGTTGCACGAACACTAAGAGATGGGTGGTGAAGGTTCAGTGTTTGACTCGCCACTCCACAGAGAAAAAGATGTGGCAGTCTGCTGTCATAAAAACCACAGCCTGGGAAGCCCTTTGGGGTGCTTCTGCTCTGTCTTCTGGGCTTTCTATAAGTCCACGAAGTCCTCGTAGCATAGTGGTTACAAGTCTGGCTGCTAACCTTAGGGACAGCAGTTCGAAACTACCAGCTGTTCCATGGGAGAAAGATGAAGCTTTCTGCTCCTGTAAAGATTTACAGTCAGAAACCCTGTGCAGGGTCGCTATGAGTTGGAACCGACTCCACGGCACATAACCACCACCACCAAATTAACTTGACGGCAGTGGCTTTATTTTTTATTACTGATAAGTATCCTATGTGGCATTATAGAATAAACACTGGACTGCTTGAACTACAAGGTGGGCACTTCAAACTCATCAGCTGCTCCTTGGAAACCCTATCAGGATCTCTCTTGAGTTGGAGCCGACTCAGCAGCACTTGGCAACGACAACATCACAAGTCTAGTCTCCTAGTCTTGCTGTCATCATAGTGTGGAAGTGTTTGTTTTCTTTGTTAAAATTAGTTTTTTAATTAAAAAATGATAAATCGGCATAAGAAGGTAAATTGTAATTATCCACATCCTTTCCCAGAGATACTGTGTATTAACTTCTACCTGCTATAGTGGAGTCCTGGTATGGCGCTGTGGGTTAATGCGTCAGACTGCAAAGCCGTTAGAACTGCAGAGTCGGCGGTTCAAGCTCACCAGCTGCTCCTTGGAAACCCTATACAGGGTCGCTATGGGTTGGAATCACCTCAATGGCACTTAACAACAACATAGGATAAGTACTGGACTGCTAACCACAAGGTTGGTGGTTCAAACCTACCAGTCCTTGAAAACCCTATACAGGGTCGCTGTGAGTCGGAACTGACTTGACTGTGAACAAGAGCATATTGCACTAGATGTTTTCTTAGTGAGCATGTATGTGTGCACACATGTACCTGTACATAAAATGGGCCTGCGCTTTGAAGACTGCCAGGAACTGACTTCTTTGTTAGCAGTCTGCCCTCTTTGGTGAATTCCAACAGGAGCCTTTTCCCCCGCTTTTAAAAACCAGTTCCCATCCAATCAGTTATACCTTCTGGCAAACCCCTGTTTATCAGGGTAGCACTGTGTTCCAGCGGGTTTATCAGGGGAGCATTGTGTTCCAGCGGGTCTATCGGGAACACTGTGTCCAGCGGGTCTATCAGGGGAGCACTGTGTTCCAGCGGGTTTATCAGGGGAGTACTGTGTCCAGCGGGTCTATCAGGGGAGCACTGTGTCCAGCGGGTATACCAGAGTAGCACTGTGTTCCAGCGGGTCTATCAGGGGAGCATTGTGTCCAGCGGGTCTATCAGGGGAGCACTGTGTCCAGCGGGTATATCAGAGTAGCACTGTGTTCCAGCGGGTTTATCAGGGGAGCACTGTGTCCAGCGGGTGTATCAGGGGAGCATTGTGTCCAGCGGGTTTATCAGGGGAGCATTGTGTCCAGCGGGTTTTCTGTAGTTGATTTCTCAGACTACCAGGCTTTTTTCTGGGCACCTCAGGGTGGGTTTGAACCTCCAACCTTGTGGTTACACCCCAGTGTATTGAGCAAAGGCTGCCTACCTCATTTTAATGTCTGAAATCAGACTGTCTGTGTAGTTACTGTCCACCAGGGGGCAGCCGTGCCCAGAGCATCTTAGAGCCAGAAGCGGTCTCATGTCCTGTGGATTGTGGACACTTTCCTAATCAGGAAGTTTGTCCTTGTCTTAACATGTCTGTTGGGTTGTCTCAGTTCTACTTCCTGCACTTAACATTGTTTTTTTCCCTTTAGGAGTCACATTTCTTTGTATCTTTCTAAAAATCCTTCTCCCCCATAAGGCTTAGATAAAACCACTGCCCTAAGTGTTTTTGGTAAAGGTTGAATGTTTCGCTGATTGAGTTGGCATTTATTTGTAATAATAAATAATTACAAATTCATACGGAGGTATGAGGTGTGGTGATTTGGTCTATCAGGTCGATTCCACCTCAGAGTGACCCTGTGGGACAGACTTGAAGGACCCCTTGGATTTCTAAGGCTGTTGTCTTTACCTGAGCAAACTGCCA
Organism: Chrysochloris asiatica; assembly: GCF_000296735.1. Classification (NCBI taxonomy): domain Eukaryota; kingdom Metazoa; phylum Chordata; class Mammalia; order Afrosoricida; family Chrysochloridae; genus Chrysochloris; species Chrysochloris asiatica. The sequence continues at coordinate 1,432,357 of NW_006408780.1, forward strand.
CAACAGAGATTGAAACCTGCTGACTTTGCAGTTCGCAGCTCAGTGCTTAACCTCACTATGTTTTTTGTTGTTGAGACAGCACTGCCTTTACTCCAGGCACACCTGGGAGCTATTGCAGGTTCGGTTCCACACCTCCGCAGTGAAGTCACATGACTATATTTGGTTTCCAGATATAGTGCATATGAAAGGTACGTTAACATGCTAACTGAAGTCTATTAGGTGTGCCATAACCCGCTGCCGTCGTTGGTTCCGAGCAGCAGCCAGCGAATGGAGATTTGCCGAGATTGCATCTGTACCGGAGCAGACAGCCTCGTCTTTCTCTTGAGCGGTTGTTGGTTTGAACTGCTGACCTTGTGGTTAACTGCCCAATGCCTAATCTACCAGCGCTTATGAATAAATTTGAAACCTTGTGAGAATGACCCAAATGTGACATGGAACTAGAAAGTGAGCACGTGGTGTTTGAAACATGGGGCAGAGACAGGGTTGCCACTGAGCTTCAGGTTTGCAGAAGTGCAAGCAGGAGCTGTGGAGTTCAGTAAAATGAGGTCTTCTTGTGGAGATCTGTAAGCCTTGATCTTCATGGGCAAGCCGTTCCTGCCACCACCACTGCTGTTTTTCAGAACTGAATTCTTTTTGGCCTTTTGTCTTCTCTAGTGAATGCAGCTTGGCGGCAGGTTCCACCAAAAGCACTGAATTTATAGCTCACTGGGGGAGAGCTGCAGTCTTTGCGCTGTTGAGTCTTCCTATCTGTGGCCAATTTAGTTTCTTTGGAAAAGCCGCGTGCAGTACCTTGTAAGTTCTAAGGAGATACCTTTCCCTTAGCTGTCTACCCCAGAGTTGTTATGTTTAGTCCACTGTTGCTGCTATATTGTGTCCGTCTGTCTCGTTGGGGGGCTTCCTCTTTTTCCTTGACCCTCCACTTTACCAAGCATGATGCCCTTCTCCAGGGACTGATCCCTCTTGACAACATGTCTAACGTATGTGACTTCTGAAGAGCATTATGGCTCTTGTTTGCTCTTCTGGCAGTCCGTGGTACTTTTAACATTTGGCAGCAGCATTGGGCTCAAGTGGACCAGGCAGTACTGTACATAAATTCACTGTGAATCGGTACTGACTTGATGGTACCTGACAACAACAACGAATACCATAATTCATATGCATCAAATTTTACTCTCCAACTCTCACATGCATTTGAAGTAACTAAAAATATGGCTTGGGTCAGGCGTGCCTTAGTCTTCAATGTGACAGCTTTGCCCTTGAAGACTTTAACGATGTCTTGTATGGCAGATTTGCCTATTGCAATACATCGTTTGATTTCTTGACTGCTGCTTCCATGAGTGTTGATTGTGGATCCAAGAACATGGAAGTCTTTGACAACTTCAGTCTTTTCCCTATTTATTATGATGCTATTTATTGGTCCAGTGGTGAGGATTTAAGTCCTCTTAGCTTCCAGCAATCAAAGTTGTACCGTCTGCATATCACAGGTTGTTAATGAGTCTTCCTCCAATCCTGATGCCATGTTCTTCAGATAATCCAGCTTCTCGGATTATTTGCTCAGCATACAGAGTGAATAAGTATGGCGAAAGGATACAACCCTAGTGTACAGCTTTCCTGATGATTGCCCCACAGAGTCCTTCAATATTGCAAATTGAGACTTGACTTTTTTCTTCAGTTCTTTCCGTTTGAGAAATTATGAGAATTATGTTCTTTTCTTTCGGTTTTCAACTCTAGTAGGTCTTTGCACATTTCATTATAAGACGTGACTTTATCTTCTCGAACTGCCCTGCATGTTGTTGTTGAGTGCCATTGAGTCGGTACCGGCTCATAGTGACCTTATGCACAGCAGAACGAAACACTGCCTGATCCTGGGCCAACCTCACTACTGTTGCCACGCTTGAGTCCACTGATGCTGCCACTTGGCCAGTCCATGCCCTGCATGGCCCCAGGCAAATGCCCACCCTGTCCCCAGCCTCTCGGGCCTCAATGTGCTCTCCTGCAGAACCCAAAAACATACTGTCTGCTCCGTAGGGCTTCTCCCCCGAGCCCCATGGTCATCCTCAGACCTCAGCCCCTGGACTAGTGTGTGTCCTGTGATGGGTCTGGCTCTGGTGTCATCTTCCCTCAAACCTTACCTACTTTGCAGTCCTGTGGATCAGCTTATGGACAGCCCTGGGCTCCTGCTTGCCCCTTTGCTTGGACCCTGTCACTCTCGCTGCCCCCATTGTGGGAATAGAGGAGACCTCCTGTTCCTCTTTTCTTGCCTTAGCTCAACAATGGCTTCACTCTGACTTACAAGCCCAGGTCTGACCCTGTGCCCTCCTGGTCTCTGCCTGGTATTTCTAGCCAGGGTGCTGGGACCGACCTGAATGTCTATACCGGGGGGCTGGCTTTAAGGCTCCTCCATCCCCCAGGATTGGCCCTCTGACCTCCCAGCCTAGAGTTTGGGCCCACTCAGCTCAATGGTGTCAGGTGGCCCAGGGCCATCACCGAACGATCAGGTCTGGTGGGTTGCGTCTTCATTTCCCCAGTCTGACCAGCTGCTGTTTGCTGAGAGGATGAGGTGCAGATAGGAGCTCTCAGCCCAGCAAGTGGGCACTCACCGCCACCTAGGCCAAAAGGATAAGAATTCCCCTCCACTCCCCAGCAGTAAGAAAACATGGCTTGACACCGCTTGGCATAGCCCCACCCCATGTTTGGTGTTGGCCCCAACTTGAAACAGTCTAACTGAACCTGAGGGGTGGGGACAGGGCTCAGCCTCAGCACATGCTTCAGGCACCCCAACTCCAAAGTCCAGGTTGGGCTCTCCCCCTTCCCCCCCAGTGTTTGTTTGCTCCTGGCTTAGCAACCAGCCCTGCCCTGGCGCACCCTGCCCCGCCCTGGCCTCTAGTCCAGTTGGGGCCTGATGAAGGAGCGCCACACCTTGCTTCTGGAAGTGTGGGGGGTCTTGTGGGGCGGGCAGGGACTTGACCCTGGTGGACCTGGCCAGAGGGCACCATGCCTTCTTCCTGGCTGCAGGTCGTACATCTTGGAGCCCCTCAAAGCCTCTCTGCCCCACTTCCTCCCTCTGGGTGGGTGGGGGTGAAAAAGGACACTAAGGAGAGCCCCTAACACCCGAGAGCCAAGCATCCTGGGTCTGGCCTGGGCCCAGCTGCCAAATAGGGAGGGGTGGGTTGGCTGCGCAGGGTAGGGCCTTCCTGGCAGGGCCACCTCCACGTATGTGTGCCTGATTGGCAACAGGGGCATTTTCCCAAGAATGGGAGGGAACAGGAAGGCCACACACCTGCCACATTAACTCTAGCGAGCTACCAACAACCTGTGTCTGGCACTGTGTGCTGCTTGTGTGGGTGCTGGGGACCAGAGAGGCGGAGGAGACGGGGTGGACGCTCACCTCTGGAACTTAGAGCCCCAGTCAGAGGAGGTATCTGTTGTTCACGCTCGTGCACCAAAACCAACCAGGCTGTGGGAGACCACAGTGCCTCCCAAGGCTGGTCCCCAGAGAGGCTCTGTGCTCAGTAAGTAAGTTGGACATTATCAGGCGCCATCTAGTCAGTTGTGTCTCGTGGCGGCCTTATGTACAACCGAAGGCAACGCTGCCATCCTTACCGCCGTGACTTTGAGTCCATTGTTCCAACTACTGTGTCAGTCCATTGAATCTATAGTCTCCTTGGGGGTCTTCCTCATTTTCACAGACTCTCTACCCAGCATGACATCCTTCTCCATGTCTCCTGACACGTCCAAAGTATGTGAGAGGAAGTTTTGCTATCCTAACTTCTAAGGAGCATTCTGGCTCTACAGATTGGTTGTTCTTCTGGTAGTCCATGGTACTTTCAATAGTCCTCACCAACCTCATCATTCAAAGGCATCCATGCTTCTCTGGTCTTCCTTATTCACTGCCCAACTTTCGCATGCATATGAGGTGATTGAAAACACCACGGCCTCACCGTAGTCCTCAAAGGAACATCTTTGTTCTTTCACACTTTAAAAGAGGTCTTTTGTAGCAGATTTGCCCAGTGCAGTATTGGGCTGAATAACTTTGGGAGTGTTACATTCCACGTCTCCTCCTCAGAGGACATCACTCCTTGTGACATCCTGCAGTGAGGAAACACGCGTACTGTTTTATCTCTATGTGTTTCCTGTGCTTGATGGTGGAACCTCTTGGCGACCACCTAGGCTGGGTCCGCCTGGGGCAAGGTGGGGGTGCTTACTCTCTTCCCTTCTGGTCTGCCCGAGTCCACTTTCTGGAAGTGGATCCTGAGGACTTACGTAGGCCGATTCAGTGCTTCCCTGTGAGTCACAGCTTGGCATTTTGGGAGGATGCGGAGGGAGTTGGCAGGCTGGGGCATTTCTGACTGCCAGGTCTGTGGGGTGGGAGCTGGTCCTGCTGCTGGCCTAGGGGCAGGCCTGCCTGGACCAGGAGCCCCACAGAAGGGAGTTGGACAGCTGGGAATGGGGTGGCCCCAGCCTGCAAACCCTGCTTCCTCTTCCCCAGGGGGGCTTTCAGTTCCTGTGAAGGTCATGGGAGAGGACATCCCTGCAGCCTGGGCAGAATGAAGATGGGATGTCGAACGGGAGGGCTTTTACATCCCCTTCTCCCGCCCTGTAAGCACTGGACTGCTAACTGCAAGGCCAGCAGTTCAACCCTACCAGCTGCTCCTTGGAAGTCCTATACAGGGTCACTGAGTCGGCACTGACTTGACAACACTTAACAGCAACAACCCTCTCCCCCCAGAAAGATAATCAGTCTAGAAAGTCATTTTCATTATTTTGTATTCAAATATTAGGTCCTGTATAGGCTTGTGGGGTGGAGGATGGGGAAGGTGTGTCCCAGTTCTTTAAGGGACACTGTGTCCACAGCCTGATCCATCGGATGGCAGGTCCTTGCCAACCAGGAGACTGTTGGCATCAGCTGCTGCAGTCTGTGTTCGTAGTTGTCCTGACTGTGTGAAGCCCTCTGGCCTCGGGGCTCTGTACCTAGCCGGCCAGTGTGGCAAATGAACTAGGAGCTTCAAGAGCAGCAGCCTGGCCACTGTTTGAAGGACAGACCAGGCCTGGTGCTTGGCGTCAAGTTGCCTTTCTGGGAAATGACACTCCATTCTGGAGGGGTGTGGTCACATGTCCAGTGTCCAGTTACAGGCAGCAGGTGGCAGGAAAGTCGCTTCCTGATGGGGCAGATGCCGGAGTGGTCAGGTCTGGTCTGGCCTGTCCTGCGGCCCCTGTAGCCACACATCCCAGCAGCCTTGGAGAGGACACCCGGGCACTGGTTCAGGTGAACACCCACAGCAGCCAGCTCCCCACCGGAAGACATGTGGGTATGGAGTTAAGGTTCCTTGTGTCCACAGCTACACTCCACCAGTGCTCAGCCCAGGGAGGGCTCAGTATCTTCCAGCCAGGGACAGGACATGTACTGTCCATAGAGGGAAGAGTGGAGGGGGAAGGAGATTGTATGTCCCCATTGGCCAGACTGAATTCAACAGATACCAATGGGTGTGTTTGGTGTGAGACCCACCTCTAGAGAGCCCCTCAAGGAACTAGGGTCCAACAGTAATACAGATTAGCAAGGTTGTGTGGGCCATTTTCACTTCCAGCTTCACTTCCTTGGACCTACCTGGGCTGCATGATGCTCGCTGCCTGCCCTTGGAGGCCACACTCCACCTGGTTGTCCTGAGTGGTACCCCCTGGGGTAGAGGGTTCCATGTATGAGTCACTTATCTATCGTCATATATTAGATGTTTTGTTTTCTGATTTTAAATGTAACGGTCCCATCTCCATGATCTCTTGGCGTCTGATGGCCCTAAGTGCTGTCTCCTGTGCTGGTCTGGAGGAGAGCACAGGGCTGCCCCAAAGCTCTGGGAAGCATGCCTGGGCTGGACTGTGTGTTGGCGTCCAGGGAAGTGGCAAGGGCATGGCTGTCGCGCCTCTGACCCTTGTCGCCTCCCCCATCAGATGAGTGATGGCTGAGACAAGGCAGACGCCAGCTTACTCTATGGTCCTGCCGTAGCTCAAGTGGACATGCAGGGTGTTAAGGATTGAATTGTGTCCCCCCACCAAAGAAGGTTGTTGCAGCCCTAACACATCTTTGAATGGGATCTTGTTTGGAAATAGGGTCTCTGCAGATGTTCTCAGTCAAGTTAACATGAGGTTCCATTAGAGTTGAAAAAAGCCTGTAGCCATGGGGCCAGTTCTAGATCACAGTGACCTGACAGGACTGAGTGGAACTGTTGTCCCATAGGGTTTCTAAGACTTGTCTTTGTGGCAGCAGACTGCCACATCTCTCCAGTGGAGACAGATGGAGCTGGGATATCATGTGAGGCTCTATACATCTATCAGCCAAGGAGCGCCTGGGCTTCCAGAAGAAACTGGAAGGATGGGCCTACCAACAGGGCTCCCAGCTGAGACAATGGAGTTCTGTTTTTATGAGCCACAAGTTTGTGATGTTTGGTTACAGCTGGAAGGATCTGGCCCCATTGCTTTCTCCCACTGCCCCCATGTGTGTTGTGTCACCCCTGAGCCCCAGCTCCCCAGCAGAGGCTTGTCTGGGTCTCTGCAGGGACCCCTTCTGCTTGGTTTCCAGCCCGTTGCCTGGCCATGGTTATGGGATGGCTTGAGAATTAGGGTAGGGACAGAGGACAAAGCCCAGCATAGTGATGACAAGGAGTGTGAATGCCACTGGCCATAACTTGTCACGTGGGTGGGACAAGTCCCTTCCCTCTCAGCCTTCATGTGTGAAATGGGAACAACTTTAATACTGTCACAAGGTTGTGACATGCCATGTTCACAATTGTTGCTATGTTTGCGCCCATTGTTGGCAGCCACAATTTTCTAAAATAAAAATTTTGTTTTAGAAATCATAGAAACCTTTATTTAAAAAAAAAAAAAATCAAAATGTAAAGCTGTTACTTCTCGACATATCTTTCGTCTAGGTCTATACACTTTTTTTTTTTTAATGTTTTATTGTGAACTATGCAATAGTTTACATGGGAGAACATTAGCTTTACATTCACCCTATCATATATCGTTTCATTGCCATGGTTACAATCCTCTCCATGCATCATCAACCAACCAAAGGGTATACCCTGCAAGCCTGCCTCCCGGTGGTCCGCACACAAACCCCTCTCCCTCTCTGGGTTTAGAGTCCCCAGCTGCTCCATCTCTCCATGTCATCGTCTCTGCCAACCATCTCTGGCATCACTGCTTCTCTGGGTAGGGTCCCGTACTCTACTCTTCTCCCCTGATGGTCCCAGGGACCTCTGCTCCTGGACTGCAAAGTCAACCACCTCCTTTTGTTACAAAACATCCACCTTTACATTTTCAACCCTCACAGTCAGTCCTGATAACAATTATTCACTATTGTACCACAAGAGTCCGATCTTCATCTCCTTTCATCAGTCCCGCCCAGACAGACTGGATACTAACTCAGTGGAGATTCTACCTTCCTCCACGCTCTCTGGATCTAGGCTACCTCTTGAAAGCTTGTAAGCTTGTCACTTCTTGTCTTTGTAGCCCCCCTCCCCCCCACTTTGGGTAGCCGATGTCCAAGTTGCCCATCCCTGTCTACTCTGTGTATGGAGGGGGGTGGGTGGGAATGATACTGCAAAGATTTGTTCCCTCTTTTGAGCTACTGCATCCATAGGTGTAGGTTAAGTTC
>NW_006408780.1:1440802-1442894 GCF_000296735.1 Chrysochloris asiatica
CACTGACCTTGTGGTTTGCAGTCCAGTGTTTATTCCACAGACCCACCACAAGCTGAAGGCCTTTAATCATTATGCTAATGAAGGTTGAGATAGAATTTAAACTGCCACAAGGCTTCTGACAGGTAAGAAGGTGACCTTGTTAAGTGGAGGTGAAAGGGTGTGATAGTCATGGATTGGATTGAAGGGGCTAACACAGCAAACCCAGCTCAGGTGGGACCATCAGGTGAGAGCCCCTCTTGGCCTAGGGACCTGTTAGGTATCTAGTTTTGGTGTGACCCCTGCCTGTTTTTTGTCCAGGGTGAGTGAAGCCTGAATACCAAACCCACTTGTCCTCAGATCACCCGGCCAGCCTGCCTGACTCTGCAGGGAAGGGATTAAGGATGGCCGGAGCAGATCTGTGACTTTGCAGGCTTGGCGTGAAAACTACCCAGGCACCTACATCCTGGCCATCTGGATAGCCTGCCCCCAAGTCCCTACTTCACTGGCCCTGTTCCCCATACCATCCCAACTGGGGGGGGTCCCTGTTCATCCAGACTGAACAAAGGGCATTGTTTACTGCTGGTCCTGAAGACCAACCAAAGACTATGTAGCCTTTGCCCAGGATCTTGACCTGGAGCCGAGAACCTAAGCAGAGGCCCCACCCCAGCCTGGCACCCGGAGCCCATCCCTGAAGCCTCCAGACAGCCTCCAGTACCCTGAATGCCTGGGTGGCTCATGCCCCACACTGCCCTTTGGGACTCTTACTGAATGCCACTCTTAGTGAGACCATTTCTACCAAAAATAGCCCACTCTCCCTTCACATCATCTTGTGCCGGGCACCCGCCACATCATTAAGCATGAGTGACGACTTGCCTGCATGTCTTCTTTTATCTGACCTCTTAGCACCACCTCATGCAGAGTTCAGGATCCAGGACTAAAATGGGGGAACTCTGGACCACAGGCATGATAAACCCCTCCCAGTTCCCACCACCCCTCTCCAGGAGCAGGGAATATCTTCCTGCTTGTGTCCTTGGAATAAACCCACCACTCTAAAACAAATTCCACCATATCTGGGGATTGTGGAATGGACACACCCTCCTGGCCTGTGGCTCCCTGTGAGGGACATGGGAAGGCGAATGTTGTGGAGATCAGGGGGCGGGTAAACGGTTAGTTGGCCACTCCTAGGAGGCCAGAGATCTGGACCAGATACCTAATATCCACAAAGGGTCACCCCCAGCCCACAGGATGGAAGGCTGCAGATGGGCTGGGGCCAGCAGGCTTCTGCTTCCCAGCCATGGCTGCTCTGGCCAGTCTGCTCAGTGACCACTGGGTCTCACTAGAAACCCAGTTAAGTTAGTCACACTGGCCAGTTGTTCTCAGATGGAAAGTTCTGGCTCAGCCTCTGGCCGGAAGGGTCCACTCCCTGTACCACACACCGCATTTGCCCTGCTGGTCTCTGGCCAGAGTGAGCAAGAGACTCAACAGGGAAGGGGCAAGTGACTGGTCCAAGGTCACACTACGGCCAAAGGCAGGGCTGGAAGGATTGGCAGCGGCGGCCAGCCTCTGGCCTTCCAGGACCCACGCCCCTGGGCTGGGCACCAGTTGTGGCCAGAGAACCTCGAACCGGCCAAGGTCATCCATTGGCTCCTGCCGTCACGGTCTCAGGCGGCAATGACTTTCCGGGGACCTAGGCGTCCAGGGCAGTGGGGACACTGAAGGGCCCAAGCAACAGCAGGCCACATGCTTAGCGCCAGTCTGGGGTGCACCAGCCCTCCTCTCTGGGCTGCCGCAGTGTGCCGCCACAGGTCGCTGGAAGCCAACCTCCCTAGCGCCCCTCTGCGGCCGGGGAGGGCGGGGTCACGTCCAGCGCACGCACGCGCGCACGGGAGACCCTGGGGGCGGGGCCAGTTCTGACGCACGCGCCTCCAACTGCATGCGCGCGCTGGGTCGGGCTGCTGGGGGCAGGGCGTGCGGCGGCCCCGCCCCCTGTGCATATGCCCTCTCATCAGTTGGACGCTTCACTCTCCACCCTAGTCCTCTGTGGCTGTGTCACTGACTCTGGGCCCAAGAGTCCCCAGGTCTTGCCACACTGCTGACCAACCAGGTCCGTGGA
>NW_006408780.1:1442994-1470219 GCF_000296735.1 Chrysochloris asiatica
GCGCGGTTTTGTTCCGCCGGCTGAGGCTCCGCGCCTGTGCGGGAGGAGCGCGGCCTGCAGCGGCCGGGCCTCCTCGCTCCGCTGCGGCCGTGCCGCCATCGGCCGCCGCGCCGCGCTCAGGTACCGACTTTGTGTCCAGAGGCGCGGGCTGCGCGCGTGTATTCGTTGTCCGTCCGTCTGTCCGCGTTCCCTGGAGAGCGTGCGCGCCGGCGCGGTCCCGCGTGAAACTTGGGCCGGACCCTGCCCCCGCCGGCCCGGAACGCCCGCCCGGCCCCGCTTGTCAGCGGCCCAACTTGGGGCGGTCGGAGCGCACGGGGCGGTCCGGCGCCTCAGGCCGTCGGTGGAGCGTCTTCGCCGCCCGACCCGGAACACCTGGGGACTCAGCGCCGCGCGGACGACCCCTCGGACCGGCCCCGGGCTCTCGCACATCGTGTCCCTAGTGCCCCCAAAGCCCCCGCGACCCTCGTGCACTCAGCGGTCTGCGCCCCCCTCCCCGGGCTTCCCGATGTCCCTGCGCACCTTGGGCCCCCTGAGCACTCTGGCACCCCAAGCCTTCCGGCACCCCTGAGTCTCCCGTGCAATCCGGGTCCCCGCGCAACCGGAGCCCTCGACACGCTTAGACGTCCTGTGCATCTGGAGTCCCGGACAACCCTAGACCCCAGAGGACCCGGCGCACTGCAGGCCCCCTCCGCGCACTCAGCCTCTTCTCCCCCCTTCCCCCCCACGCATTTGAGTCGCCCCAGCCTCCTGCACACTCAGGGTCCCCAGCACACGCCACCCTCCGTCGCGTCTCGGGCCCCCCGAAACCTGTACAGACGGTTTCCCTGCGTCCGCCGTCCGCCCACGCATCCTGGATCCCCAATGCGTCCCAAACCTTTGGCACATCCCGGGTTCCCAGCGCACGCTAGCCTTCCGGGGGCCGGTTGTAGGCTCCTGCGGCGCGCTGCCACTTGTTGCATCAACTTTCCGCGTCTGCCTGTGCGAGCCGCTGTCGCTGCCTTGGCCGCTGCTACGCCCGTGCGCCGCCGTGCCCAGCTGGGTGGGCTGCGGCCGCCGGCGCGGGTTCACAAGCTTGTCATTTCGTAGAGGAGGAGGACGTTTGACGCGGCGCCCCGGGGGGGCCTGTGGTGGCGGCGGCGGCTGCAAAATGAATCCGAAATCTACTTCCCTTCGGGCTAGCCTGGGGGTGTTAAGTTCTACCGGTTCTCCTGGCGTGAAGAGGGGAGCCTGAGTGTATTTCGCTGGATTCCTAATTTGCCTTTGTCTTAGTTTGCAAACCCCCACCCACGGTTGGAAGTCGTTTCCCCGACTCTCAGGGACCCTCTAAGGTAGAGTGGAACTGCCCCCAAGAGGGTTTCCAAGGCTGTCGAACTTTAGGGACGCGGACTGCTCCACCTTTCTCCCACAGAACGGCTAGTGGGTTCCACCTGCGGACCTCTCAGCAGGGCTCGTTCTCTTTGCTTGTAGAATGTAGTTTTGACTTTAATATCAAGTGCAGTTGTGGGTCCGAAGTTTAGCGTCCAGTGTGTGAGACGGGCTCTTGGGGCACCGTGTTTCACATTTAAGTATGGCGATTTTGACTCAAGCTTTCATAATGAAAATACTTGTATTATTTTAGAAAAGAAAAGAAAAAAACTCCGTCAAACTTGACTTGTTGCTTCACTGGCTTTTCTGATGATTTCTCCTCACCAAGAATGTTTTAAGATGGCTTAATTTGACTTCACAAATCTGCTCTAGTTTCAGAATACTGGCTTGAGGAGGGGCCGGGGGGCTTCAAAAAGTTTGTGGAAAACTCCCATGATCTCTTCATGTTTCCACGAACTTTTGAAGCCTGCTGGCATTTCAGATAAGTTTGAACTTGAGTCTAGTGATGGCTGCTGCCTAGGAGGCTGAGCTGGCCCCTCACTGGATGGAGTGTGCTATCCCTGTGGACAAGGAAATTTGCTCTGTAACCATGGTGGGAGTTGAGGGAAACTTTGAATGCCGGGACTTGGAAGCTCCTGACTGTGATCCCCGAACGGAAATGGAAATTGTTTAGAAATAGTGCTTTTGCTTTTCATCAGGTTATTTTGGGTGGGGGTTCTGTACAGGAATTAATTCAGACCCGTCTTGTGCTTTATCTCATTTTATGTCCCCCCCCCTCAGGAATTTCCCAGTTCTGGCCTCAGTCCCTTTGTGCTGTAGACTGTGATGGTGGCAGTTTTGTCCCCTCCTGGGGCTTGATAGATGACCTCCCTTCTCTCCCCTCACTGCCCCATGAACTTAGAACTTGGTTCTGGAGCTTTCGTACCTCGGCTGAGCTTTGTGAAACCCCATCCAGGGTGTCTGTTGCTTGTGGCAGGCTGGGAGCCAGCTGGGTGGTGGAGCGAGGGTCACTGCCTCCTTCCCATAGATCCATTTTCTGGAGTTGGGACTCGCAGGAACCCTGGTTGCACAGTGGTTAGCAGCTCAGATGCTAACAGAAAGGTCAGTAGCCACTCTGAGGGAGAAAAATCTGGCAATCAACTTGTGCAAAGTTTCCAAAGACAACACCAATGAAAGAAACCCACGGAACTGAGTTGGTTCAGACTCATAGCGACCCTCTAGGGTAGATGAGAAAAGGCTCCCTTGGGTTCTAGAAGCTGTCCATCTGCATGGGAGCGCACAGCCTTGTCTTTTTCCAGAGGAGCGGCTGGTGGGTTTGAACTGCAGCCCAAACCTTTGGACTATAGGCAGCTCTCTGTCCTATAGGATCGCTCTGAGTTGAAGTTGACTTGACAGCAACCAGTTATTTATTTTTTTTTTGGTGTTCCCACCGAAAGAAAGGGAACAGCTTTTGATGCTACTAGAAATATTGACGATAGAAAATACCACTGTTCTACCTTCTCCTCCCCACCTCCCAGTGACTGCACTGGGACAGTTCACATAGGTGAGAGGCTTGTTCAGGAGAGCGTCCTAAAGTTTATGGGAAATGGAATGAAAAGATAAGGAAACTTTCCACAAACTTTTTTGAAGTCCCTTCGTACATGCCCAGGGAAATTAAGACCCTTTGAATTTATGTCCTGGAGTAATAGTTCTCAAAGGAGACTGGCTGTGTGTATTTAAGCATTTGCTGTAAATAGTCGTAGTTTGAAGATAGGTATCAGGGACTGATGTGGGCACTGCCCTGCATTTGCTATTTCATTTGGTTCCTTTATCGTGGTCTTGCCAAGCAGGCAGCTCTTCCTCAATTTTTACCAAGGAAACCCAGGCCCAGAAAGGTGAAGTCATTTGCCCAGGAATGCACAGGTAGGGCAAGCTGGGGTCTGAGCTTCTGTCTTGTGTCTAAAGCTCAACTTATATCCTTTATTTTAGAATGGAATTATTCGATGTTAGTTTGCAAAGATTACACTTCAGAAATGGCTACTGGGCACTTTTAAAGGATGTACCTTGATTCCCAAACCCATTTGTTAGAATATTGTTGTGTGCCACTGAGTCTGTTCCGACTCATAGCAACCCTGTGTATATAATGTTTCCAAAAGTGGTTTGTGGTTTTGGACTGCTGACCTGGCAGTTAGCAATCCAGGACTTTCTTGTTAAGAGCCGTCAAGTCGGTTCCGACTCATAGTGATCCTGTATAGGGTTTTCAAGGAGCGGCTGGTGAGTTTGAACTGCCAACCATGCTGTCCAGGGCTTATCCTGCAGTTCCACACCACTGCTTTAGGGTTTTAATATTAGGGAGGAGTTGGTTCTTTGGGAAAGGCGATTTTTATTGTCTTCTTTTGAGTTTTGTTCTATTGTATTTGCAAAGACATTCCCAGGAGACTCTAGAAGTCTTGCACGTGGTTTCTCTGTAGCCCCTGAGTCGCGGAATCCAGTGCCTGAATGTCCCTCGACGCAACGGAGCCCCTGAAATGGAGTGACTTCAGTGAGAGATTTTCAGTTGTGTGGGTGGTCTCAGGCCCCTTCGCTCGGATGGTTTGTCCTGGGTTGGAGACTCCTGCACTTTTCTTCGCTGGCCTCCTCCGTGTGCTAACGGAGTCCTAGTTGTGACCCAAGCCGACTGTGACAGGGGCCATTAGCCTCCATTCTCTTTGTGAAGTGTCTGTTTTGGTTACTATGGCAGCATAACAAATTACCTCTGCAATTGGCAGCTGGAAACCACAGTAATCATTCATCATCTCGTGGTTCCCAGCTTTCTGCGGCGGCTTGCTTGGGGTCTCTTGCAGGTGGTTCTGTTGGTGATGGTGGCGAAAATGTCCCCTCGCAGGCATCCTGGCCGCCATGTCTGGAGCCTGGGCTGGGAAGATGTGAGCCACGGGAACCCCTTGGGCTCCTGTCCCTGTGGTCTCTACAGAGACATGTGGTGGCTTTGGGGTGTGCCTTTCGAATTTAGTCCTAGAAGTCCCCAAAGTGTCCTGGACATTCCTTTGGTTAGGAGCCGGTCTCTGAGGGGGAATTAGACACCAACTTTCACCTTTCCAGGGGAGTGATGCCAAAGAATCTACAGACTTGTTTTAAAACCTCCGCCTCCAGAGCGCTTATTACCGGTTATAATTGGTTTAAGTATCATTGTTCACGTGCCCTTGGGGAGAAAACGAAATGAAAAGATGCTTGGAAGTGTTGCCGTTGTGTTAGCCACATGGTTATGAGTCAGTCTGAGTTGCCTTGAATTTTGGAATGTTGTACAAAACTGGTGGTGTTGGTCTCTGAGCTACTCTTACCTTCTCCAGGGGGCAAATCAGGATCTGCACCAACAGCCCAAGGGCAGGCCTACCTCCACTCGCCAACCTTTGCACCAGTTCTGAGTCTAGCAGTTCTCCCCTCCCCCCTCAGCACTTTCTACTTCTCTGCTGGGCTCCATAGTCCTTTGCAGTGGCCACACGGAACTCACAGACTACACTCACCGCTAAGGAGCTTGTTAGAGAAGTCACAGGTTACAATTCAGGGTCCAACAAGCTCAGGCCTCCCTTGGCCCCATGGCTCCTCAGCCTGGCCTCTACTCGGCTTGAGCAGGTGTTACAAAGCTCTTTTTGCTTCACCAACAAGTGCACAGAGGCTCTCCACTCTGCCAGTAAGCCTCCTGCTTAAAATAAAGGTGCTCAACTCCCTTGATCCGTGAGCTGGACCTCGTCCTAGTGTGGCGCTGTAGGATAAACAAGGCCCATGTGAACCACAAGCTAGGCGGTTCAAACTCACCAGCCACTTCTTGGAAATCCTATACAGGGTCGCTGTGAGTTGGAACCAACTTGTAGGTACTTAACAACAACAACCCCCACAAGGGTGCCACACACTCTATTTTGCATTATTAGCAAGCTATCCAATCCCTTTGGTGGACCACAAACACCTCATTTGAATAGTCTTACCTAGTCATTTTGGCATCCTGGTGTGGCGCTATGGGGTAATGTGCTGGATTGCAAAGTTGGTTTGAACCACAAGGTTGACGGTTCAAGCTTACCAGTCACTCCTTGGTAACCCTAGACCGGGTCACTGTGGGTCAAAACTGAGTTGACAGCACTTAACAACAACAACGTAGTCATTTGATGGGAGTTGCAAAGACTGTGGTTGTTGTTAAATCTTGTCTAGTTGGTTCCGACTCGTGACCCTGTCTAGGGTTTCTGAAAGAGCGTTGCTGGGTTTGAACCCCACTGATCTTGAAGTTAGTGGTCCAATGCTGATCCTACAGCACTACCTTGGGACTCCAAAACAGTGCTCCACAAATGTTCACAGTTGGACAGTGTTGGTGGGAGACTTGATTGTTTTCATCTTCTGTTGAAATCCATCCCAGAGTGCTGCTGCCTTTGCATGGTAAAGGGGAGCCACCTCAGCCTTCCGACTTTGGTTACTAGGGGACAGTTGTTAACCACACTCTGTGAGGCATGGGACTACGAGTCTTGATACAGCACAGCCACCTCTAAGTAGACACTGTTGTTACCCCTGTTTCCTGTTGCAGGAACCAGAATTGACAGGATTAAGTAATCGCCCGAAGCCCAGATTTGAACTCAGGCGTTTGATCCAGAGCCAGTGAAGAGGTTCTGGGCTGAGCGTGTCTCTCTGGGTACTTGGGAAGTGGGAGGAGCCTCCTGCTTAATCAGGACGTACCCCCTTCTCCCAGACTCTGGTGCTGTGGAGACTGGATGTCCACGTGACTTAATTGGCTGTATAAACTCTGGCTGACTTTCTCCTGTGGCGAGTGGGCAGTCTGGGTGGGGATGCAGGGACAAGTTCTGTGGCTGCAGAGGTTGCTGTCTGGGATGGGAGGCTCGCTGTGTGCCCGGTGACCCTAGAGGTCCTTGGGTGGTGTGGACCAGGGTACTAGGACACGCTGTGTGAGCTGGGTTTGAAAGGAAGCTTTGCCAAAGTTCAAGTCAGGTAAGGGGCAGTGGTGGGTGGGCCCGTGAGGTGGGCTGGGGGCCAAGCTGGGGCTGGGTGTGGCCCTCTGTAGCCATTGCGGCTTTCCAGTGGTGTAAAGTAGAGTCATGTCATAGAACATTTGAGAAAGGTGGAACACCCTTGTTTTGCCTATTCTCACCCGGAAGGCGTTCAAGGAATGAAAAGGCGTAGGCTCCACCCACCCCCCTCCAAGCCTCTCACCCCCTCCGGCAGGACAAGTGACAGAGGAATGGACAGCAAACACATAGGCAATCACCGCTGACTGGGAATGGAAGCCAGTCGATGTAAACTGGCTTTGACTCACGGCGCCCCCATGTGTATCGTAGCAGAACTGTGCTCTACAGCGTTTTCAATGGTTGGCTTTTCAGCAGTAGATCTGCAGGCCTTTCTTCTGAGCTACCTCTGGGTGGACTTGAACCGTCACCTTCCTAGTTAGCAGCTGAGTGTGTTTACTGTTTTCACCCCTTCAGGGGGGTAAAGAAGGCAGATACCCTAGTGCCTGTAGGGGAGAAGTTGCAAGAAACCTCCCCCAACCAGTTCTCAAGTGGAGGTACCAGGTGCCTCGTGGTGGGGGCTGAAGGCAGGAGGACTGGCTGCTATTGGATGGAGGCTCTATGCTGACATCATCTTCTTTAGGGTTACCCTCGCCCTCTGTTTCCCCAGCAGGACTGGGAGATGGGATGTCTGGAGAGCAGCACCAGGCAGGGGGCACCAGGCCCAGAGGGGTGCAGGGCGGGGCCCACAGAATGGATTGATTGTGTGTGCAGCCCCCCATGGGAATGTGGTGGCCTGGTCTGGAAGAGGCTGAGCTGCTCTAGGGAGGGTGTTGGGTGGTGCCTCCCGACTGGGCCCTGCCGAAAGCCGAGTCCAATAGATTGCATTTAGCCTCAGTCACATCATGCTGTTGTTAAGTGCTTGGAGGGACCCTGTTCCGACTCATAGGGACCCTGTATAGCTATGGTTTCCGAGGGGCTGGTGGGTTTGAACTACTGACCTGTGGTTAGCAGTCCAGTGCTTATCTTACAGCACCACATCAGGGCTCCCATTGACATGATAGAGGTGAGGATTTGCAACATGTAAGGTAATCACATTAGTCAGAACATGGAGGAGAATTACATAATACGAGAAGCCTGACCTAACCAAACTGACACATGTTTTGGGGGCACACCCTTCAATCTGTAACAGTAAGCTAGAGAGTACAATGAACAGAAGCTGTGTTCCCAGCCTCAGAACCGAACCCACAGTGTTGTCAGGGTGACTGTTGAACCGGTTCCTCATCAGCCTCCTCCCACCCGTACGCTGAATTTTGTGCTTGAAATGCTTGTAAACTCACAAGGTCCTGGGCTGCTCATGACTTGTGCTTAACTTCCAAAGGTTGGAGGTTCAAGAAAGGCCAGGCGGTCTGCTTCCATAGAGATGCCAAGAAAATGCTGTGGAATCCAGTTCTACATTGTAACATACGGGATCACCGCGAGTTGGAATGGATGCAATGGGTTTGTTAGTGTTTTAAAAAATAGACCCACCTATTGCCACTGAGTTAATGCTAGACACTTGTTATGAAGAGCCATTGAGTTGGTTCTGTCTCATAGTGACCCTGTATAGGGTTTCCAAGGAGCAGGACTCCATTCTGACTCACAGTGACCCTCTAGGACAGAGTGGAAGTGCCCCATAGGGTTTCTGTTTGTCCTTCTTTCCTATCGCTCCCTGCTTTTTGACCCTAATCCTTGGGCCTATGCTGCCCTTTTGATCCCGAGTGGTTGTTCTAATGAGTGTATCACTTCCTGGTGTATTGTTCACCTTAGAGACCTGCTTTGTTTGACTGAAGGTTGAACCACAGGGGTGAGTTCAGGTCCAAGCTTGACAGGTGAGTAAGGCACAGAGTCTGGCCTCTTTTATGATCTTGGGTTTTGTTGCACGTGTCGCCCACCACCCTGTCCAGGACCTGATGTCATCCCTGTCAGAGTTGAGTGGTTGCCGGGCACCATCTAGTTCTCTGGTCTCAAGGTCATGGAGGCTGAAGTTCATGTGTTTGTACTAATTGTTTCCTTATGTCTTTGATGTTATTCACTCTTCCTGGGGAGGGAGAGATCAATAGTTGCACCGTAGTCACTCATAAGCTTTTAAGCACCCCCCCTACTCCATTGTTGTTGTTGTTAGGTGCCATCGAGTAGGTACCAACCCATAGCGACCTTATGCACAGCAGAATGAAACACTGCCTGATCCTGGGCCAACCTCACTACCGCTGCCACACTTGAGTCCATCGATGCTGCCACCTGGCTGATCCATCTCATTAGGGGGTCTTCCTCTTTTTCTCTGACCCTCCATCTTAGCAACCATGATATCCTTCTCCAGCGACTGTTCCCTCCTGACAATATGTCCAAAGTATGAGAGACGAAGTTTGGCCATCTTGGCCTCTAAGGAGCACTCTGGCTGCACTTCTTCCAAAACGGATCCATTGGTTCTTTTGGCAGTCCATGGCACTTTCAGTATTCTCCTCCAACACCGTAACTCAAAGGCATCAATTCTTCTACGGCCCTAGTCCATACTCACCAAAGTATAACTTAGAATATTGTTTTGTAGACATGTGACATTTTGTTGTTTTGTGTGTCGGTAGTTCATTTCTGGGTAGGATTCGGTGCTTTTGAATGTCTTTTAAAGCCCTCCTTCCCTAATGGGAGAAAGATGAGGCTGTCTGTTCCCATAAAGACTTACGGCCTCGGAAACCCAAAGGAGCAGTTCTCCTTGGTGCTGTAGGGTCTCTGTGAGTTGGCATAGCTAGATGGCAGTGGTTTTTTTTTACAAATCATGATAGCTTTGTCTTCTCCCGGAGTCTCAATGTTAAGTCTGCTTCACTTGAGTATCTGGTGTGTTCTGGGTGGATGTTTCTGTGTCTGGAGTCAGGTGGGAGTCCTGCCCTGTCCTGACTGGCCCTACTTTATACAGGGATCCGCAGTGCTACCCGTGTCACTTTGCATTGCAGACAGGTGTGGTCATTCTGGGTCTGTGTTAGTCTCATCACTTTGCTTAGGCCTGGGTGTTGGTTGGTATTAATGTGTCTTAAAAATTCTCTCTCACTTGCCTCGCTCTCGGCGTGAAGGGAGAGCCAACCTGAAGGACAGCTGAGGCGATCTGTAGCCTGAAAGCAGAGACCAGGAGAAGCAGGAAGGTCATGGGGACTGGGACAATGCAGGGACCTGAGAAATCTTATTAGAAAAGCAAAAAGAAAAAGCGCTGGAATCAGCCCCACCTGTGTGTGCCTCTAGGAGCGGAGGAGGCTTGGCTTCCACGGAGCTTTCTAATGAACATGGATTAGAAAGAAATGCCTGGCGATTTACTTCCAAAAACCAACCGCGAAACTCCTACGGATCCATGATGGTTCCATCTGCAATGAATTCTGGGGTTGTTGTAGGCCCAAGCAATGATTGTTCCATTGTGCGCGGGTTGCTACCTGTTAGGAGCTGACTCAGTGGCAGCTGACCATCATCAATAGTAACCTTTGCGATAAGAGAGCAATAAAAACAAAGAAAACCCTGAAGGGCTAAAACAAGCCTTCAAAACCAGGAAGGAATTCCTAGAGGTTAAAAACTTATCAGAAATAAACACGTTATTGGAAGGGTTGCAAAGTGACACTGAGGACATAGCCTACAAAGAACAGCAGCGAAAGACTTGGAAAACGGGAGGGGAGAGAGAGATTTAGAGAGGACCAGTCCAGGGGGCGGGAGGGTCTGCCTCAGTTCTCTGGTGGTTAGTGGTCAGTTCTGACACATAGCGACTCTGCACAGGGTTTCCAAGGCTGTACATCTTTACTGGAGCAGAACACTTCATCTTTCTCCCACGGAACAGCTGGTAGTTTCGAACTGCTGACCTTGCAGTTTGCAGCCTGATTCGTAACCACTAAGCTACCAGAGCTGCTCTAACGGGAATGGGAGTGGCTGTAACAAACAGCTTAGGATGCTAGCATTCTCCTTAAGGGGCAGGCTCTCCTGGTTGGTGTGCTCTGGGGGAAGTTTCTTGATTCCTTTTAACATCTGTGAACTGGACATTCTTGGAGATCGCCATGTGTCTTGATCTTCCCCTGAGTCTAGGTGGCTTTCTCAGCACAGGGACCTTGGGTGTAAAGGACATGGTTTGCTCCCAGCTCTTCTCTCTTGATAGCAGTGAGGTTTCTTGATCTCTGTTCCATTGTTTAATCTCTTTTATAGCTCTCAAAAGAGATTGACTCAAGATTCCACCTAATCCTATAGATGGTCTCCTGCCTCATAACGTAACTGCCACTAAGCCTGCCTCATTAACATATCGTGGAGGTTAGGATTTATAACACATGAGGACATCGGCTCACAAACTGGAAGATAATTATATATACTAGGAATCATGGCCTAGCCAAGTTGACATGTTTTTTGGGTGATGCAGCTCAATCCATAACAAGGACGACATTAGATGAATTATTCCAGAAAGAGGCTGAGGGAAAAGAAAACATTCAGAAGTTAATGCCAATGAATCTCTCTGAAACAAAGGACTCGCTTTCCAAATTACCAGCCCACTGAGTGAAGACATGGATGACAAACACCCTTTCCCAAGCCTCGTGAATTCTCTGACAGAAGAGAAAAGATCCCAAAAGATGGATGGGCGCCAGAGGTGTCAGTTTAAGCCAGGAGAAGATAAAGAGGTTACCCAATACAATACCCGGGCAGCCCTGCCCAGGGAACTCCTGAGAGTTTGTATCCACAAGAGAGATAATGGTGTGGGGTCCTGGAAAGTGGGGGTCCCACCCAGGAGCAGGAATAAAGAAATGATCAAGACGGAATGGTGAGGCCCCAGGTGTGTCCAGAGAGCTGCCCTGCGGAGTTGGGCAAGAGGTGAAGCGTGTTCCAGTGTCCTGGTGTCGTTGACCAAATGAAGCAGTTTCCCAGGTGTTTTATAAGTCTGGAGGGGAGTTTAAAAGCGAATCTATACCAGCTCATGGTGCCCCTACGTGTTACATAGTAGAAAAACTTCTCCGCAGGGTTTTCTTGGTTGGTGTCTTAACCTTTGGGTATTGAGCACACACCATTTGTGCCACCCATGGACCTGTTGGGGAATTTTTTTTTTTTTTTTACAATTTGATGCCACTACTTTAATTCATGCCCATGTGTCATTAGTGCAAATGTCAACAGAGTGAAAAGCACAAGTCCCATTTTAGTATTAACATAAAAATAATGTTGACCTTGTGAACACCTGAAGGAACTCAGAGAACACTATGTACGGCTCCCTGGATTACGTTTTCAGAACTGCTAAGGGCGTCCTGGTGTGACGCCGTGGGTTAATGCACTGGACTGCAAAGTCGGTTTGAACTACAAGGTTGGTGGTTCAAGCTTACAAATTGCTTATCGGAAACCCTACACAGAGTCTCTATGGGTTGGAACTAACTCGAAGGCAGTTAACAACAATCACATGGTAGACGGACAGCTGAGGTAGAGCCAACTACATTGAGAAGAAGAGCCTAAGCGAGTTGGCCAGAGAGTACTGCTGTTCTTACGTGCCGTGAAGTTGGTTCTTATGCGTAGTGATCCTACGCACAACAGAATGAAACACTGCCCAGTACTGCGCCACCCTCACACCTGTTGTTAGGATTCAACCTATCGCTGCTGCCACTCTGTCAATCCATCTCTTTGGCAGTCTTCCTCTTTTCTTGCTGACCCTCCACTTTGTTGTTGTTGTTATGTGCAGTGGAGTCGCTTCCGACTCATGGCGACCCTGTACAGTGTTTCCAAGGCTGTAAATCTTTATGGGAACAGAAAGCCTCATCTTTCTCCCAGGTAACAGCTGGTAGTTTCGAACTGCTGACCGTGAGATTAGCAACCCGATTAGGGCTAAATAAAATATTAGGTGAATGTTTTACTTTGAAGATACTGACCTTCGACAAGTCATTTAAATCCTGTGGGTCTTAGTGCCCTCATGAAAATTGGGAGTTGAACTGGGGGTTGGCCAATTAATGTCTTTTTCGAGGGGACCCTTGGGGAATTTTGAGGAAGAATTTGTATCACGCAGAAATTTTGCATCTGAAAAACAGGAGGGAAGTTTTCACTTTGTGGAGTTCTGGTGTGGCGCTGTGGGATAATGTGCTAGACTGCAGAGCCTGTTTGAACCACAGTCGGTGGTTCAAGCTCACCAGCTGCTCCTTGGAAACCCTATACAGGGTTGCTATGGGTCAGAACTGACTCGACGGTACTTAGCAACAAATTCTCTTTGTGGAGTCCTGGTGTGGCGCTGTAGGATAAGCACTGGACCATAAGGTCAGTTTGAACCATGAGGACGATAGTTCAAACCCACCAGCTGCTCCTTGGAAACCCGATAGGGTTGCTGTGAGGCAGAATTGACTCGGTGGCACTTAACAACAGTTCACTCAAGTGGCCTGGCTGGGAACACTATGGTGACATCATCTTGTCAAGGATGATTTAATGAAAATGTGCATATGGCCCCATGGGAGGTTTGGGGTCCGGAGCTGGTGTGGGAATATGCTGAAGTGTTCTAGAACCTAAATGTATTAGAGTAGTAAATAATGTTGAAAACTGCTGTGGACCCAAGCTTTTTAAATGTGGATGGCAGTAAATCCTGATGGCTCGCTAATGAAACACATAGTGGTATTGCTTTCAAAACTAGGCACATGTTGCCATTGTAAGATAAAACGTGTCTTTAAAAATGATCAAAAATACAGAAATGCAGACTTCTCTGGTGCCCTTCATGAGGGTGGATTCCCAGATAATGAGACTGAACAAATCAACTCAGGTATGTATTACCATCCAAGGAAGACACGTGTCTGGATTCAGATCATGAAGAGCTCTCAGCTCCATGCTCTGTTATTTGTATGTGACCCTCCTGGGGACCTCAGAGAGCCCTTGTATCTGGAATGGGGATGGGGGGGTGAGAAGAGAAAGATAAAGGGAACCAGATCCTGTGAGTCTGGGGGGCCTCAGGTGAGGATTTTGACCTTTGTCCTGCGAGATGTGGAAGGTCCATTTGTTTGTAAGGCATTGCCCCAGGGAGCACTGAACTGAGAGAGGTGCAGAAGTGGACGGGTGGGATCACTCAGGCCATCTAGTTGTACACGCCAGGGTCAACTGGGGCTTGGGCCAGTGGGGGCAGTGGTAGAGGAAGCCAGAACGTGGCAAAGAAACTATTTTGACATCTTTAACTGCATTATGGTGTGGTTGTAAAGAAGTATCTTCATACAGCAAGCTTGAATGATTTACAATATGAAAAGTGGAGAGGAATTGATTTATAGTGTGGCTCTGTGGGTTAATGTGCTAGACTGCAAAGTAAGTTTGAACCGCAAGGTTGGTGGTTCAAGCTCACCAGCCACTCCTTGGAAACTCTATCCAGAGTTGCTATGGGTTGGAACGGACTCAACAGCACTACACAGCAACAGCATGAGATCAGTAGTCCTGGTGTGGCACTGTGGTATAAAGCACTGGGCTGTAAGGTCGTCTGAACAAGAAGCTTGGCTGTTCAAACTCACCAGCTGCCCCTTGGAAACCCTATACAGGGTCGTTATGAGTTGGAACCAACTCTGTGGCACTTAACAACTGAAGTGATTGCACTCGGCACAGAGAAAAGGCGTTCTTTAGGTTCAGAGGTCATACTTGGCAGCACGTTGTGGAGTGAAGAATTTGGCTTTACCCAAACAAAGCAAGGCGTCCTTTATTATCATTGGTTTCTGAGAACTAGTCCTTGGAGTAATCGGGATAGCTTGGTCTGGGACAGTTGAGGATGAGTGTGCGCCGCCTAGTAGGGGCTGACCAGCCCAGGAAAGACTCACCTGGAGGCTGACAAGCTAGCCCCAGGAGGCATGACCTAACCTCTCACGCAGGATTGGCCAATAGAAAGAAGCCCTGAGCAAGGAGGCTTTGAGAGCTTCCTGGTTGGTGAGAGACATCCAGACGTCTGAGAGAGTAGCATGCCTATTGGGATGGGGAAACTTCACGTGGGGGACCCTCCCAGACCTCTCTTTGGTCTGACGATTCTGGTTTGTGTCCTTTTGCTATCATAACTCTCCAGTCGGAAGTGTAGTACTCTCTGAGTTCTGTAAGCCTTTTCAGCGAACTATTCAATTCAAAGGAGTGGGAGCCAGCAACTGAAAGTGAGGGTGTCCCGCAACTGGCATCTGCGTTTTGCCAGTCTGAAGGACGGTATTCTTTTGACCTGTGGGAGCTGCCGTGACTAGGGGAGGAGAGGAGGAGAGTGTGCGTGGCCAGCCTGGAAAAGAGAAGCAGAAGGCACGGACTACATGGATTTCCACAATTTGGAAATCTCATTCTAAAAGTTACCAAAGGACCTTCTCGACAGGAGGCGGGTTTTCCAGGAGTGTGCATGCTGACATCGGCTGTCTGAGGCTTCCGAGGGCTGCATTTGGGGAATGGAGCCCCCCACGCTCCCCACTCCTATCTGCACAGCCTGGGGGTTCACCTTCAGGACAGCGGCATCCTGGCTCCGCCCCACCAGACCAGCGTCTGTGCCTCTGCGAGCAGCTCAGCCCACAAGCCCCTTCCGGTCCACCTCGTGTTCAATTCCTCTCGGGCTGCCTCCTGCTCCTCTTCCAGTGTGGCTTCTGTGACATCTAATGCTCACTGCTGCCTGCACGTGGACATCTAATGCTCACCGCTGCCTGCACGTGGCCACCACGTGTCATCCTTCGTTGACGTCTTTTCCATCTGGAGCCCCTCAGGCTCAGGTGCCTTCCAGTGAGCTGCTCTGCCCTGGGACCTGCCCGGTAGCTGTGTACCTTCCACCTTGTGAGCTGGAGTTCCATCCTGGTGGAAGAAATGGACTTGGGTTTGATTTAATGTGGAAGTACTTGAGTCATATGTATTCCTTCTGGAAGAAAGTGACAGCATCATCCAGCACGTTCCTTAGTCTTCCAGAGTCTGGTCTGCTTGCTCAAGCCCGCAACAGGCCCCAGAACAGAGTGCTCTGAGGAGCTCCAGCTGGGAAGGGCAGGAAGTCAGCACATCCCCGTCTGCCTTTTGGTCTCTGGAAGGTAGCTGCTTTTGCAGCTAGTCGTATTCCCTCCCCCACCGTTTCACGTTTTTCTGTGACATGGAGCGCTTCTGTTCAAAAGTGGCACGCCACTTCTCCGTGTTTTTGCTCAGTGCATTGTACTGCCTGTGCTCCATCCACTCAAGTTCGCCTCTGCAGACTCTGTGAGTCACATAGAGACAAAGTGTGCACTTTAAAGCTTCCATGACCACATACTCTGTTCCACAGATTAAAAAAAAAAAAGTTTTTAAGTATTTTCCCTCTTTAGATACATATAGATTTCCCAAATGTTAAATTAGCATCTTACATAACCATAGTACAGTGACCAAAACCCAGCAAAACAGCATTGGTATGATACAGTTATGAATGGTGTTTCATTGTTGTTAAGTGCCGTCAAGTCATTTCTGACTCATAGCGACCTTGTATAAGATTTCCGAGGAGTGGCTGGTGAGCTTGAACCTCCGACCTTGCAGTTCAAAGCGACCTTGCAGTCCAGCTCATTTTCCCATAGCGCCACACCAGGACTCCTGTTTTGTTGTTGTTGTTAGGTGCCATCGAGTTGGTACTGACTCTTAGCGACCTTATGCACAGCAGAACGAAACACTGCCGGATCCTGGGCCAACCTCACAATTGTTGTCACACTTGAGTCCATCGATGCTGCCACTTTGACAATCCATCTTGTTGGGAGTCTTCCTCTTTTTCTCTGACCCTCCACCTTACCAAACATGATATCCTTCTCCAGTGACTGGTCCCTTGTGACAATGTATCCTAAGTATGAGAGACGTCAATTCGATTCTGGCTTATAGAGATCTTAGGTACAACAGAATGAATCATTGCACAGTCCTCAACCATCCCCACCATGGTCGGCGTGTTTGAGTCCAGCATTGTAGCGATTGCAGTCCATCTCTCCAGGAGTCTCTGTCGTCCCCGCAGTCCTTATACTTCCCCAGACATGATGTCCTCCTGGAGCACTTGTCTGGTGGCTTTCCCCACGTGTCCATTGTGAGTGCTTTGAGGATGTGATGCACTACTGTCTTACCTAGATGGTAATGCCTATTCGGACTTTGATAACTGTGCCCCAGCCTCTTCTAACTGGCTGGTCCAGGGTCACATGTTGTCTTATTTTAGTTGCTACATGTCCCCAGTCTCCCTCCACTCTGGGATGTTCTTCAGTCTTTGTTTTTTATGCTTTGACCCTCTTGAGGAATTCAAAACTTGTTACCACCGAGTCAGTTCCTCAGTTGGACAGATAGAGGTGCCCCAGAGGGTTTCCAAGGCTGTCATCGTTACAGAAGCAGACTGCCACATGAAGTGGCTAGTAGGTTCGAACTGCCAACCTTTTGGTTAGTAGCCCAGAGCATTAATTTTGATGAATACTGGCCACTTACTTTGTAGAGTGTCCCACAATATGGGTTTGTCTGATGTGTTCTCCCGATTAGATTGAAGCAATGCATTTTATTAGGTCTCTCCCGGAGGGGATGGTGTGTCCTCTCAGCACGTCACTTCAGAGGCACACAGTATTGGTTTCTTCCTGCACCCGCCATGTGAGTGTGACCTTTTGGTTATCATGGTGCTGACCAGCTTTCTCCACTCTCAAGCTGCGATTTTGCCCCCTTGTAAGGAATAAGGAAGACTGAAGAACAATCGATACTTTTGATTTATGGTGTTGGCAAAGACTATGGAGTATGTACTGCCAGAAGAATGAACAAATTTGTCTTGGAAGAAATACAGCCAGAATGTGCCTAAGCAGTGAGTGCTACAAGACTTCATCGCATGAAGTTCTTTGGATGTGTTGTCAGGAGGGACCAGTCCCTGGAGAAGGACATCATGCTTGGTAAAGTGGAGGGTCAGTGACAAAGAGGAAGCCCCCCAATGAGATCGATGGACACAGTGGCAGGAACAGTGGGCCCAAATGTAACAACAGCTGTAAGACTGGTACAGAACCCGGCAGTATTTTGTCCTGTTGGACATAAGGTTGCTATGAATCAGAACCGACTCGATGGCACCCGACAGCAACATGGAATAAGGGGCGTGGGTTTTTTTTTTTTTTGGATACATTGAATAGCGTGTTTCTCATCATACTTTTGCCTGCCAATTTTAGTTTTCATTTCATTGATGATTCTTGCCTGAGACGTTTATTATGGGGTGTTGGCCAAATGATGATTTCTTTTTTTAATTTCCCTCGTTCCTTTTCAATTTATTTGTTGGCATCTGCCCCCATTTATTTATTTTTTCAATTATTTATTTATGTCAGGGTAGACTCAGGGATTCTTATTTTAATTCATCTGTGTCACTGCCTACCTTGTGGCCTTCTGTGAGCACTTCCAGACTTTCTGGCGCCCTGAGAGATTCAGGCTCATCTTGTCTTTTCTCTGCTTCAGCCCTGGAATCAGCCACTTCACCTAGAACTAATGGCCTTCCTCTTCACTTTATTTGTTCCGGTTTCAAAAACACTCTTGGTGAAAACATACACAGCGAAACGCACACCATTTCAAATCACTTCTGCATGTTTAATTGGTGGAATGAGCAGAACCCAGCTGGTTTGCCAGCCCTTGGAGCTGAAGGAGGACAGCTCTGTCCTCTGGAGGTGTGTGGCTGCTCTGGGTTGGGCCTCTGGGGAATCTGGGAATAGTGACAACAAGCACTATGCCACACTGGGGACAGCACTCTGTACTCATTGACTCTGATGCCGGGCTGGGGGTGACAGTGCAGTGTGGCTGGCTGTGAGCAGGGGGCTCTGGTTAAGGAATGTTGGGATGTAGCAAGGAGAAGGCCTTGGATTGAAGGATGGTTGTGGCTGCCTGTGCGGAGGCTCCTTGGGGTTGGAGGGATCATAGGGTGTGCCTGTGAGGAGAGGGTGCCTGGTCTTGTAGGGATGGTGGGGTGTATCTGTGAGGAGGGTCTCGTAGGCTTGGAGGGATGGTAGGACGTGGTTGGCTGTGAGGGAAGGCACCTTGGGTTGGAGGGATGGTAGGGTATATCTGTGAGGAGGGTCTTGTGGGGTTGGAGGGCAATGGGACATGGCTGTCTCTGAGGAGAGCCCCTTGGGGCTGGAGGGACGGTGAGTTGTGTCTGTGAGGAGGACTCCTTTGGTTGAAAATGTATGGAAACAGTGCCATTCCCAGGGCAGAATTGTCTTTTCTGGGACACACATTCCCATCTGGCTGCCTCTCGAGGAGTGGGCAGCAAGCACCCCCAGCGTGTACGGGCACTAGCTCTTCTTGTTCCGTGTGCTGCTCCTGAGCCTCTCTAGCCGAGGCTCCGCCGCCGATGGATCTTCTGGCCTCGTGAACGAACCCGGGTGTGGCCTGAGCTTTTGCTAAGCTGTGTCCATACACCGAGTCCTCTGTGCCAGCCATCAGCCCCACGCAGGTCTCTCTGCACCCCAAATGGGCTCAGGGTGGTGTCTACCTTCTCTCGGGGACCTTATTTCCTGCTCCATTGTGGATCTCCGGAGTCCCTGCAAGGAGGGAGCTGGGCAGCAGGTTTCACTTTAGAGCTGGCCTTTCTGGCCCTGGGCTTTGTAGCTCTGCCAGGATGATTTTGCCAGGCTTACAAAGGGAACCGATCGTTTACTTTGCGAAGTTTCCTGTGACCTACCTAGGGGATTGGTCACTTTACCATCCTGCTAGGCCTTTTAAGCCCCTTAGGTTGAGGGCAACCTTACTGCCATCCAGAAGAGCTGGGAGCAGAGCGCATCCTTTGGACCTGGGGACCTTGTGCTGTGCTGAGAACCTCCAAGACCCAGGAGTCAGAAAGAGCTGTAACACCAGACGGCAAGAGCCAGGAGACCAGCGCCTGAAGGCTGCGGGGGTGGGGTGGGGGGGGTGGGACTGGCCACCCCACCCAGCTGACAGGAGTACAGCAGCCTGGAAAAGTTAGGACATCTGTGAGCTCCACTCTCCTCATAGGAGTCGGCTTTGTGCTGATTCTACATTCTAGACTACTCATATAAAGGGGCTGCCCCCTCACTCCTAGAGTTCCCCATCTTCTCACACTTTTCTTCTCTGTGTCTTCTGGGGCCCACCCTTCTCATTCATTAGCATCCTGTAGGGACCATTGTTTCATCTCTGACTTCCATCATCCCTAATCTAGACCGCGACCTCTGACCTTTGCCCAGTTCATCTTGAGTCTTGGGCCCTTGGCTCTTGAGGGCTATCAGGCATCCCAGTGTCTAAACTGGGCCACTGCATACCCTCAGGGCTTGTTTCTGTCTACTCTTTCTTGTTGCTTAATGTCCCCTTCACCCCATTCTCCAGTCCAGGGATCCCCTCCTCAGGACTGAGCTCTGGAACTAACCTCTTTGGGGAGCTACTCCTGACACCCTCAGCCTGCTCCATGCTTCTCCCATGCAGCCCGCAGGCCAAGACTTTGGTTTTCTTTTTGCTTGCGCTTGTTGAAAAAGCACATGGTGCAGCACACACTGACGTATCCAACAATTCCTCTGGGTCCCGTTCCGTGATAAGATCCCGTTCTTCAAGCTTTAACACCCTTCTCTCCGCCATGTTGAAATGTATGAGGCAACTTTGTGGAAACTTCATCCTGGTGATGTCTTCGTCTCCCTGCAAAATGGCTCATATCTTGCCATATGTCTAAGTTGACTTCTCTGTACCTGAGTACGTTTTCAACACATCTTGGTATTGAAGCTGTTTATTTCTAGCTGTGATTATAAATGCTTCCTCCCTTTTGATTTCTCTTCTGACTGGCTGTGAGTGTATCTGAAGGCGCAGGGTTCTCTGTATTGATTGTGTATGTTCATGTACTTGCTGAATTCTTATTTGGTAGTTTCCGTTTTTTTCCTTAAGTTTATAGTATATCTGCTTCACATTGAGACTCATTTCTCTTCAGCATTTTCTTTTTTTGGGTTGTTGTGTTGATGTGGAGCATGTTTGTTCTGCTCCCCCGTTTACTGGAACATCTCCAGCATTTATTTCCCAGTTTGGTAAGATTCTGGCTTTTGGGCCGTGTGTTTTAATGTTAACATTGAGGAAGTAAGAGTGTGTAGTAAAAGTGTGTATATATGCACACTCACACATCTTTGTATACATCTGCACAGTGGTTGTTGTGCCGTTGAGTTGGTTCCAACTCATAGCAACCCTGTGTAGTGTTTCCAAGGAGTGACTGGTGGGTTTGAACTGCTGACCTTGTGGCTAGCAGTTCAGTGCTGATCCTATAGCCTAGGACTCTGATGTGCAGTTAGCTGGCATATTTGTATAAACAAGCTTGATTTTTAGAGCAGTTTTGGGCTTCAAGAAAAGTTGACCAGAACTCCGCCTAGTTCCATATAACCTGCTTCTCCCCACTCCCTACAGCGCGCTCGTTGCTAACCTCTTGCATTCCTGTGGTACGTTTGTTATAGTTGACCAACCAAGGTGATTGCTAACTGAAGTCAATAGTTTACATTGGGGTCATGTTGTGTTGTACAGCCTCATGGGTTTTTTCAGATGCTTCATGTCTTGTGTCCACCGTCACAGGGCCGTACTGTGCTGCACTGATTGCTTAATGTGACCCTTCCAGCCATGGCCTTTGTAACTCCCACCAAGTGAGACTATGCAAATGAAGTGGATGAGGGGATGGATGGATCAATTTGGCCATCCTCAGCTGAAAATGAGCCATCACTGAGGTGGAGATGGGGAGGAACCCTCACTACCACCACGACAAACAATCTGGGAGTGGATTCCTACCCCAAGAGCTTCCTCGATCCAGGGGACAGGAAGACAGACAATGAGCTGTAACACCAGAGATGAGAGACAGCAAACAGCAGTAGCGGCAGAACCAGGAGACTGGTGTGAGACAGCCCAGTGGGCTTCCTGGACCACAGAGCAAGAAACCTGAGCGCCTTCAGGCAGGAGGCTTGCTGGTGGAGTGGGTGGGGTGCCTCAGATTGGTGGACACATGGCGATAGACCTGGACACCTTTGGGCTCGTCTTACTAGCAGAATGGGGTGCCTCTTGGCACCTACTGGCAGAGCTCTAAGAGCTTGGTAACACTTGTCCGAGGAAGCATGTAGGCATGGCTGAGAGGAGGCTGCCCTGATAGAACTGGATCCTTCCCACTGGAACCTGAATTGTAATTTGTTACTTCTGGTTACGAATTGGGCTGCGAACCGCCAGGTCAGCAGTTTGAAACCACCAGCTGTTCCGCGGGAGAAAGATGAGGTTTTCTGCTCCTGTGAAGATTTACAGCCTTAGAAACCCTGTACAGGGTCGCTATGGGTCAGAACCGACTCCACTTCCGTAATAAATCCCTTAATTATCAATATTGTCTGTGAATTGTATGTGGCCATTACAACACATTATTGAACTCAGCAGAGAAGTATATATTGTGCTGTGGGGGGTAAGTGGTAAGGAAGGTAGAGATGGGGGCTTGCCTGACTATCTTGTAGGAATCCACTGATGGTTCTGCTCCCCACCTTGTCAGGTTAGAGGAGGTCAGATGACACTTCCACCGTACCATTTTCACACCTGCAGAATTCACTGCCCTCGGCTCCACCTGCTCGCCCCTCTCTCCCTCTTTCCGTGTTCCTGGCAGTCACTGATCTTTTTACTGTCTGTGGTTTTGCCTTTTCCAGAATGTCATACTGTTGGAATTGTATTAGTCAGAAACCTGTTTTGTTCAACTGTTGTGCTTTCTTAGTGTCGGCCCCACCTGGTCCCAGGGAGCGTTCCTCAGACGCAGTCCAAACTCAGGGACTTTTGGGGCGGATGTCCACAGGCGGTGCTGTCCCAGAGGTGGATTGAATTGGTTGAGGTGGGGCTGCCCTCTGTGACTGCTTATCCTGCCTGGTAAGGGGACCAGAGATGTGGAGGTTGAGGACACGCATTCTGGAGCCCCAGCACTTTCCCATCACTGCTCGTGTGGTTGTAGACATCTCTCTCTGGGTGGCGCTCGTGCTTAAGTGCTTGGCTGCTAACTGAAAGGTTGCAGGTTAGAGTCCACTCAGAAGCACTTTAGAAGAAGGGGCTGGTGATCTACTTTCTGGAAACTCAGCCATGGCAAAAACCCTACAGAGCATGATTTTACTCTGGCATACATGGTGCTGTGAGTCGGATTGATGAGGACGATCTTTATTATGATTTCATCTCCCAGGGCCCTTTCTTCTTCTCAGAATGCTTCTTTTTAACAGTCTTATGGTCTGAAGTCATGGGTGTGGTATCTGACCATTTCGAGGGGAAGATGGTAAATCTGTGGAAGGTCCCTTCTGGCACACTATAGTCTTCAAAATGCTGTTTTGTTTTGTTTTCTCCCCTGATGGTTTTGGTCTCTTCTGTGGCTCTGTGGTGCTCTAGGTTAGGTGTTGGGCTACTAACCTGAAGGTCGCCAGTTCAAACGTACCAGCTGCTCCATGGGAGCAAGACGAGGCTGTCTGTTCCTGTAAAGACACAGTCTCGGAAACTCGGAAACCCTCTGTAGAGACGCTGCGAGTCAGAGCCGACTCGATGGCCGTGGATTTGGTGGGTTATTGCTTTCCTAAGGAGTCCAGGTGGCATGGTGGTTAAGCCCTCCACTTCTAACCAAAAGGTTGGTGGTGTGAATCTACCAGCCACTGTGAGGGGAAAGATGTGGCAGTGTACCTCTGTCAGGTGCATTGTTGTTAGGTGCCATCGAGTCGGTTCTGACTCCCAGTGAGCCGGTGCACACTAGAAGGAAACACTTCCAGGCCCACGTCACCCCACCTGTAAAGGTGACAGCCTGGGAGCCGCTGTGGAGGGCTTCTCCTCTGCAGCAGGGGTGATGTGAGTGGGGAGCCACTCGATGGCACTGACTGCTGCTCCCCTAAATTGGTGACCCTCAGTGCCTCCTCATATTCACAAAGGGGACACAAAAACGTGGACTGAAGGCCGTGAGTGGGGCCTGCTTGCTGGGCTGGTGGACCAGGCGCCCACCCAACATAGGATTTCTTTCCTTTTCTCTTGCCTTGGACAGACTCCCGCTCTGGGTCTGAGTCTCTGCCAGTGGGTGGCAGAGACCCTTCACTGTTCACTCTTTAGGGTTGGACAGGGATGGTTGCCTGGCCTTTCTCCTTTAGCTGGGCCTGGCTGGCAGACCTCTCTGGGGACCCAGGAAAGCAGCTTCAGTTGGGGTGGGGGCGGGGCTGTAGCTCAGCAAGGTGGAGTGGGGGAGGGGGAGAAGGCTGTAACTGCTTTAAACAAACTGCAGCTGGGTGGTAGGGTTGGTTGATAGGGTCCGTGGTGGTTGATTGGAGGGGCCGTGGTAATATCCTGGGACTAACTGAGGGCTTCAGGTCTGGCGGCAGAGCCACTTTCTAGCTTCCAAAATCCTGCCGCTGTATCTCCTGCTGCAGTGGGGGTGGTCATTCCTGATGTGTGGGGCCCTCAGACTATGGGGGTCAGAGAGATGTGATGTGTGGTGCTCAGCATCTACCCCAAACCCTAGGGGAATGGCGTGTGACCACTTCTCTTTACCACAAACAGACACAAGGCTCCGATGGTCTCAACGATGGAGTGAGTGTTCATAGCTCAGACCCAGCGATGGCCTGGGCTTTCTGAAGTCCAATGTCCCGGACCCCCGATGCCCGACGGTGCGGACGGAGGACCCGGGGCCCCCGACCATGGTCACGCTCATCACTGAGAAGCTACAGAACCAGAGCCTGGATGACCTGGCCCGTAAGACGTATGACGCCAGCCCGGTAAGCCATGCTCGGCTTCCTCCTCTGAGGAGGGGGCGGTGACGGGCTGTTTGGGGAGCAGGGGTATCTAACCGAAACCCCGGTGCCGGTGCAGACCCGGGAGGCCAGCCATCCTCA
The DNA here is from genome assembly GCF_000296735.1 of Chrysochloris asiatica. Lineage (NCBI taxonomy): Eukaryota > Metazoa > Chordata > Mammalia > Afrosoricida > Chrysochloridae > Chrysochloris > Chrysochloris asiatica. The sequence continues at coordinate 1,467,125 of NW_006408780.1, forward strand.
TGGGTTAATTGTGTTTTTAAAGAGAACTTTTACTGATTGTCGTCTGACCTGCAAAGGTGTCCAGCCTCGGAAACCCGTATACAGGGGCACTCTGAGTTGTAAGTGACTTGACAACACTTAACAACAGCAGTGACCTGGGTGCAGAAAAGGGCACAAATCCCAGGGTTAGGGTATTGAGGTTTCATACCTGTCAGCCCTCACCTAGGTAAAGAAACCGCCTGGGACCCCTGCCCTGCACCACCCCTTCCCCAGGGGAGTTCTGGCTTGAACTTCAGCCACATTGTTTAGTTTTGCCCGGCATTGGTCTCGGCTCAGGTGAAATAAATTTTCCTAGTCTCGGGTTAAAGGGGCTTTCAGTGTGTCTCTTTCACTATACCACCCTACCCGGGTCAGATGGGAGTTCAGAGGGTCTCCTCACTAATGGCTAGCCCCCAGCCTCCAAATCCATGTGCACAGAATGCATGGTGCCACGCGGCTGCTCCTAGACTCTGTCACCCCCCAGACCCTGCGGGCTTGGTACCTTTGTCCTGACAGCTTGCACCACCGTGTAGGCACACGTGAACAAAGTGTATTTGTACATGGGCTATGGATTCCAGGCCTCCTTGTTCAGAGTGGTTAGGTTTCCTGTGGGTCAGCGTGGGAAGTGTGTGGGCTAGGTGAGGGGGGTACCGAGCGTACCAGCAGGGTGGGTGGCTCTGGACGGGTGGATAATGGCCCGGGCATAGCGCTGCACACTGACCCCTACACCAGCCTTTGTAGCCTGCACTCTGTGGGCTTGGTTCCTCCACATGTCCTAACACGTGTGTGGGGACTGAGTTTTCCCAAGGAGACTGTGCTCGATCCTCGAATTCTCCAAAGGTCACCAATGAGGCGCATTCTCTTTTTTCCTTTTAAAAGTGTTGTGATAAGCTCGTGCTTTTAACAGTTGATGTTTCAATTCTTTCCAGTTATCATCCTCATTGATGACCACATGGTTCCACCTGGGGCAGTGACAGTTTCTTAAAGTTGCTCATAGTGACTTTTTACTGTAAAACCCCAAACCAGCTGCCCTGGGCTGATTCTGATGCCAGGTTGACACTGCGTGTCTGGGTAGAACTGTGAGTTCTGTAGAACTTTCAGTGGCTAGTGTTTTCGAAGTGGACAGCCAGACCTTCCTTCTAAGGTTCCTCTAAGGTGGACTTGAACTTTTGGTTCAAATCCTGTGTTTGGTTAGTAGCCAGTCAGAGTCATTGTTTGTGCCACTCAGGGATCCTCATTTTAACATTAGATGTTTCATGTAGTATATTTTAATATCTTGTAAGGAAGGTTCGGGAGCATGGTGGGTTCATACAATAAGCACTGGACTTCGAACCATCAAGTTTGCGGTTCAAACTTGCCACCGCTCTGCGGGAACAAGATGAGGCTTTCTGCTCCCACACAAAGATCTAAAAAGCCTCAATCAGGAGCAGTATACAGGGTCACTATGAGTTGGAACCAATTCAACAACCGTTAACAACAGTGGGAAGGTTGGTCCTTTGCTTTTCAAAACTCTCTCAGCTCTCCTTCTTCTCTGGTTGCTGCTGTAAGTGAAATAAACACCAGTGGACGGCTGTAACAGGCACATGTATTCTCTCTCAGTTCAGGAAGCTAGAAGCCCGAATACAGAGGGCTGGCTCTCAGGTAAGGCTCTCTCTGCCAGCATGTGGGCAGGTCCTTGTCTCCTGTCAACATCTGGGGGCTTTGAGATTCCTTGGAAATTGCCGTGTATCTTGGCATCAACCTTCCCTTGGGTCTAGGAGGCTCCCAATGCAGGAACCCTGGGTCCAAAAGTTGTGCTCTGCTCCCAGCTCTTCTGTCTTGGTTAGAGAGCCCTCTGTACTCTGCTCACTTGTTTAATCCCTTTTATATCTCCAAAGAGATGGATTCCAGAGGTAGCCTAATCCTGTAGACTGCCTCCTTACATGTTGTTATTGTTGTCATGTGCCGTGGAGTCGGTTCCAACTCATAGCGACCCTGTACAGGGTTTCCGAGGCTGTAAATCTTTACGGGAGCAGAAAGCCTCATCTTTCTCCCATGGAACAACTGGTAGTTTCGAACCGCTGACCTTGCGGTTCACAGCCCGATTCGTAACCACTACACTACCAGAGCTCCTTACATAGCTGCTTCTAATCCTGCCTCGCCACAGAGGATGAGGATTTATAATAGTATCGCTATCCCAGCACAAAATGGAGAATGAGTGCAGAATATCTAGAATCATGGCCTAGCTAGATTGTGGGGGTGGGGTAGAGTGGGTGGTCACAAGTCAACCTATGACGCTTGTATACGTGTTTTTCTTTTAAGCTTTTTATTGAGAATTAGGTGAAGGTTTACAGTTTCCCATTCAATAATTCATACTCATTTTGTTGCATTTCATTGATTTCGAACCCCGCAATGTGGTATAACTTATCCCACTTCCTCTCTGTTTCCAGTTTCCTTCTTCCTTCTGTCCTAATCCTTTAGAACTTTGTCCTTGGGGAAATGCCACCCTTGCCTTCTCTAATGATTGATGATTCAAAGGTGTGCATGCCTCTCTGGTGTTATTATTTCCCTTGTGGATCAGTCTGTTCTTGGGCTGAAAGTTGAGCCATGGGCAGGAGTTCATTTCCAGACCTGAAGGGTGGTTACAGGCTGCAGACTTAGCTTTCTAAATGAACTTTTAAAATCAACTTATGAAGTTGGTAATCTCTGACTTAATGACTGGAATTGTATGAAATTTAGTTCTTTCTTTGGAAGTTAAACACCTTTGTAATACTAAGGCCTTGTTAATGTTTCTCCCTTTATTCAAGGTTTTTTTTTTTTTTTTAATATGCATCTTTTATGTTTTTTGCGATTTCATTTCTGGCTACTTACTTTTGTTGTTGATTAAAATGAAATTGTCTTTATTTATACCAGTTATTGCTGGTGAATGGAGAAGAATCTGTTTATATGTGTTTATCATGTATCCGGAGCCCTGGACTTCGAACCACAAAGTCAGTCCTTGAAACCCACCACCTGTTCTTTGGAAACACTGTGTATACATGGTCGCTATGAGTCAGAACTGACTTGAAAGCATTAAACAACAACCACTACGTCCTGGT
>NW_006408780.1:1470539-1472561 GCF_000296735.1 Chrysochloris asiatica
CATTACATTGATTATAATCCCCTCCATATACCCAGCACTCATTTACCTAGCACTCAATAAAAGTTTCATTACATTGATTATAATCCCCTCCATATACCTAGCACTCCATATACCCAGCACTCAATAAAAGTATTTCTCTTTATCCACTTTAGCTTTTTTTAAAAAAAACACAAAAACAAAAAACCCCGCTCAGGCATATATAATAAATTACATCTCCAAAGGGCACATTCTGCAAGTCTGCCTCCTGGCCACGAGTTCTTAGCCCACTCTCAGTTTTAGTAGAAAACTCAGTAATGTCATCATCTGTTGTTGCTGACGGTGTATTTAATTTTCACATCTGTGTCTCTGTTTCTGGAGGGCTGGGGTGGTACTGCAGGTTAATGTGCTGGACTGCAAGGTCAGGTTGAACCACAAGGTCTGCTGTTCAAGCTCACCAGCCGCTCCTTGGAGACTATACGGGGTTGCTATGAGTGGGAACTGACTTGACGGCACTTGACAATATCATCTGTTTCCACCCTTACTGTTGGCAGCTCAAAACTTGTGCTGAAGAGCAAGATGGTAGCTGATCCGTAGTTCTGACGTACTGTTCATTTTCACTGCTTGGAATTCCTGACATAGTTCACATTTCAACCTACTATTTCACTAAAATGTCTAGAAAGTTCCTTTCATTTGAGGAAATGAGTGCTGGGTATAATTAAATGCTTTCTAGGTCTGGGTTGCTGTGGGTTTTCTCTTTTAGTTTGTTAATGTAGCGAAGTCAGTTCAGACATGTCTGAATCAGGAGCAACTGGTCCCTGGAGAACTTCATGCGCAAAAGTGTCAACAACAAAGAGGCAGACCTCCAAGGAGCTTGACTGACCCAGTGACTGCAGAGTGGACTCAAACACAGCGACGATTGTGAGGGTGGTCCAGGAGCAGGTGTTCTGTTGTGCATCAGGTCACTGGGAATCGGAGCCAACTCGATGGCACCTAGTAGCAACTACATGTACCTAAACGACACTGGAGGAGGGCTGGTGGCACAGTGGTTAAGTACTCGGCTGCTAACTGAAAGGTCGGTGGTTTGAGTCTACTAGCTGCTTCTCGGGAGACAGATGTGACAGTCTGCTTCTATAAAGACTTCCAGCTTTGGAAACCCTATGGAGTGGCCCACAATTGACTGTCAGTTTGTTGTTCTGTGGTGGCTTGTATGTTGCTGTGATTCTGGAAGCTGTGCACGGGTATGTTAAATATGAGTAGGTATTTAAAGTAAAAACCTGTTACCTGTGGTGGACAGGTTTCAACTGAGCTTCCAGACAAGACAGACTAGGAAGAAGGAGAGATGGACTACATCTGAATATTTCATCATGGAAAACCTTATGAATAGTAGTGGAACACTGTCAGATAGCGCCAGAATACTGAATATTGAATCAGGATGAAGAGCACCAGAATATTTTCAGATATATGGACGATGAGCCCTTTAGGATTGGAAGGCACTCAAAATGTGTATGGGGAAGAGCTGCCTCCTCCAAGTAGAGTTGACCGTGATGATGCAAATGAAGTAAAGCTTTCAGGACCTTCATTTGCTGATGGGGCACAACTCAAAGTGAAGAGAAACAGCTGTAAACATGCATTAATAATTGGAAGATTGAATGTATGAAGTATGAATCTAGGAACGCTGGAAATTGTCAGAAATAAAATGGAATGCATAAACATTGATATCCTAGGCATTAGTGAGTTGAGATCAACTGGTATTGACTGTTTTAATATGACAATCACATGGGTTACTATGCCAGGAATGACAAATTGAAGAGATATGGCGTTGCATTCATCGTCAGAAAGAACATATCAAGATCTGTCTTGAAATACAATGCTGTCTGTGATAGGATAATAGTCATACGCCTACAAGGAAGACCAATTAATACCACCATTATTCAAATTTATGCACCAACCACTGAAACCAGTAAGATGGAACTGAAGAATTGTACCAACTTCTTTAGTCTGAAATTGATCAAACATGTAATGAAGATATATTGATAATTGCTG
>NW_006408780.1:1473466-1480660 GCF_000296735.1 Chrysochloris asiatica
AGGAGGTACAAGAGCTGAACAGAAAATTTCAAAGGTCAGCTCGAGAAGACAAAATCAAATATTATAATGAAATGTGCAAACACCTGGAGTTAGAAAACCAAAAGGGAAGAACATGCTCCACATCTCTCAAGCTGAGGGAACTGGAGAGAGTTCAAACCTCCACTTGCGGTATGGGCAAAATACTGAATGATGCAGAAAGCATCAAAGGAAGATGGAAGGAGTACACAGAGTCACTGTACCAAAAAGAAATGGTCAATGTTCAACATTGTTCAACAATGTTCACCTATTTCAACAGGTAGGATATGATCAAGGGCCAATGATCCTGAAGGAAGAGGTCCAAAGTGCATTGAAGTCATTGGCAAAGAATAAGACACTGGGAATTGATAGAATACAAACTGAGTCTTTCAACAAAGTGATACAGCACTGGAGGCACTCACTCATCTCTGCCACGACGTTTGAAAGACAACTACCTGGCCAACTGACTGGATAGTGCTCTGTATTTGTGCTCACTCCAAAGAGAGGTGGCCCAATGGAATGCAAAAATCATCAGACAGTGTCATTGATAGCCCATGTGAGTAAAGTTTTGCTAAAGGTATTGCAGAAATGGCTGCAACCATAAATTGACAGAGAACTTCCAGAGGTTCAAGCTGGATTCAGAAGAGGACGTGGACCGAGGGATAATCATTACTGATGTCAGATGGACCTTGGCTGAAAGCATAGAATACCAGAGAGATGTTTACCTGTGCTTTATTGAGTATGCAAAGGCTTTCGATTGTGTGGATCATGACAAGCTATGGACAATGTTGCAAAGTTGAGTATTCTGGAACACATAATTTTACTCATGAGGAACCTGTACATAGATCAAGAGGCAGTTGTTCTAACAGAACTAGAGAACACCAAATGGTTTAAAATTAGGAAAGATGTGTGCCAGTGTTGTGGTCTTTCACCATTCTTATTCAATCTGTATGCTGAACAAACAATCGGAAAAGCTGGGTTATATGAAAAAAAAAAAAGTGGCATCTGGATTGGAGGAAGAAGGTTCATTAACAACCTGTGTTATGCAGATGATGCAAACTTACTTGCTGAAAGTGAAGAGGATTTAAAATACTTACAGATGAAGATGAAAGGCCATAGCCTTTGATATGGATTGCATCTCAATGCAAAGAAAACAAAATTCCTCACCACTGGACCAATAAACAACATCCATATAAATGGAGAAATGATTGAAGTTGTCAAAGATTTCATTTTGCTCAGATCAACCATCAACACTCATGGAAGCAGTGGTCAAGAAATCAAATGACTCATTGTATTGGGCAAATCTACTGCACTAAACCTTTTTAAAATGTTGAAGAGCAAAGATGTCAGTTTGATGACTAAGGTACGCCTGACCCAAGCCTTGGTATTTTCAGTAACCTCATATGCGTGTGAAATTTGGACTGCAAATAAGGAAGACTGTAGAAGAATTGATGCCTTTGAGTTATGGTATTGGAGGAGAATATTGAGAGTACTATGGACTGCAAAAAGAACCAATAGATCTGTGTTATAAGGAGTGCAGCCAGGGTGCTCCTTGTTAGCCAGGATAGCCAGACTGTCGCTCGTGTTTTAGACATATTGTCAGGAGGGGGACCAGTCGTTGGAGAAGGATATCATGTTTGGGAAGGTGGATGGTCGGAGAAAAAGCGGACAACCCCCAATGAGATGGATTGGCACAGTGGCAGCAGCAATGGGCTCAAACGTAGCATGATTGTGAGGTTGGTGCAGGACTGGGCAGTGTTTAGCTCTGTTGTGCATAGGGTCGTTATGAGTCGGTACTGACTCGATGGCACCTAACCGCAACATGGAGCAGTTCTGCCTTGTCCTGTAGGGTCAGTGTCAGTTGAAATGGACTGTATAGCAATGGGATTTGGTTTAGTTGAGACCGTATGTGTCACAGTACATTCTTTTAATGTTGAAACTTCGTGTGCCTTCAGATGAAGTGAGAAGTTCTGTTATCAACAAGTCAGCTGGATTTGAATGGCTAGGAATTTTAACAATTGTTTAACTATAGGCATAAGTGATATTATTGTGGTAAGATTCCATCTAGTGGATTCTGACTCTTAGTGACTATATGTAGAACAGAAAATGGACCTGTAGAAATGTCACTAAAAAAACTTCCAAATAATTTCTAAATTTCATTGTTATTTTCACAAATGCAGGGTTTGATGTGGATTTCCTGGTTAATTGCATTAAAGGGAATACAGTTGTTGTTAAATGCTGCCGAGTGGGTTTCAACTTACAGTGTCCCTTTATAGAGTTTCCATGGAGTGGCTAGTAGGTTTGAACTTCTGACCTTGTGGTTAGCAGTTCATTGCTTATTCTACAGCGTCACACCAGAACTGTGTATGATATCTGCTTTTAGAAGTTTCTCCAAACTTATTTGGAGACTAAATTACTTCATCAAATTTTGTGTATTTCCATGTTCTTGAATAAATACAAATTTTAGATGCCAATGTTTCTGTCTACTATAATTTGTTAATTTCAGTATCAGCTTTATTTTTTTCTATTAATTTAGTTTCTGGAGAGGTTTGTTAAAATCTCTGTGGTTTTGTCTGTGTTGTTAGTTGCTGGTGAGTTGGTTCCACCTCGTAGTGAGAAGGAAATCCGGCCAGATCCTGTACTGCCCTCACAGTCGTTGTCGTGTTTGGTCTCATGGTGGCAGATACTGGGTCAGTCCTTCTTGCAGATGGGTGTTCTCTTTTTCGCTGACCCTCTACTTTACCAAGTAAGCTGTCCTTGTCCAGGGACTGGTCCTTCCTGATCACGTGTCCAAAGTGCATAAAACGAAGTCTCGTCAACCTCCTTTCTCAGGAGCATTCTGGCTGAACTCCTTCCAAGATGACCTGTTCATTCTTTTGGCATTTATGGTGTTCCTATATGAGGGGCCTGAAAAACTTCATGGAAAAATAGAACTGAAAGAGATTGGAATTTTTCCACGAAACTTCTGACGTCCGTTCATTTTCAGTATACTTTGCCAATACCACAATTCAGATGCTTCGGTTCTTCATCTTCCTTATTCCCTCTCCAACTTTCACATGCATTATGAGGCTACTGGAAAATACCGTGGCTTGGATCAGGTGCGCCTTAGTCCTCAAAGTGACGTCTTTGCTCTTTAACACTATAAAGAAGTCTTGTACAGTAGATTTGCCCAACGCAATATGTCGTTGGATTTCTTGACTGCTGTTTTCATGAGCGTTGATTATGGGTGTAAGTAAAATGAAATCCTTGACAGCTTTAATCTTTCCTCTGTTTATCATGCTGTTGTTTATGGGCTAGTTAGGAGAAATTTTGATCTCTTTACATTGAGTTGCAATCCATAGTGAAAGCTGTGGTCTTTGTTTTAAAATTAAGTATATTAAGCCCTCTTCACTTTCAACAGGCAAAGTTGTATTATCTGCGTTTACAGATTGTCAGTGAGTCTTCCTCCAATCTAAATGACACGTTTTTCTTCATGTAATCCAGTTTCTCAGAGTTTTGCTCCTCATAATACTGATGCACGCCTTTCCTGATTTTAAACCATTCAGTAGCTGCTTGTCCTGTTCAAACGACTGCTTCTTGTTCTATGTGAACCACAATTTCTTTGTTGTTGTTGTTAAAAGCCGTTGAGTTAGTTCCGACCCATAGCGACCCTATATAGGGCTTCTGATGGGCAGCTGGTGAGCTTGAACTGCTGACCTTGCTGTTCAAACCGATTTTGCATTCTTTGCAGTGTTTGATCCAGGCAGTAAAACGTAAGTGAACATCTTTCTGGTATTCTCTGCTTTCAGACCAGATTCATCCGACTGGCATTTGTAATCCTATTCCTTGTTCCATGTCCTCATCTGAATCTGGCTTGAATTACTGGCAACTCCCTGCCCATGCATTGCTGCAGCTATTTTGGAAGTAGCTTCAGTAAAATTTTACTTGAGTGTGATAGTAATTATACTGTTGGACAGTTTCTACAGTCTTTTGGGTCCCTTTTCTTTGGAATAGTCACAAATATGGATCTTCTGTTGGCTGGCTAGGTAGCTGTCTTCCACCTTTGTTGACGTAGACTCGTAAGTGCTTTCAGTGCAGCATCAGTGTGTTGAACCATGTCAGTTGGTGATTTCTGGAACCTGGGTTTTCACTATTGTCTTCAGTGCATTTTGGACTTCTTTGTTTAATACCTTCAGTTCTTGATCATATGCTAACCCTGGAAATGGCTAAACATCAGGCAATTCTTTTTGGTATAGTGCTTTAGTATTCCCTGCATCTTTTTTTTTTCTTCTTCTAACTTTTTATTGGGGATTGAGTCAAGGTTTACAGAGCAGATCATCAGTTTTACATTCAACACATCATCTATTTTGCTTCACAACAATGATTGCAATCCCCTCCATGTACCATCATTTACCTCTATTCACTCTAAGTCTTCTTTTGAAGCTTCCTGTATTGTTCAGGATTTTGCCTATTTGTTGTTGTTGTTGTTGTTGTTAGGTGCCATCGAGTCAGCACCGACTCATAGTGACCTTATGCACAGCAGAACGAAACACTGCCTAATCCTGGGCCAACCTCACTACTGTTGCCACGCTTGAGTCCATCAATGCTGCCACTTGCCCAGTCCATCTCGTTGGGGGTCTTTCTCTTTTTCTCTGACCCTACACCTTACCAAACATGATATCCTTCTCCAGTGACTGGTCCCACCTGACAATATGTCTAAAGTATGAGAGACAAAGTTTGGCCATCTTGGCCTCCAAAGAACACTCTGGCTGCACTTCTTCCAAAACGGATCTATTGGTTCTTTTGGCAGCCCATGGCACTTTCAATATTCTCCTCCAACACCATAACTCAAAAGCATCAGTTCTTCTACGGTCTTCCTTATTCACTGTCCAGCTTTCGCATGCATATGAGGTTATTGAAAATACCATGGCTTGGGACAGGCGCACCTTAGTCCTCAAGCTGACATCTCTGCTCTTCAACACTTTAAAAAGGTCCTGTGCAGCAGATTTGCCCAATGCAATACGTCGTCTGATATCTTGACTGCTGCTTCCGCGAGTGTTGATAGTTGATCCAAGAAGAATGAAGTCCTTGACAACTTCAATCTTTTCTCCGTTGATAAGAATGTTGTATATTGGTCCAGTGGTGAGGATTTTTGTTTTCTTGACATTGAGATGTAATCAGTATTGTAGCCTGAGGTTTGAATTTTTTCTTTAGTTCTTTCTGCTAGAGAAATACTGAGTGTATTTTTTTCTCTTTTGCCTTTCTACCTCCAGGTCTTTGCACATTTCATTATAATATTTCACTCTGCTCTAGGGCTGTCCTTTGAAATTTTCTGTTCAAATCTTTTACTTCATCATTTCTTCCATTTGCCTTATCTACTCTTATGTTCAAGAGCCAGTTTCAGAGTTTCTTTTGACATCCATTTTGGTCTTTTCTTTTTTCCTGTTTTTTAAATGACCTTTGACTTTCTTGATGTTCTTGATGTCATCCCACAGTCTTCTGGTCTTCAGTTATTAGTATCTGATGCATCAAATCTGTTCTTGAGATGCTATCTAAATTCAGGTGGGATATGTTAAAGTCGTATTTTGGTTCTCATGGACTTGTTTTCATTTCTTCAGCTTCAGCCTGAACTTGCATCTGAGCAGTTGTTGGTCTGTCCCACAGTCCGCCCCTCGCCTTTTGTTGGCTGATGCTGTGGAACTTCTTCACTGTCTCTTCCCACAAATGTTGTCAGTTTGATTTCTGTGTATTTCATTTGGTGAAGTCTATGTGTATAGTCACCATTTGTTTTTTTTAAAAAGATGTTTCCAAATGAGTGATTTGTTGGGCTTGCAAAATTCTGTCAACATCATTTCTATCTTTTACCAACTACCAACCTTTCCTCTTTGTTTCCAGCTTTCGCATTTTATTCACTAGTAATTATTAATACATCTTGTTGGATGGTTGAATAAATTTTAGACTGAAGAAGTTGGTAGAGTTCAGGTTTATCCTCCCTGGCTTTGGCGGTTGGTGCATCAGTGTGAATGATAGTGGTAGTAACCGGTCTTCCTTGTAGGCATGTGGATAGTATATTATCACAGACAGTGACTTCTCTGTAGATTCTGAAATATTCTTTTTGACAGTGGATGCAGTGCCATCCTTCTTCACGTTGTCGTTTCTGGCATAGTAAATGGAAGAATTGTCTGACGCAGAATGGCGGTAGCTGTCTAGTTCAGCTCACTAAGGCCTAGGATATCGATCTTTATGAGTTCCATTCCATTTTTGGCAAGTTCCAATTTTCCTAGATTCATACTTTGTACCTTCTATGTTCTGATTATAAATGGATGTTTGCAGCTGGTTCTTTTCATTTGCGTCATGCCCTGTCAGTAAATGAAGGTCCTGAGAGCTTTGTTCTAGCTTCAATATTATGGCCAAGTCTACTTTGAGGAGGAAGCTTTTCCTCAGTTGCTATGTGTCAGAACCAACTCGACAGTACTTAAAAATAACAACATACATGTGTCCCAGCTTTTTTTAGTGAAAAGACTGTCTTTCCCCCAATGAATTATCTTGGCACTCTTGTTGAAAATTTACATTTTTTTAGATTAAAATTGAAAACTCATGAAATTGTGCCTCTATTACCCTAGCAATAGTGCAGGACTGGATCATTCATCCAGCCCCACTGAGACTGGGTGCTGGGGACACAACCTTTTAAACACCAAGATTCTGGCCCTTGGCCACGAATCTGAAAAGGTGGGTGGGTGGGGAGTCATTGGGTCAGCAGGTGCTTGGAAGGGAAACTCAGTGGAGGGGACCTCACCCTAATCCTGGTGGGTTTGGAAAGGACACAGCTCCAGCCTGGACAGGAAGCTAATGTTGAAACCAAGTGTGTCATGGGAAGGCTGCATTCATCACGCCGCATTTGCTTTCAGCAAATATGTAATGGATGCCCCCATGTGCCTGGCAGCGCAGGGTGAACGGAATTAAGACCCTGCCACTCTTGGTAGACACACTAGTGGATCCTGTGTTTTCCTGCTGCCTCCACCCAAATTTAGCATGGTCTGTGCCTTCTGGTTTCTTCCTTCTGTGTTTGTTTTCTTCTCTGACGAGGTACTCTCCTCCTTTTACCTAAAGACTCTTCCGCACCTACAAAGCCTTCCCCGATGACTCAAGGGCATGCGAGTTCTTCTGCCTTTAGACTCTGTGGTACTTGGAGGCCGGAGG
>NW_006408780.1:1482350-1497183 GCF_000296735.1 Chrysochloris asiatica
TACCCAGTGAATCTTTCAATAATGAAAGTCGAGGCTTGAATTTTTTCTTCAGTTCCCCCAGCTTGAGAAATGCTGACTGTGTTCTTCCCTTTTGGTTTTCTAACTCTAAATCTTTGCGTATTTTATTATAGTATTTGGCTTTATCTTCTCGAGCTAGCTGATCTTTGAAATTTTCTGTTCAGCTCTTGCACCTCTTCAATTTTTCCATTTGCTTTAGCATCTCTATTCTGGAGAGCAAGTTTCAGAGTCTCTTCTGACATCCATTTTGTCCTTTTCCTTCTTTCTTGTCTTCTTAATGACTTTTTGCTCTCTTCATGTATGATGTTCTTGCTGTCATCCCACAACTTGAGGATGGAGGATAGTCTTTTTCCATTGGACTCCGTGGTACTTGAGGATGGAGGATAGTCTGGTTGTGACAGAGAAGACCTAGAAGGACAGGAGGAGCTGTCTGGTTCTCTCTGACCCCCTTTGCTGGCCTTGGCAGGAGAGTAAGTACCTTGAGAAATGGTGCTGGTGTGAGTCTCTTGGTATTTTCAGAGCAAATGGCACTGAGCTAGATATTATCGTAAATACTGGCTGACTGAATGAGTTTGGATGAAGTAGCTGGAGGCCCTTTTTGTCCAATAGAACTTCTTGTGATGATGGAAATGTTTCAAATATGATAACTACCGAGTCCTGGTGTGGCGCTGAGGGCTAATGCTCTGGACTGCAATGTCGGATTGAACCACAAGGTCAGCGGTCCAAGCACACCAGCTGTTCCTTGGAAACCCTAACAGGGTTGCTATGGGTTGGAACCTACTCGTCAGCACCTAACAACTCCAACAACCATGTGACTTTGAGCCTTGCGATATGGCTAGTGTGGCTGAAATAAAATGACGTATTGCATTAGGCAAGTCTACTGCACAAGACCTCTTTAAAGACTTCAAGAGCAAAGAAGGCAGTTTGAGGACTAAGGTGAGCCTGACCCAAGCTATAGTATTTTCAGTATCTTCATATGCATGTGAAAGTTGGACAGTGACTAAGGAAGACTAAGGAAAAGTTGATGCACTTAAGTTCTGGTATTGGAGAAGAGTACTAAAAGTACCGTGGAGTGCCAGAAGACCAAACAGATCCATGTTGGAGGAAGTACGGTGAGAAGGCTCCGTAGAAGCCAGAAGGTAAGAGTTTGTCTCTCATATTTCAGACCTATTATCCCTGAGAAGGACATCATGCTTGGTAAATTGCAGGGTCAATAAAAAAGAGGAAGACCCAGTGAGGTGGGTCGATACAGTGTCAGCAGCAGGGTCAAGCTTAGCAACAACTGTGAGGATGGTGCGGGGCCGGGCAGGGCTTACTGTGAGTCGGATCGGACTCCATGCTACCTAGCAACAACGGTGTGACTGAGGAGCTGAATTTACAATTTTATCTACCAGAGATTTCAGTAGCTGCATGAGGCTGTTGTTTTTATTAGGTGCCATGACAACACAACAAAACACTTCCCGGTCCTGCTCCATCCTCACAATTGTTGCTGTGTTTGAGCCCATTGTGGTTGCCACTGTGTCAGTCCATCTCACTGAATGGCTTCCTCTTTTTTGCTGACCCTCTGCTTTACCGAGCATGATGTCCTTCTCAGGGCAAGTCTGTCCTGATAACATGTCCAAAGTCCGTGAGATAGGGGTCTTGCCATCCTGGCTTCTAAGGATCACTCTGGCTGTGGCTGTTCCACTGGACAATATGGACAGGGCGTAGAATCCCCAGGGTGGCTGATGACGTGGTTTCGGTGAGAAGGACACTATTTGAAGGGATGTGTGGGTGGGTGGACAGTGTCGTTCAGATCTTTGCTGCCACAGTGGCAGTGTGGCCTACAAACTGGCAGTGTCCTCTCCAGGAGCCTGGGCTCCCCATTCCTGACCTACACAAATCTGAACCTGCAGTTTAATGAGTCCCCTGGGTGTGCCTCTGATACGGGGTGAGGTCTGAGGAGCAGTGCTCTAGAGCCCGGGTCAATAAACTGCAGGTTGCTGGCCCACATCCTGTTTTCGTATAGCCTTTGAGTGACAGATGACTTTGACAGTTATAAACATGAAAAGAAACAAAAAGAATTTTGTGGCCCCATGAACATTTCAGCTGTGACGGCAGATTTGAGTAGCTGCAACTGACTGTATGTGGTGCCCACCCTCTCCCTTTGCTTCGCACTGACGTGGCTCCACCATAAACTTCAGGGATCCAGCTGGACCGCAGAGGCCTGGTATGGCAACGTGGGATAAACACTGCACTGCTAAACCACAAGGGCAGTGGTTCAAACCCATCAGCTGCTCCTTGGAAACCCTGTGCAGGGTTATTATGAGTCAGAGTTAACTCGATGGCGATGCGAGTGAATGAACTTGAACCTTGACACTCTTTCATAACCATGTGTGTTGCTGTCGCACAAGGTTTTATTCATTTATCGAATGACCAGGGATTATCCAGTTGTCCGAACAAGAAATGCAGAGGAAAGCAGGCCCTGGAGGGTGTGCTTTTCAGGCAGAGTGGCCTGTAGGCTCTGTCGCTTGTGACGTTGTTAGCAAGGCCTGGTGTTGCTCCTGCAGTGACCCCAGGGCTTTAGGAAATGAAGAGCATCCCCGTGTCGCCAGCAGATGGAGTTCCCATCATAGCGGGTTTGCCTCCCAGTGCTCAGAAAGCCGGGTGGGAAAACTTAGAAAATTTAACAGAGAATCGCTCATCACAGCAGAATGTCTTTATGAAAATAAAAAGGGAAAACGAGACTGCAACCAAAATAAGTTTCAGAGAGGCTCATTTTGTTAGCCAAATAAGGAGAGCCATTTGCTGATGGAGAGTTAATGAAATTGTGTTTGATTGCAGCAATTGAAAAAAAATGTGTCCAGAGAAAATGAGCCGGTTTAAGACCGTTAGCCCTCGGGAGAGAACATTGGGAACAATATCTGTAGTCAATTAAAAAGCAAAGCAAATAGTTTTGAATGTTTTTTGGCCTCCATGATGAATTGATAGGTGTTACTGATACCATTCAGCAAGCCCAAACCTAAACCATGCCATCGAGTCACTTCCGACTCATAGTGACCCCACTGGACAGAGGAGAACTGCTCCTCAGTGTCTCCGAGACTCCGTTTTCTCAGGAGCAGGACGTCTCATCTTTATCCCAAGTTGTGGCTGTTGGGTTTGAATTGCTGACCTTGCAGCAACACTAAACCCACTGCGTCATCAGGGCCCCTTTCCCGTTGCTGAATTGAGACGTTCACACTGAACTAGAAGTGAGTAGTCTATATGGAAACACGAATTCAGTGCAGACTGAAGTAGAATCTGTAAAGATGTTTTACAAGGGCAAATGTTTGTGTAGAGTAGAAGAAGGCTGAGCTGGCCAAAGTTACAAAGCCTGTGGACATGGAAGCTGTGGTTATACAGTGTATTAGTCATCAGCAGGTACTTTGGGGCAAATATTTGAATCTGTTTTGTCATTGGACAGTGTTACCAACGGTGAAGCTTCATTTGCTCTTATGGATGTAGCAAATGAGTTTTTTGTCAAAAATAGGAACAGAATACCCTGCCTTGTCCCACTACAGAGCAGTTTGATGGCTTGGCATTAGTAAAATGTGATTCTTGTTTTTTAAACTTTTTGTTGTGAATTAAGTGAAGGTTTACAGAAAAGATCATCACTTTTACATCCAACAAATCATGCACCTTGTTTCATCTTAGTAGTTCTCAGCCGCTCCATGGACTACCTCACTGATTCCGCTCCCTTCTGTGTTTCATGTTTCCATTCCTCCTCCTCCTTTCCCAGTCCTTCTACACTTTGTCCTTGGATAAATGCTGCCTTTTCGATCTGGAAAGGTTGACCATTCTATGGTGTACCTCACTCATTGGTGTTCCCCTATAGACTTAATCACCTGGCTGAGTGTTGAGCCACAGAGATGAACTCTATTTCAGATCTGAAGAGTGACTGAGGGCCATAGTCTTGGGTTTCGACCAGTCTCTAGCTGACCAGTGAGCCTGACCTTTTTTTAAAAATGATTTTGAGTTTTGTTCCACGTTTTTCCTACTCTATATAAGACCTTCTAATGTGATTCTTTTCGGAGCAGTTGGTAATTCTTTCCTGTCTTTTTAATGCCCTTTTGCTTTCTTCATGTATGATGTTTTTGATGTCATCCCATAGCTTGTCTCATCTTTGGTCATTAGTATTTAATTAGTCAAATGTATTCTTGAGTTCATCTCTAAACTCAAGTGGGATATGCTCACAGAGTCCTGGTGTGGCGCTATGGGTTAATGCGCTGGACTGTAAGGTCAGTTTGAACTGCAAGGTCAGTGGTTCAAGGTCACCAGCTGCTCCTCAGACACCCTGTACAGGGTTGCTATGAGGAGCTCTGGTAGCGTAGTGGTTACGAATCGGGCTGCGAACCTCAAGGTCAGCAGTTCGAAACTACCAGCTGTTCCGCGGGAGAAAGATGAGGCTTTCTGCTCCCATAAAGATTTATAGCCTCGGAAACCCTGTACAGGGTCGCTATGAGTCAGAACCGACTCCACGGCACAATGGGCTTATTTTCCAGTTACTGATCCATATTCTTTGTTTTTAACTTTTACATTCTAGTCCTCAGTAATTATCAATGCATTTTATTGCGTGTTTGATTAATTTCAGACTGCAGAAGTTGGTATAAATCTTCAGTTTCTTCATCTTGGGCTTTAGAGGTTAAATTCAAATTGTTGTTGTGAAGTGCTGTTGAGTGGGTTCCGACTCGTAGAGATTCTGTATAGGGTTTCCAAGGAGCAGCTGGTGAGCTTGAACTGCCGACCTTGCAGTTCAAATGGCTTTGTAGTTTGGTACATTAACTCCACGCGCCACACGAGGACTCCTAAATTTGAATTGTTGTTGTTGTTGTTATGTGCCGTGGAGTCGGTTCTGACTCATAGCGACCCTGTACAGGGTTTCTGAAGCTGTAATTCTTTACGGGAGCAGAACGCCTCATCTTTCTCCCGTGGAACAGCTGGTAGTTTAGAACGGCAGACCCTGAGGTTAGCAGCCCGATTCTTAACCACTATGCTACCAGAACGCCTTTAAATTTGAATACCAGTCATCTATTAGTCCTATCACCCATGGCGCACTTCAAGATAGAGCTTGGAATGTTCTTTTTGACGATGAATGCGACCCCATTCCTCTTCAGTTGGTCATTCTTGGCATAGTAGAGCATATGATCATCCGAGTCAAAATGGCCAGTATCAGTCCATCTCAGCTCAGTACTTACTGCCTAGGATAGCAATGTTTAGGTGCCTCATTTCATTTTTGACAGCTTCCAATTTTCCTCGATTCATGCTTGTATATTCCAGGTTTCATTGGGGAGTGGGTGGATGCATGTTTGCATTTCTTTCTTTTCCTTCTGAGTAGCACCTTCGAAACTAGGACACGGACGTGGGTACAGTCAAGGCATGGGGACATTCCTGTCAGCCCAGTTTTTCTTTCACAAGCAACTCTCCTTTCCACGAATTCCCTAACCCTGGGCAGCCATTAGTCAGTCTGCTGACGAAGTTTCTACCTGTGGACTCAGTGTGTCATCTTCATTGTGATTCCCCTGGCGACCTGTCAAGTTGTCCTGTGTCCTGGCAGGTCTCTCCTCGTATTGTTGAGGCATGGTCCGTGGTGTAGCCTTTACTCGCTGAAGGCTCGTCTGAGTTCCAGTAAACACACTCACCTCATGTTTTCTACAACATGTACTGAAGGAGGAAGGGTCAGCTGACCATTCCGCTCGGGTCCGGTGAACTGTGGGCTGACCCTGGAGTGGACACGTGGAGTCTGTCGGCGAGCCTGACAGGCCAGAGAGTGAAGTGAGAAGGGGCCCTGGGAGACAGAGAGGTCCGCTGTCACGGCACTGGCTGGCAGATAGACTGGGGACGCAGGGCCACTGGTGTTTTTTTAAAGACTGACAAAGCAGAGCATGGCTGTGTGCTGGTGGGCCGGGAGAGACCGAGGGGACATAGATTTGGACAGAGGACTTGCAGGAGCCGCCCTGGGAGAGCAGGCATCACGGCTTTGGGCCTGAGTAGATGTGACGTGGGGGCTCAGCATGCTGGGCAGACGGCCACTGTGTGAGACAGTTTTGAGTGGTGGACAGGGGTATCCTCAAACCTGTAGTTCCAAATGTGGACTGTGGTGGAGACAGGATTCACGGGCAGCAAAGTGCGTGCCTGAGGAGGGTTCTGTTCTGTGTATTTGCGCCCACCCCAGATAGATTAGACACTCCATCTCTAATCTATGGAGCCCCCTAAGAGCCCTGGACCAGGGGCTAGGGCCCTGCACCTGGAGTTACCTCAGGGAAACAGGCCCTAGTAGTGAGGTGTGCTCAACCCAATGGGCAGGAATGATGCCTAGATTTGAGGATTGTGGTGTTTATTTCTGCTCAGTAAACAGAGTTATTGTTGTAAAGTCACTGAAACCGCTGAGTTGGTTCTGACTCATAGCAACGCTGCATAGGCTTTTCGAGGAGCAGCTGGTGGGTTTGAACTGCTGACCTTGTTTTCAGTCCAATGCTGATGTGTTAACTTGGGTGACACAGAAGACAATAAAAACCCACAACAAAACAAAACAAAAAATGTCCATTAAGAAAAAGTAATGGGTTCCAGAGGCCAATGTCTGTTTTTAATCAGCAAAAAGAAAATGCTAGGAAAACAGGATTTGCTGCAGTGATAAAAGCAAGGAAGACTTCTGGGCTGGGGGAGTGGTGCTGACAGTTCGCGTGTATTGACATGTTTCTTGTCATTTTCAGTATTCTGCAGAGAAAGTGAACAAAGGCCGCAATTTGTTTCCTTTTGACCTCAATGGTAAGTGTTGAAAGGCCCTGGGTCTTCCTGAGCTTGGCGTGGGCCCTGGGGAGCAGAGACATGGGGGCTGTGCTCTGAGCTTGGAGGGCGGAGGTGGGGTCTGGGTAATCGGGTCAAACCCGGAGCTTGACCTTCATAGCCTTGCCCAGGCATTGTTTGTCTTGCGCCTTGGGGAGGCTAGAAGGGCCTCCACAGCTGCCCCTTCCCTTTGCTGGTCCACTGGTTGGAGGGTATCCGGTAGGTGGTGCCTGCCATCAGGGCCAGTCTGGGCACTGTTTGTTGCCTGGGGTCTCTTGAACAGTAACAGCGCCCCTTCTGGTAGTTTTGGGAATTGCCTTTTTTTCTGAAGAGGTGCCCAAGTACAATGCCTACTCCATGGGGTCCTGCAGCCCCCTGCTGGCAGCCCCGGGAACTGCCATTACTCCCTTTCTGTAAAGGACCTGGAGGTGCCCAGTGGTGGTACATCTCGGACCACTCAGAGGGCAGCAGGCAGACGGTATCCATGGCCTTGTCAGAAGCTCTGCCACAACCAACCCCAGAACCAGTTGTGGGACGGAATGTGTCTGCTGTGTGGACACCCTCAGCGGTCACCTTGAGGGAGTTGGGAGGCATGCTTGGGGAGGTGGGGGGACGTCCCTGCTTGGAAACAGGTGTGTGTGGTTTGTGGACTGTGGTCTGATGCGCCTGTCAGTGGTGTTTTGAAGGAGGAGGTGAATGGAGAGGGAAGGCAGAGTGGCTTTCCAGTCAGGCAGACCTCAGCCCCAGTGTCAGTTCCCACCCCCAGCGAGACCCCGTGGGCATCGGCTGGGAGGCCGGGTCTGGTGCAGAGGTGCACAGGCTGGTCGGTGTGCGATGGACAGGCCAGCTGCTGCAGGGTCTGCCACAGGGTGGGCATGAGCGATGATGTCCTCTGAAATGGACCACGAAGCCAAGAGATTTTTTATCACATTCCTTAATGAGTCATGGACACCGCATTCTGAGCCTCACCGTGCATCCCCACTCACCTTCCTGCTTCCCTCATGGCTGGACCGCATGCCGCTGTCCATCCAGTCTCCTCTAAGTTCATCCCCACCCCTCAGGCGCCTCAGCTGGACACCTCCTTTTGAGACAGTGCCCTGGTTCACCCTGAACCTGATGGAAGGGGAAGGAACTGTTCTCTGGGCAGCTCTAGACCAGGGAGTGTGAGCTTCGATTTTACTCCTGACTCTTTGAAGCTGTCAGACGCAGGGAAGGCCACTGTGGGCTCCCGTCCGTCTGGTCTGGCACTGATGCTAAAGGCGAGTACAGCTTCTGATGGCAGGGCTGGCCCTGGTCACTCCCAACAGACACACCTGGCCGGACTGGGAGGCATGTGCTGTGGGGAAGCCGGGAGTTGAGACCCAGGTACAGCTGCTGTAGGAGTCCCTGCCAGCCAGGTCCCGTGGGAAGAGGTGGACTTGTCCAGAAGGACAGCACACTAACACTGCCCCCCACCCTGCCAGCTTCAGGAGCATGCGCAGCTCTCAGAGATCGGCTCTGTGGGTTCCTTGGCCCCAGAAAAGGAAAGTGCTTTAGTGAAACGGACTCCAGAGCAGAGGAATCTGGTCCTGTCACAGAGGTTAGGCTCCTAGGACTGTGCACCCTCCTGAGGCTACACAGCGGCCACTGAGAGGCCATTGGCAAGTGCAGGGGGGCACACCTCCATCTGCCTGCAGATACTTCGAGGAGATGAGGCTTGCAGGCAGGCAGGCAGGCCAGGCGAGCTGAGCTCTCCTAGTTGTGCTTTTAGGCTCGGCTCCCCGCCTACCCGCCAGGGCAGAGCCGGTCTGGTCCGTGTGACTTGTGTTGCCGCATAACCACTGCTCACTCTCTCTCCTCCGCCCTCTCCTGTCTCCTCAGTTGACAAAAGCCCCTGGAAGGTTGTGAGTGGAGGACGGTCGGTCCGCAGCGAGGCAGCCCAGGGTCCTGCCTTCCCCTTCCCGCCTGGCCCATTCGGTTCGGCTCACACCATGGGGCTCCAGTGGCGACCGGAGTCACCTATCCCATCGGTGGGCCTGGCCAGTATCAGCGACGTGAGCCTCAGCGAACACTCAGGGCAGCCCCTGGCACCGCCGACCAAACGGCACTGCCGGTCCCTGTCAGAGCCCGACGAGCTGGCACGCTGCCGGTCCCCCTGGAGGCCAGGTGGCTCCAAGGTCTGGACTCCGGTCTCCAAGAGGCGGTGTAACAGCGGTGGCAGCGCCACACTGCAACGATGCAGTGGCCATGGGAGTGCCGGCCTGCCACGGGCTACTGTGCCTCCTAGCCATGCCCACCCTGCAGCCAGCTCGCCCCTGCCCACAGCCCCCAGGCCGGCCTCGGCCAGCAGCAGCTTCATGGATGGCGGTGAGGGCAGCATTTCCTCGCGGCGCCGTCTGTCCCTGTCACAGGAGCACATCACTGACACCGCCAGTGCCCTGCCCTCAGCCAGCAGCACCCCAACCGCCACACCTGAGCTGAGCCGGCGCCAGGGCCTTCTACGGAGCCGCTCACAGCCGTGTGTGCTCGATGAGAGGAAGAGCCGGCGCAAGCGGAGACGTGAGGAGGATACACGGTGGACGCGCCCGGCCTTGGACTTGTTAAAAATGACACGGGTAAGGCCCTGGGGTGGCTACTGAACATGCCGACTTTGGGGGGCTGGGCGGGAGCTGTACCCCCCAAGGGTAAGGCTGATCTTGGAGAATGGTCAGTGTTTGCTTTGCTGAGTGAATTTGGCCATTTGGATTTCTTTGAACTAAGGAGCTCTGGTAGCATAGTGGTTACAAGTCGGGCTGCTAATCAATCTCACTGTCAGTAGTTTGAAACTGCCAGTGGTTCCGTGGGAGAAAGATGAGGCTTTCTGCTTCCATAAAGATTTACAGCCTCAGAAACCCTGTAGAGGGTCTCTGTGAGTCAGAACCGACTCCACGGCACACAGCCACCACCAAGGTGAGGATGGCACAGGGTCTGATCGCTGTGTGTCGGGACTTAACAGCAAGGGGAGTCTGAGAACACCGAGCTCATGGGTTGTCTCCAGGTCTTAAGAAGACTGTGCTCTGCGTTACGCAGGCAGAGCCTGGGGAAGCTCAGGGACCTGAGCTGCAGGTGTCCCAGGTAGGGTGTCTGGGACGTGAGAGATATGGTTCCAGGGCCCCCCCTGTAGCCCAGGCCACTTTTCTCAGGAGATGCCATCGGAACTGCCCGCTCTCACCCTGCACGCTGTTCCCTCGGGGTTTCCTGAGGGTGGCCTGGTTTGTGGGAGGCCCACACACACCTCCTGTAGGGATGTAGAGATGCTTTTGAGTTGTGATCCAGAAGGAAACGCTGCAGCTGAAGTAGGACACCATCAGCGTCGCTGTCTCCTCGGCCGCGGGTCAGGAGAGAAATAGAATCTGCTGGTAGCGTAGTGGTTACGAATTGGGCTGCGAACCTTAAGGTCAGCAGTTCGAAACTACCAGCTGCTTCACGGGAGAAAGATCAGGCTTTCTACTCCCATAAAGATTTACACCCTCGGAAACCCTGTACAGGGTCGCTATGGGTCGGAACCGACTCGACGGCACTTAACAACAACAACAACAGACTATGTCAGAAGACCCTGGATCCTGTGTGTTTTACTGGGAAGGGATAGTTATGCTCACAGGAACATCAGAGGAGGGCCTAGAAAGTTTGTGGAAAATGGAATGAAAAGAGAACAGAATGTTTCCATGAATTCTCTGAAGCCCCCTCATACTTGGTAACCTGCTTGTGGGGGTCTCTAAGAGCTCAGCTGGAGGTGGCGTCATTGGGGGTTCCTGTGCGCCCTGTGTCTGCGTGGTTCTGTTAGTGTCTGCTTGATAGTTCTGAGTGTGGAAGAGTGGAGGCAGCAGATGCGATGAGGTTGGGGCTTAGCGATGTTGACTGTCAGTGTAGGGAAGGAGAGACCCTCGGGCGACTAAGGTCACAGTGGTGAGACAGCAGCCTACCCCCAGGTCCCCACTGACACAACGCTTCCTTCCCACAAGGGCTCTCGGGCAGGGGCCCGGCTTGGTGCACAGGCCTTCCGCCATGGTCACCTGTGGCCTTAGCAAGTTCCCTGACCTCTGGCCCCTCTCCCCCATCATCTGGGAAATGGACTCCCTACTTTTACGCTGGGTGTTGGGTCTAAAAGCTCATCACCCTCCAAAGCAGGTGTCCTGTGTGTCATAGGAAGTCTGCTGCTTGGGTCTGGGCCCAGGTGGACTGTACCTGGACCAGCCTGGGTGGGGGAACAGTGGCACGAGAGTCCCATCTAGAGTCCATTTCATCGTAAATCAAATAGCCATTCGGCTCCTCAGACACACTAACCGCATTTCAGGGGCTCAGTGGCCCTGTGTGGATGGCGCAGATACTCTACCCACACACTAGGAGATGGGAGGCCTTGGGGGTCCTGCTGGAGGGGTCTCTGGAGTGGTCCTCCCGGTGTCTGTGAGAGGTGCATATCCTGAGAGTGGGCTTTCCTTATTGACCATAGTGCCTTTCCTCAGAGCCCTGGGCGTTAGGTGTGAGTGTTCCGAGGAGGAGGAATGCTGCTGCCTCCCTGGTGAGTCATGCTCAGTTGGAGGTAGATTCCATATGGCCACTCCACTATGTGTCTGCTTCCCAAAGACGCTAGCTGCTGGTCTCCTTTCCTTTTTATCTCTTTCCCTTTCCGCCTCCTTTGTTTCGTTTCTGTACTGTTCCTGACACATTATCTCACCCTCTTCCCCCAAAGACACCAAAAAATCTTTTTGCTTCCCCCTCTTCTGCTGCCCCATCCCTTAGTCCGTGGGCCTGGTAGTCTCCTGGGCATGCTCCTAACCCACCCCTGTTCCATCCCTCCCACAGCTGTCCTGCCTCAGGCTTCCTGCTAACTCCTTGCCTACTGACTTCCTCCTAATTGGTTTCTTTGACTCTAATCTTGTTGGCCTCTATTTAATCCATCACCATCAATAAAAATGAAAACTCAAGATCATTTTACTAGTCCAGGCTTCTTGTTGTGTGCCATCGAGTTAGTTCCGACTCATAGTGACCCTGTGTAGGGTTTCCGTGAGTGATGGGTGGGTTTGAACCGCTGATCTTGTGTTAGCAGCCTGAACTTAGTAGCTTCAGATAACAAATGTCTGCTGTCCTGTAACTTTCTGAGGGTCAGGAATTGCCAAGTCACCTATCAGTGTTGGTGGTTCTGACTTGGTCTCCTACGGGGTCACCTGAAGGCTTACCTGGGCCGGGGGGCTGCTCCCAAGCCCACTCATGTGGACATGAGCAAGAGGCCTCAGTGCTCTGCCACGTGGACTTCTCTTTCGGACAGTTTGAGTGACCTTGCAGCATGGCGGCTGTTTGTCTCAGAACCAGAGTGTGAGGGAGAGGCGCAGGCCTTTCATGGTGTAGCCGCTGCGTCTCCAGCGCAGCCTTTCTTCGGTGGGTCCAGCCCGTGCTCAAGGGCTGGGGGTTACGTGCCACCTTTTCAAAGGAGAGTCGCATCCCGCACACCTTTTCTGCTCCCACAGAGCTGCTTCCTGTCATCTGCCAGCCGCCTCTGCCCACCTTCTCGAGTGAGTGCTGGGTCCTTGTGTTCTGAAAATGTGAGATTTTTAACTTTTTTTTTTTGGCTCTACATGTTTTGGGGTTTTCTTTTGGTTTAAGGTTTAGTGATAGTCTCAGAACAGTGGTTTCAGAGGTATTTCCAACGTCCATGGCTCCAGAAAGTCTGGATTCCAAGAGCATTTGCTATTCTCTTGTGTTTTCCCCCTTTAGATCAGGACTCTGCACCAGGCTGTTCTGACCACTGTAGCCGTGAAGTAAAATTTGAAATCAGGGAGTGACAGGCCTCCAACTTTATTCTTCTTCTTCAGCAGTGCTTTGCTTATCCTGGGTCTCTTTCCTTTCCATATAAAGTTTGTAATTGTTTTTTCCACCTCTCTGAAGAATGTTGTTGGACTCTCTGGATTGGGACTGCGTTGCATGTGTAGGTTGCTTTTCTGCTGTAGGCTTTGGCATCAGTACGTTCTCTGCATTGACTGGCCTTTGTGGCCTATGACAGTGTTGGTGAAGCAGCCCGATCTGGGAGGCGGAGGTGTGGGCAGGTGGGGCATCCTAGTCTGCCTCACTGATGAGGGCAGGTAGTGGAGGTGGGCAGGCTGGACCCCTCTTCCTGTGCCTCACCTGGTCTAGGAGAGGCCCTTCCTCTAAGGTGGGAGTGGGACAGGCCCGAGGGTGGGATTCCTGAAGAAGTCCAGGAATTCAAAGAGAGTCACTGTGGGGACAGGAGAGGGGATTGGGGCTGCAGGAAGGCCCTTATGGCTGGACAATCAGGAGCCCCAAGGACTTCTTTAAACTGGCAGTTAAATTCTTAGTTAGTAATTCTTGTGGAGTCTGAGGGATGCAGGCTGAATTCATCTGGAAGGCGGCAGGTACAGTTGAAGTCATTCGATCTTCAGCTGGGGCGTTTTCTGGAAAGGATGACTTTATTGAAAGGCTGACCATCCATGGCCTGAAGTCTTGGGCGCTCCAGGTCAACCCTTCATGGCTACTCTGGGGTTTTGTAAAGCTCTGGTCAAGCCCAGGGCAGAGTTTTACTTCACTCTCACAGATTAAACTCAAAACAAAACAAACCACAAAACTCCATGCAACCTTTCAAGCAGAAGACTCGTGAACCTAGAATGTTGAAGACTGCGCATGCGGAAAGCATGGCCTTTTGTAGCCCCAGTGGAACCTGTGAGAGGCGGCACTGTCTCAAGCTCTGTGCCTCTACCAGGTGGCAGGTGCCAGGGCCACAGGCGAATGCTGCTGTGCTCTGCTGAGGCCTGTCCACCGTGGCTGACCCTGCTGTTACTCGAAATACCGGTGGCAGAGCTTCCAGCATCCCAGCAACATGCAAGCCACCACAGTATGACAGGCTGACAGACAGACGAGTGGTGGATTTTATATCTATGGAGTCCTGGTGCGGCGCTGTAGGATAGGAAAATCCTCTGTAGGATTTAAAATTGGGAAAGGCACTGACTTTGACAGCACTTAACAACAACAGATGTATGTGTATGTGAATATATGATGTTTCTGCTTTTTGGTAATTATGGTAGTTTGAAAAATTATATATGACATGTTGTTATTAAGTACCAGCCAGTTGGTTCCAATTCATGTTGTTGTTAAGTGCTGTCGAGTCAATTTCGACCCATAGTGACCTTGTATAGGGTTTCCAAGGTTATAAATCTTTTTTGCTGAAGTGGAAAGCCTCATTGTTCTCCTAGGGAGTAGCTTTTGGGCTTGAACTGCTGGCCTTGTGGTTAGCAGTGCAGTGCTTATCCTACAGAGCCACTGTGCTCCATATATATGTATGTATGTATATCTATGTATCTATGTATCTATGTATCTATCTATCTAATCTATCTATCTATCTATATCTATATATTATTGTTGTTAAGTGCCATCAAGTCAGTTCCAACTTATAACGACTCTGCATAGGGTTTCTGAAGGAGCTCTGGTAGCGTAGTGGTTATGAATTGGGTTGCTAATCTCAAGGACAACAGTTTGAAACTACCAGCGATTCCACAGGAGAAAGATGAGGCTTTCTGCTTCCGTAAAGATTGACAGCCTCGGACACCCTGTACAGGATCACTAGGAGTCAGAACTGACTCCACGGTACACCACCACCACCATAGGGTTTCTGAGGAGTGACTGGTGAGTTTGAACCACTGACCTTGTGGTGCAAACTGACCTTGAGCCATGAGGTTGAGTGCTTGTACTATGGCACCACATTGTTGTTGTTGTTGTCAGGTGCCATCGAGTTGGAACCGACTCATAGTGACCCCATGCACAGCAGAAACAATGTCCGATCCTGGGCCAACCTTACTACCGCTGCCACACTTAACACCATCAGTGATGCCACCTAGCCGATCTATCTCGTTGGGGGTCTTCCTCTTTTTCTCTGACCCTCAGTCTTACCCAGCATGACATCCTTCTCCAGCGACTGTTCCCTCCTGACAATATGTCCAAAGTACGAGAGACGAAGCTTAGCCATCTTGGCCTCCAAGGAGCACTCTGG